>NW_027507785.1:62551906-62586906 GCF_037356315.1 Lithobates pipiens
AAGAGAGGGAAAAGAAGAAGAGGCAGGAAAGAGAGAGAGGGAAGAGGGTGTGAAAAAAAGGAAAGTGGAAACAGAGAATTGAGAATAGATGGGAAAGAGAAGGGAAGCAAGAGGAAAGAGTTGACTTAATATCCTGCCAAATGAGCAATGTCACAGATAGTACCTGGCCACCTGCACATCATTGAGGTTCAGAACTTGCCCATGATAGGCACTGTACCAGTGTTATAAAGTCCAGGAACTGTAATGGAGAGCCTGGAGAACCACAGCCCTGCCTGAATTACATGGCTACATTTTAAATTTTGGCTGAAGTATACTGTAAACACTTTGCCAGACTTTCCAAACACGCAAAAACCAATCGGAAGTCGTCTTCACATTTTACTTTTTACAGATGTGATTGGTTGTAATGGACTATCGCACGTCACACATCATGACCGCCCCTTACGATGCTTTACAAAATAAGACTGTTTTTGTAAAAAATAAAAAAAAAGATCCATTTATTCATACAATCTCTTTGCAGAACAAGAGCTTCAAAGCACATTTATCTATGAAATCTCACAAACCGCTATTTGTAAGGAGACCAAGAAATATATATTTTCTTTTAATATAACAGTGCTGTCTGCTTTATAATGGGAAACCGCGGGAGTCTGTCACAGAGCAGTATGTGAGCGGGATAGAAAACAAGAAAACTACACGCAACACAGGCCAAAACATGGGAATATATTATATACACACGTACCAAATACACTCATAATATATATATATATATATATATATATATATATATATATATATATATATATATATATATATATTTTTTTTACACATACTGTACATATATAAAATACAAATTATATATATATATATATATATATATATATATATATATACACACACACACACACACACACACACAATTTTCACATGCACAGAAATATTCACACAAGTCATTAAAGTGCAAGGAAGAGACAACTCTGCTCTGAGACAGCTGTAAAAATATGAATAATGGTTATTATTTCCTTTTATCTATTAAGCATTAGTCAGTGCGACGACACCTCGCCGTTGTGCGAATCGGTCACTGTCTCCTTTTTCAGTCATATCGAGAAAGTCAGGATGTTATTTAAATATCATTTTTGTTAATACGTCTGGTGTCGGCTTTTGGAATACATTAATTCTTAGTTAATGATGGAAAACGCACTGCATAATTAGATAACTAATCACACATCAGCGGTGCGACGATTATATGAACTTCTCTGCACTTCTTATCAAGCACAATGAAAATAATTGGCCTGTAAAATAAAGGCCGGGCCTGATGCAGGAAAAGGATTTTATGTGTATTTTGTAACAAACGTGTCTCGCTCTCTTTTTGATTTTTATTTTTTTTTACCCTTTCTTTGAACTGAGTGAGGCTCATCGGAGCCGATACTTTAGCGTGTTGCAAATAGGTGGCAAAGGTTATATTGCGTGCCGGTTTCAACGTGATAGTATTTGTTGTCATGGCAGTATAGTATTTATTGCTACTATAGTCATTCACTTGGCACTTTTTGTGTTTTGGCATCTTTCCACCTAATTATTTATGATTTTGACCAATCAATGGCCTGAAATTGCAAAAAAAAATAAAAAATAGAAAAAAATTGCAACCACCACAATGGCAATTAAGGTAGAATAATTGGCTTCTGTCCAAAATTGGCCCTAGTATATGAATGGGGACCTTGGATTGTGGGCTCCTTGAGGGTAGGGACCGATGTAAGTGTGCAATGTACAGGGATAGGGACAATTGTAGACACTCACTCAGGTTGAACTGGATGGACTGGTGTCTTTATTCAACCTTACTAAATATTTAACTATGCAAAAAATAAATAAATAAATAAATAAATAAATAAATAAATAAAAAAAAGGTACTGGTGCTGTCAATCAATTTCCACTATGGTTTCAACCATATGGTCACTCAAGACATGGGAAGCAGATTGCCCTGGACCAGTACATTCCATGCAATTGGTTTTTCCATCAATAACCCAATGGAAGGTTTCAAAAGAGCCAACAGGGTTCGAGGTTATAATTTTGTGCCTCTTCCTTGAGAGTCAGTGGGAAGAATGCCCCCTACTTGGTTGGTCATTGGGAAGAATGGCAGTCTAAAGGTCTCTTTTACAAGGTTGAACAGATAGACATTTTTTTTTTTGTGGTGCCACAGAGGAAAAGCCAGGTAAAAAGTCTGCATATAAAATGGTAAATTTACATACTTAGACGCAATTCAAGAAAATAAACAAATCAGCTTTAAACAGGCATACCTGGGAACTTTCCGTAACTGTCCCTGCAATGCCAACATTTTTAACACTTAGCCAGGTTAATACTGGAATCGGGCAATTCCCGGAAAAACCTCTCTGGGCAGCTGGTCTGTACCGTTTGTAGCGTATACAGGCATCGTGTGCAATGTCATGCTTGCAAATCATGCATACTGCTCTCTACACCGACAGGCTGGCTGCCTTGAGAGGAGGAGAAGTGCTTTTTCAGGAGTTCAGCAGAGGACATGGATGGCTGGAGGTCTCTGGGAGTGTGCTCCCCAGACTACAGTGAGGGGGGGGGGGGGGGCATGACAGAAGCAAGGTTAAAGCTAGCTCAGCTGACAAGGGAGGCCTGCTGTAGCCCAGGGGGTGATTGTGGTGGGCAAGTTTGGAGGGTCTGGGCAGGCCAGCAAAAGACCCTGGGAAATGGTTCAATTACCCCATGGTTGGGGCGGGAACAGAAGGAAGGGGGTGTAGGTAGGTGATAGCCAGGTGCACTATCAGGCCTGGACCTAGCTTTTAAGCCCCTTCCATTTGTAAGCACAATTTGGCCATACCCATTATACTATTAGCTCTGCTCACAGATCCACCCATTTCTCAGGAACTCTGATTTCCAGAAGATCCCAGGTATTCTCATGGAGTCCACAGGCACAACATTTGAAAAACAGGAAATTTAGCTCCCATATTGCATGGACCTTGGAAAGAAAGGAGTACATTGCTAAAGCTTGCCCTAAAAATATAAAACGTTAGTGCAAATAATAATAATAATAATAATTAAAAAAAAGACAGTACTCAATTATTTAGGCTTCATAATACCAGAGGAATTTCCCTGTCCAGTTCTATGTAAGCTGTGCTATCAGTCAGCATGTCACACTGGAGATTCACGAAGGTCAGTTGGTAGAACTTTCAGGAGGTCAAATCTTTCACCAAAAAGCACTTCTCTATATACCACCAATTCAAGATTCTTCTGGCTAGTCCAATGATGTCGCAGGACCTTCCTCTTCTTATTGGTGGTGGTGGGGTGTTCCTATCTCTGCAATGAATGACATGTAATGATGCAAGCAACGTTCAATGCAGCAGTAATGGGAGCCCAGGCTGGCATGGTGATGCCCCCCCCATGGGGCATTTCCATACGTCTCACAGGATTTGTGTTGCATAATGTTGGCCATCATTGAACCTAGAAGAGGTGCACCATTGAGTGGAGGAATGGACTTTCTCTGGGGAAGTATTGCAGCGAATGCTGCTATTTTTTAGTTTATGTTTTAACCATGGTTTGGTGGGAAATGTATTTGGTCTTTAAAAAAAAAAAAAAAAAAATATGTAAAAAATTGATTTCTGCCTAAAAGTAAATCTTAAATCTGGCCATATGAAACATAAAAAAAAAAAAAAAAAAACACACACACACACACACACACACACACACACACACACACACACACACACACGTAGAAGTCACCTTCAACCACCTTTATATTATTATTACTAGAGGGAAGCTGAGCGATTTCAACAAACTTCATTTCATGTTTGCTGAAATTGGCTGCAAATTTTGCAACAGCAGAATTACTATTTAAATGTAGTGCACCCCCTATAGTGTCGCTGGTAAATCTTGGTCCCATTTCCCCCTATGAGTCCACACAGCCATGCCCACATTTCCTGCACTCTTCCAATGGCTCCACAGAACAGTCTAGGGCAGGGATATGCAATTAGCGGACCTCCAGCTGTTGCAGAACTACAAGTCCCATGAGGCATAGCAAGACCCTGACAGCCACAAGCATGACACCCAGAGACAGAGGCATGATAGGACTTGTAGTTTTGCAACAGCTGGAGGTCTGCTAATTGCATATCCCTGGTCTAGGGGTTTCTTTTTGTTTTTGTTTTTTATTGGGAACAATAAATTTGGATCAAGATAGGGAACGTGAGATACCCCAGTAAACTATAGAATTGAGTAACTTGAGGACTCCTCACTTCTGGCTGCACTGTACAAGGAATGTCCCACTGGATCATTAGTTATCTCCTGCCCATATTCACCAGGCTCTTCCTAGTGAAGGAGATGCCAACTCACATCACCATAGGACAACTAGACTTTTTTTTTTCCCGCCAACTTCCTCCCGGCTTTCCCCGATAAGTTTCTCCAGCTGGACTTCAACTTGCGAATAGGCCCCCCCCCCCCCCCAGCTAAGCTTAGCTGGGACCTCGATGTCTTCACAAAGGCTTCTCTAGCACTCCTGCCCAAGGGGAAGAACCTCTGCACAGGGGTCTCCTCCAGCAGGACTGGACCCATGAACACTGCACTGCTGCTTCAAGCCTCCAACAATTTTTTTCGAATCCTTTATTTCAAGAGACAAAAAAAAAAAAAAACACAATATTATCACATATATATAAGCCTCCAACTATTTATTGGCAATCCAGTTACCTACTGGGTACACCTTCCCAGGGATTGGCTGGAGTTCCATAAACATTCAGGCTGCCTACTCTCTTCTTCCTCCCACTAGAATTAATCAGTGTATCAGCCTGTGAGAAACTGAGCAGCCCTAACCAATCAACCCCTTCTCCACTAATTACAGAGGAGCTACCTAAACTACCTAGCAGCCTACAGTACACCAGGAGGGTTCCACATAGAAAAAAAAAGTCTGCTTGAAAGCTAGGAGTGTACACTAACCACATCATTGTGTGACATGGCTTTGTATGTAGACAGTGTCATGTCAGTCTTTTGGCTTTGATAGTCATAACAGAGCTGTCTTGGCAAACAAAAAAAAAAATCTCCCAATTTCTTAATAAATAATAATGAAAAAGAAAAAACACCTATTGTACAACATATATTCAGTATACTCAAACGCACATTCAACTTGAACATTGTGTGGCAAGAACAGCCCACAATGCACTACCCCATCGCAGTGCATTGCTGGCTCATGATTGGCCAAGCATGCACTGTGACCCCGCATGCTTGGCCAATCACAGCGCCGGCAGCGAGGAGAGCCATAATTGGCCACAGGCAGGATGCCTGTGGCAAATTATAGCTCAGGGGGTTTAGTACACGCCCCACGCTATATAAGGCTGCCAGTGCGGCAGCCTTGTGTAGTGTGTTCCGGCGTGCAGGGAAAGAGCTAGATAGGCAGGGGCAGTGTGTTCTTTTCTCAGGCATCTTAAAGTTAAAGTGGTGTTGTGTGCCTCCAGTACAGTATACATCTGTATCTACCCTTTATTGCTGTTTTTCTCTAATTAAGGCATCTGCAGGAGTTAGTGGGCATTGCGTGCCTCCAGCACAGTATACACCTGTATCTACCCTTTTTTGCTGGTGTTCTCTAATACAGGCATCTACAGGAGTTAAAGTGGGTGTTGTGTGCCTCCAGCACAGTATACACCTGAAGATACCCCTTATTGCTGGTGTTGTCTATTGCATATTAGCCTTTAAAATGAGCACTTTTGATTTCGAACTTTCGAGTCCCATAGACTTTAATAGGGTTCTAAAGTTCGTACGAATTTTAGGTCAGTTCGAAGGTTCTGGTGCGAACCGAACCGGGGGATGTTCGGCTCATCCCTACCCGCACACACCAGAAATACTTTTAGGGGCTTCATTTAGCTGTAATTCACAATACCACCCAGGTTTCATTCATCTCCTCTCCCCCACTGCAGGAAAAAAAAATAAAAAAAAATAAAAAAAAGTGTCAGTTGGTTGTAATTGTTGATTTGATTGCTGCCCATTTTACATCAATATCCTGATTTTTTTATTGAGTCTTGTATAAAGTTAAGCAGTCAAGTGGACTTGATAGACTTCTCTGAAGTTCTGCAATTCACATTCATGTATTGCTCCATTTCAGCTTTTCTCAACCCTTTTACCTCAGAGGAACCCTTAAAAGCATTTTCAAATCTCAGGAAACCTCTGCTAAAATGTAAAGCATGTTTGGCAAGTTGTGGTTATAAACAAAAAACAAACAATATGATGAACTTAGACTGGACAAAAAGGTAGGTCATTAAAAAAAAAAAAAAAGGTAGGTCATAAAAAAATAAATAAAATGATTCTATAAAAAAGGAAAAATTATTTTAGTACTCATAAAACAAAATATAAGAGGAAATAATAGCTACCGTGTTTCCCCGAAAGTAAGACAGTGTCTTACTTTCTTTTTATCCCCAAAAGCCCCACTATGTCTTACTTTCGGGGTATGTCTTATATTGGAAAAAAATTGTCAAATTTTTTGTTTTAACCATAAAATTAACATTTATTAACAACCTGAACAGCACTATAGATGACTACGTGTCCCAGCATGCAAGGCCTCCACTGGATTACAGAGGAGGACCACAGGTCCCAGCATGCAAGGCTACTCTGCACTATAGAGGGCCACAGGTCCCAGCATGCAAGGCTGCACTGCACTATAAAAGGGGACTACAAGTCCCAGTATGCAAGGCTGCACTGCATTACAGAGGAGGACTACAAGTCCCAGCATGCACTGTACTACTGAGGAGGACCACACCTCCCAGCATGTAAGGCTGCACTGCACTACAGAAGAGGACTACAAGTCCCAGCATGCAGAGCTGCACTGCGCTACAGAAGAGGACTACAAGTCCCAGCAAGCAAGGCTGCACTGCATTACAGAGGACTACAAGTTCCAGCATGCAAGGCTGCACTGTACTACAGAGGAGGCCTACAAGTCCCAGCATGCAAGGCTGCACTATGGAGGACTACAAGTCCAAGCATACAAAGCTGCTATGCTCAGCAGAGGAGAACTGTAAGCCCACACAGCCCGGTATGTTGGGACTTGTAGTCCTCCTCAGCTGCATCTTGCGGTTACATAATAAGAGCTGCAGAGAATCTCTTCACACCCCCCCTCCCCCTCCCCCTCCTTGGTCTCTCTCTGTATGACCAGTACTGACCTGTACCGGGAGGACACAGAGCCAGTGACACCTGTCGGCAGTGATCCGGGACCTGGCGCAATAATCCCCTTCTCTGTGGTTGCGTCGCGCCGTTCTGATCAGTCTCGGGCAGCGGCTGTCACTCACAGCCGAGCAGAGTGAAGCCACCTCCCCCTCTTGTATGGCTACACAGTGCTGTGTATGGAGGAGGAGGAGGAGGAGGGGGAGGCGGCTTCAGTGAAGCCGCCTCCCCCTCCTTCTCCTTCATGGACAGCACTGTGTAGCCATACAAGAGGAGGGGGAGGCGGCTTCACTCTGCTCGGCTGTGAGTGACAGCCGCTGCCCGAGACTGATCAGAACGGCGCTGTCTCTTCAGTCGGAGGGGGAGGGCGCTGGCCTGGCACCCCCCCCCAGGGTGCGGCACCCCCCGCCCCACTCTTAGTATGCCACTGGCGGCGGCAATACCCCCGTGTTTCCCCGAAAGTAAGACATATGTCTTACTTTCGGGGTACGGCTTATATTAGCTGACCCTTCTGAAACTCCCGATACGTCTTACAATCGGGGGTGTCTTACTATCGGGGAAACACGGTAGATAAGAAAAACAGACAGTAAAAGTGTTCCCTCACACTGAAGGTCAGCAAAAAAGATCCTCACCTTCGGTGGTCAGTAGAGAAAGGCCCCCTTACGCTGGCGGCCAGGGGAACAGAGGCGCCCCCCCTACGCTGGCGGCCAGGGGAACAGAGGCGCCCCCCCTACGCTGGCGGCCAGGGGAACAGAGGCGCCCCCCCTACGCTGGCGGCCAGGGGTACAGAGGCGCCCCCCCCCCTACGCTGGCGGCCAGGGGTACAGAGGCGCCCCCCCCCTACGCTGGCGGCCAGGGGTACAGAGGCGGCCCCCTACGCTGGCGGCCAGGGGTACAGAGGCGCCCCCCTACGCTGGCGGCCAGGGGAACAGAGGCGCCCCCCTACGCTGGCGGCCAGGGGAACAGAGGCGCCCCCCTACGCTGGCGGCCAGGGGAACAGAGGCGCCCCCCCTACGCTGGCGGCCAGGGGAACAGAGGCGCCCCCCCTACGCTGGCGGCCAGGGGAACAGAGGCGCCCCCCCCTACGCTGGCGGCCAGGGGAACAGAGGCGCCCCCCCCTACGCTGGCGGCCAGGGGAACAGAGGCGCCCCCCCCCCCCTACGCTGGCGGCCAGGGGAACAGAGGCGCCCCCCCCCCCTACGCTGGCGGCCAGGGGAACAGAGGCACCCCCCCTACGCTGGCGGCCAGGGGAACAGAGGCGCCCCCTTACGTTGGTGGCCAGTGGAAGAGGTGCCCCATTACATTGGGGGCAAACATTGGTGCGCGCAACTTATTAGGTTGTGTACCCCAGAGCACAAAACACATGTGTGTATGTCAGCAGAGCAGAGATTGGTGTCAGTAGGGCAGTGGACGGTGTTTTTATTTTTATTATTTTTGAAATTTTTTTACTATATCATATATTTTTTTTATTTTTTTTTTTTTTTTTATTTAGGAGGCCCATTGGGGGGCTTTGGTAAAATATCAAGGGTCCAAACAGAGAGAAAGGGACTGAGGACAGAGATTCCCCAGTCCCTTTCTTTACAGCCCCAGCTGCACTGGACAGTGAATGAATGGGAAGTGCTCTGCGCTGAGTTGCTTCCTGTTCATTCACAATCTGAATTATAGTAAACATAGTTTACTATGCTTCAGTTAAGAATGAACACATGAGCGATCGGTACAGATCACTCATGGTCTCCATTTATTCATCCATCCTGAAACATTCTCCGCAGCAGGCAGTGGGAAAGGAGAGGAGGGAAGCTGGCAGCACTGCAGGGGAGAGACAGGGGACACCAGAAAGCAGGGGGAATCCGCACTGCACATGGTGATTAGGGTGTGCTCAGGCACATCCAGCACACCCTGTGCGCATGCCTTAGGTGGCAAAAAATTTGTCCAACTTTCGATTCGGAATGAAACAAACTGCCCATATCTAGTACAGACACCTACCACTGCAGCGGTGTAAATCCAGGTGCTGAGATAGGCCTGCAATTTATGTTATATACGGCCACAAGCATCCATACGCACGAGGCTTAAAGAAGAACCTCCCACCCTTTACTCATTGAGAAAATTTCAGCAGCTGCACTGTCTTTGCCTTATTATCTACAGAACAGAAGCAGGTGATAAAAGTTTGAGGTTGTTGTAGTTGATGAGAAAATTATTTTATTCCTCAGCTAAAACTAAAAGGATTTTAGAAGAAATTCTACATTTCAGCCAACTGAAGTCGTCTGGTAAGGGAGCGGTGCTGTGTATAGCAGCGTGTGGCTGAATACACACAGCGACCGCGCGTGCTCACCGCTGAGTGCAGGATCGTTGTTCACACCGTGGTGTTGTGACAGGCGAGTGATGTCTGTATTATTAATTCATGACGTTAAGTGCCAGTGTAGATATAATTTATTGCTGAGGGGTCATGTACTGCAGCTTGTTTAAACACAGGGGCTCCAAAGCACCATCCGCAATCTGATTGGTTGCTATAGGCAACACTTTCCTTAGAAACAGTTCAACCGAGAATGAAACCGCGGCAAAGCTCGCTTCTTAACTGATATCATTTGCCAAATCAGCAACATTTATCAACCGTTATGTAGTGTGAGGGGCACTGATGGAGAATTCAGATTACATCTGATCAGATCCTCGCACTGTGGCTCCCCAACGCACCCATTAATTCTTATTGGCACCCCAATGCAGCCATTTATACAGGGCTGGACTGGGACAGAAATTTGGCCCTGGACTTCATCCAGACCGGCCCACTTACATTTTGAGTGTCCCATCAGCACTCCCCTTACATCAGAGTGTCCCATGAGCAGCTCCCTTACATCAGAGTGCCCCATCAGCACCCCCTTACATCAGAGTGGCCCACTGAGCCATCGGCCCACCGGGAAACTCCCGGTCCTCCCAATGGCCAATACATGCCTGCATTTATACTGATACCCCAATGCACCTATTAACTAGTTTTGGCACCCCAACGCAACCATGAATTTTTATTGGCACCCCAAGGCAGCCATTCATTCTTAGTGACACCCCAACCCGCCCACTAATTCTTATAGGCACCTCATTGTGCCCATTCATTTTTATTGGTACCCCAACACACCCATTAACTTTACTGGCACCCCAATGTTTCCATTAATTTTTATTGACACCCCAACACACCAATTTATTCTTACTGACACTCCAGTGCACCCATTAATTCTTATTGGTCCCCCAACGCTCCCATTCATTTATATTGGCACACCCATTAAGTCTTATTAACAACCTTGTCACCCTAACGCACCCATTAATTCTTATTGAAAACCAAATGCACCCACCAGTTCTTATTGGCACCCCAACGCATCCATTGATTTATATTGGCACACCCATTGATTCTTATTAACAAAAAAAATAAAAAATAAATAAAACTAATTCGTATTAAAAAACAAATGCGCCCACCAATTATAATTGGCATCTCAACGCACCCATGAATTTATATTGGTACCAAAACGCACCCATTAATTCTTATTGAAAACCAAATGCACCCACCAATTCTTATTGGCATCCCAGCACATCCATTAATTTATATTGGCACGCCCTTTGATTTTTTTAGATTTTTTTCTTAATAAGAATCAAAGGGTGTGCCAATATAAATTAATGGATGTGTCGGGTTGCCAATAAGAATTGGTGGGTGCATTTGGTTTTCAATAAGAAGTAATGGGTGCGTTGGGGTACCAATATAAATTAAACGGGTGTGTTGAGATGCCAATTATAATTGGTGGGTGCATTTGATTTTCAATAAGAATTAATGGGTGCATTGGGGTTCCAATAAGAATTTGTTTTTATTTTTTTATTTTTTTTTTATTTTTTTTTATTAAGAAACAATTAATTCTTATTGAAAACCAAATGCGTCCACCAATTCTATTTGGCACCCCAACGCACCCATTCATTTATATTGGCACACCCAACATACCCATTAATTCTTATTAACAACAAAACACACCAACTAATTCTTATTGGCACCCCAATGCACCTATTAACTCAACGCATCCATTAGTTCTTACTGGCACCTTAACGTGCCTATTAACTCTTACTGGCACCCCAATGCACCCATTAACTTTTACTGGCACCCCAATGCACCCATTAACTTTTACTGGCACCCCAATGCACCCATTAACTTTTACTGGCACCTCAATGCACCCTTTAACTCCTATTGGTAGCGCAATGTACTCATTCATTCTTATTGACACCCCAATGCACCCATTCTTATTGGCACCAAAACACAATCAATTCTTATCGACACCCCAATGTGCCTATTAACCCTTACTGGCACCCCAATGTACCCATTAATTATTATTGACACCAAAACACACCCATTCATTTTTATTAACACCCTAACGTGCCTATTAACCCTTACAGGCACCCCAATGCACCCATTAATTCCTATTGGCACCAAAACACACCCATTAATTCTTAATGACCCCCCCCAACGTGCCTATTAACCCTTACTGGCACCCCAATGTACCCATTCATTCTTATTGACACACTTTTGCGTGGTTTCTGGTTTGGACACAGTCTAAAGTTAGTTTCAATGAATGGGCTACCCTACCGTAATGCGCCAAAAAATGTGTGTCAACGAGTACGCAAAGTCGCAAACCAAGTCTAAACTGGAAGCTGCGTGACCCAGTACAGCCGGATTACGTTACACCTAGTGGGCGGTCAGCCAAGCGGGCACCACCTATATTCGAAATATGAATTTTGTGGGGACTGGCTCTTTAACGCCACAATCTTGTATGTATGAAGATGTTTGGTTGGCATTGTTCAGCATTGAAGTGCTGTATATACAATAAACATAAAGTCCTTCACCTTATTGTTTAATTCATGAGCGATGAATACAATATGTGGAACATCACAATGATTCACAAAGAGCGCTGCCACAGATAACCTACTTTTTATTCGCAGAGAAGAGGTAGACGCACATTATCTGAGCGCCGCATCTCTAAGCGGGCCGCATTCTTCTGGGTTTAGCGCGTTGACGGCTTTACAGCTCAGAGAATTTATTTAAAAAGGAGGTCGATTTAACCGGCCTAAAATTGTGAGATGCTGAAGACCCATACAAACCGCAGGAAAACGCTGCCGTGACCCAATACAGCACTAGCAAGAAATGAGACGTATAGAAGGCCAACATGTACAGCACCACGGCTAAATGGGCAGAAATTGTCCCTTATGGGGATGGGTCCTGGTTTCAATTTCTACCAAAGACAATAAAGCCCAATCCAACATGATTCATTAAAATATATTCTGGTGCTTTTTTTTTTTTTTTTTTTTTTTTTAAAGCAACCACAGCCTGAGTAGAAAAGCCTGCCCCCTGCCAACATAATGCAGAGAAGAAGGAGCACTTACTGACTGTGTGGAAGCAGTGGTCTTTCTGCAAAGGTCCATCAGATCCCCTGCTGAGTCACACCCATAGTTCTGCAGTCAATAATGCTCATGCTCCCTGCTGATTGGACAGCTCTAGCTTTGAAGAACCAAAGAGAGTGTGTCAGACCTTTGCAGAGAGAAATAATTATTCTGTGCAGCATGCTGGCAGGGGACAGGCTTTGCCTGCTTTCTAAAAAAAAAATAAAAAATTGAAACTTTGACACTTTTTATTTTGATGAAGTAGTTGGGCCTGAGGCTTTTCTCGCACCTGAGTGATGGCACTTTTTTGTGCGTTTTTCTTTTTCTTTTCATTTTGAATGGGCCTCCCTCTGCTACAAAAACACGCCTTGCATTTTGCCATGATTTTCACGTGTTCTGTTGCGTGGCACAAATCGCACGTCGATTGGGCTGCTACCAAGAATAAATTGTGTTTAAACATAGTCTCACGTCTTACCGCAATTTGGAATTTTGGGCAGAATTGTAGCTGCCGCGTTGCATCTTTGCATTTATTTTGCCCTTTTTTGCTTACTTTTGGAACAGCATCATTAGTTTGAATGGCCCTCCCTCCGCTCCAAAATATGCGCCAAAGAAGCTCATGTAGCAAGTTTTGGCACTGAACCAGGCGTGTTTTTTTTAACCACTTCCCGCCAGCTGTACCCATATATGCAGTCTTGTGTAAATAAATTACTGTGCGGGTATCCGGCAGGTACTGCAAAGCTCCCAATAGATACTTGAAATTGACCTTCCAATCATGTGACCGCCCTGTCCCAGCACAGGCACAAGCGGGGACCGGAAAGCTCCTGATCAGTGCCGGTGTTCTGCCATATAGTGTCCGGCCATCCGATAGTGTCCGCCCCGTACTGCGCAGGGGCAGCGCTTGCACAGTACGGAGCAGAAGGAGATTCGGAAAATCTCCGAAGATAAATGGCGCCTGCGCCGTGAGTCGAGGTGCTAGCCCCACCATCCAAGTGGACACATGGCTGCACATATTAGAGGGCCCCTCGCAGGCTCGCTTCACTCGCCATGCTTCGGGCTCGGCCTCGCTGCGCTCGGCTCTTTTTATTCTAACTCTATGTCCACTTGGATGGTGGGGCTAGAACCTGGACTCACGGCGCAGGCGCCGTTCATTTTCGGCTATTTTCGGAATCTGTGTGTCCTGCGCATGCGCACGACACAGTGGACACTATCCGATGGGGGACACTGTGATAGTACACCGGGACAAGGTCATTTAAAGCATGCTTACTCCCCCCCCCCCCAAAGGAAAAATTACCCTCCTCCCAGCACAAAAACTTCCCCCCCATGTCCCCTCCAATTTTAAATCCTCTCTCTCTCACCAAACCCCCCTCCCCCTTAAAAAACAAAAAAAAAACCCCCAGCACATATCCAACAAGTGGAGAGACTTATCTGCTCACTCAGCTGTCAAACATCTGGGCAGTCTACCAAGTTTTTAACATGAAACATTGTAACTAGCTCTTCCTTCAAACGCGGCAAAATGCGCGTTTCAGCTTTTTTTGAGCAGAGTTTTCATCTGCGTCTCGTGTGCATGAGGCCTTAGATCAAAGGGAAACTTCTGTGTGTAAGAAAAAAAATCCAGGCAGTCTGCCAAGTTTTTAAACAGTGTAAATGTAGGAAGTTTAACCACTTAAAGTCTAAATCTTTTTCTGACACTTGTTTAACCACTTGCCGACCGCCGCACGACGATGTACGTCGACAGAATGGCACGGGCAGGCATATGGGCGTACCTGTACGTCCCTGCCTTCCCGCGGGTGGGGGGCCCGATCGGGCCCCCCCCGGTGCCAGTGGCGGTCGGTATCCGTGCAGGAGCGATCCGGGATGAGGGGGCGGCCATTCATTCATGGCCACCCCCTCGCGATCGCTCCTGACGAATGGGAGTGAAGCATTGCATCACTTCCTCTCCTGTAATGTAAACACAGGAGAGGAAGTGATGTAATCTCTCCTCCGTGTCGGTATTTTTCGTTCCGGCACCGAGGAGAGAAGATCGGTGAGTTGCACCAACACGACACTTCACAGTAGAACATGCCAGGCACACTCACACCCCCCCTTTACCCCCCGATCACCCCCCAATTACCCCTGCCCCCCCAGTCACAGTGACACCAATTGCATTTTTTTTTTTTTTTTGCATTGGTGTCATTTGTGACTGTAATAACTGTTGGGGGCTAACCCTAACTGCCCTTTTAGTTCTAATGTACCCCCCTAACCCCCCCAATAAAAGGTTTAACCCCCTGATCACCCCCCGTCGCCAGTGTCACTAAGGCTGGGTTCACATTGCAGCGGTTTATGAGAACGGATGTGATTCGCACCGCACTGCAGTGCAAATCACATCCGATCTCTGTGCGATTCGAGTTCAGCCATTCGCCGCACCCGCCGCAAATTCGCACGGGACCCTTTTTTTGGTCCGCAGCAGAATCGGATCGCATGGGTGTTCACACCATGCGATCCGAGTTTGCAGATCGCACTGCGGTATGCGAACTGATCTGGGGGTGTCATTAACATTTCACTGACACTCCCAGCAGTTCGCATAGGGCAGTGTGAACTGCCGCCGGGAGGCATGCGATGCGGGAACCCGCCGCGGATTCGTGGCGTTCCCGCATCGCTCCAGTGTGAACCCAGCCTAATAAGCGATAGTTTTTCTGATCGCTGTATTAGTGTCACAGGTGACGCTAGTTAGGCAGGTAGGTATTTAGGTTCGCCGCAGCTTTTTATAGCGCCAGGGACCCCCATATACTACTGCATAAAGCCCCCTAATTGCCCCCTAGTTAACCCTTTCACCAGTGATCACCATATAACTGTTACAGGTGACGCTGGTTGGTTAGTTATTTTTTTATAGTTTCAGGGCACCCGCCATTTATTACCTAATAAAGGTTTAACCCCCTGATCACCCGGCGGGTGTCATTTGTGACTGTAATAACTGTTAGGGCAGTTAGGGTTAGCCCCCTTTAGTTCTAAGGTACCCCCCTAACCCCCCAATAAAGGTTTAACCCCGTGATCACCCCCCGTCGCCAGTGTCACTAAGGCTGGGTTCACATTGCAGCGGTTTATGAGAACGGATGTGATTCGCACCGCACTGCAGTGCAAATCACATCCGATCTCTGTGCGATTCGAGTTCAGCCATACAGATAGTATGGCTGAATTCGTGTCGCACCCGCCGCACCCGCCGCACCCGCCGCAAATTCGCACGGGACCCTTTTTTTGGTCCGCAGCAGAATCGGATTGCATGGGTGTTCACACCATGCGATCCGAGTTTGCAGATCGCACTGCGATATGCGAACTGATCTGGGGGTGTCAGTAACATTTCACTGACACTCCCAGCAGTTCGCATAGGGCAGTGTGAACTGCCGCCGGGAGGCATGTGATGCGGGAACCCGCCGCGGATTCGTGGCGTTCCTGCATCGCTCCAGTGTGAACCCAGCCTAATAAGCGATCGTTTTTCTGATCGCTGTATTAGTGTCACAGGTGACGCTAGTTAGGCAGGTAGGTATTTAGGTTCGCCGCAGCTTTTTATAGCGCCAGGGACCCCCATATACTACCGCATAAAGCCCCCTGATTGCCCCCTAGTTAACCCTTTCACCAGTGATCACCATATAACTGTTACAGGTGACGCTGGTTGGTTAGTTATTTTTTTATAGTTTCAGGGCACCCGCCATTTATTACCTAGTCTCACTAGTGTACCCCTAAATTTAGGGGTGTCTACTTTCCAAAATGGGGTCATTTGGGGGGGGTTTGTGCCATCTTGGCATTTTATGGCCTTCAAAACTGTAACGCCCTTAGAAAGCCTGAAGGCGGTGCTTGGTTTTCGGGGCCCCGTACGCGGCTAGGCTCCCAAAAAGTCCCACATATGTGGTATCCCCGTACTCAGGAGAAGCAGCAGAATTTATTTTGGGGTGTCATTTCACATATGCCCATGGCATGCGTGAGCAATATATCATTTAGTGACAACTTTGTGAAAAAATAAAATAAAATAAAAAAGTTTGTAATTTTCCCACAACTTGTGGCAAAATATAAAATATTCCATGGACTCAACATGCCTCTCAGCAAATAGCTTGGGGTGTCTACTTTCTAAAATGGGGTCATTTGTGGGGGTTTTGTGCCATCTTGGCATTTTATGGCCTTCAAAACTGTAATAGGTAGTGAGAAGTGAACTCAAAAATTTACGCCCTTAGAAAGCCTGAAGGCGGTGCTTGGTTTTCGGGGCCCCGTACGCGGCTAGGCTCCCAAAAAGTCCCACATATGTGGTATCCCCGTACTCAGCAGAAGCAGCAGAATTTATTTTGGGGTGTCATTTCACATATGCCCATAGCATGTGTAAGCAATATATCATTTAGTGACAACTTTGTGTAAAAAAAAAAAAAAAAAAAAAAAAAAAAAAATTTTTGTCATTATTCAATCGCTTCGAGGCAAAAAAATAAAATATTCAATGGGCTCAACATGCCTCTTATCAATTTCCTTAGGGGGTCTACTTTCCAAAATGGGGTCATTTGGGGGGGTTTTGTACTGCCCTGCCATTTTAGCACCTCAAGAAATGAGATAGGCAGTCGTAAACTAAAAGCTGCGTAAATTCCAGAAAACGTACCTTAGTTTGTAGATGTGACAACTTTTGCGCAAACCAATAAATATACAGTTATTGACTTTTTTTTTACCAAAGACATGTGGCTGAATAAATTTTGGCCTAAATGTATGACTAAAATTGAGTTTATTGGATTTTTCTAATAACAAAAAGTAGAGAATATCATTTTTTTTCAAAATTTGCGGTCTTTTTACGTTTATATCGCAAAAAATAAAAATCGCAGAGGCAATCAAATACCATCAAAAGAAAGCTCTATTTGTGGGAAGAAAAGGACGCAAATTTTGTTTGGGTACAACATTGCATGACCGCGCAATTACCAGTTAAAGCAGCGCAGTGCCAAATTGTAAAAAGACCTCTGGTCATTGACCAGCAAAATGGTCCGGTCTGAAAGTGGTAAAGTTAAAAATCAATATTTTTTGCTAGAAAATTACTTGGAACCCCCAAACATTATATATTTTAGCAGAGACCTTAGGGAACAAAATGTCAATTGCTGCAAAATGTTATGTCACACTGTATTTTCCCAGTGGTCTTTTAAACGCAATGTTATTTTAAAATAATTTTTTTATTTTTTATTTATGTGAAAGATGATGTCACGCCGCGAGAATCGTGATCTATCCTCTAAGCAAAAAAAATTTAAAAAAAAATCATCATTCTCATTTTAGCCAGAATCGTGCAGCTTTACACCCAGCACAATCCCCCATCCCATTCTGCCCTCCTAGCCCAAATACCTGCCAATCATCCCTACTAGCACAAATCCCCCGCCCCCCCCCAAAAAAAAAAAAAAAAAAAAAAACACATCCTAGCATAAATCCCCCTCCCTCACGCATACCGACCCACAAAAAAAAAAAAAATAATAATAATAAATATATATTTCCCCCAATCGCTCCTTTTAGTACAAATCCCCCCCCCCCCCCCCCCAAATTTCCCCAACTAAAAAAAAAAATTATAACCTCCTGCTGTCCCCCAAATTCCCCCTCCAACACAAATCTCCACTCCCAATCTCCTTGGGTCTCCCCCTCCAGCTCACATGATACCAATGTGCCCCTCCTGCCCTCCCCTTGTCCCGGCCGTGCTCCCGATACTTGTGATTGCGAGCTTTCCAGTCATGTGACCACTGCGATTGATGTGACAGCGGTCACATGACCCCAATGCCCACTTCCTGGCATTTAGAAGCTCTTAAAGGGTCTGAAGGCAGTGGCAGGAAGGGGTTAAAATGTAATGACGTCGCTCGCTGTTTATGGTAGTGACAAATGACTATTAAGAGCACAACAAACACCTTGCGGCCCCAGTTCACACTGAACGCGGCTTTGAAATAGTGCGACTTCACTTGAAATTGCGCAATTTCAAAGCCGCATGTCAGGGCAACTTCAGAGGCGACTTGGCTGACATGTGTGCGACTTCATGCACAGGTGTTTATGCAACTCGCACCTGAAAATCGGCCAAAAAAAATAGTGCGGGAACTACTTTTTCAAATCGATGTGTGGCGTTGCAAAGTCAAACAAAATAAGAAATAAATATCCACAACAGTCAGATGGAATTTAAAACCCATCAGAATAATTCTGCGCAAGCGGGAAGCTTCATTAACCGTTATTGCTCTCCGCCAGCCACCTGCCGATTATCCCGGCATGTCAGCGGCTGACCTGAACTCCCGTCTATTGAAGGGCAATAAATTTAGAATACAAAAAAAAAAATCCCTAAAATACGTCTAGAAGATCTTTGGCCCCTGGGGAATCTGGAGCATTTTTTTTTTTTTTTCGCCTCCCTTCATACAAAGTCAAACGGCGCGGAGGGCAGCTGACGGAGTGGGTTACTCTGATCGAGGCACCGGAGCGGAGAAATTGCCTGTTACCTCGGGTCGATTTTTCACACGCTCCTAAATTGCTTTGTATTGACACACTGTCACAAGTCGATCTTCACATTAACCTGCTGAGCCCGGGACCGGCTCGCTACGGCTAGAAATCCAGCTAGGCCCGCGTGCCCTCAGCCCCCCTGGCGCCGTGACCTCCCATCTCCGAGGTGTTTCATTAGTGCGTCTCTCTTCTGTTTCAGCGTCAGGCGGTTTTTGGCCGCAGCGGCGGCTAGATTGCAGTCGGGGACTGAAGGCGCTGGAGATTACAGGTCATCTATCGGCACGCCATCGCTTGTAAATATCATCACACAAAAAAGGAGAGCGAGAGAATTTTTACAAGTTCAAAAAGTTTTGTGCAAGCAAAAAAAAAAAAAAAAATTTAAAGCGCATTCCGTGTGCGATTCCTACAAGGTGCTGGAACGCACAGCCCTTTGCCATCTGCATGCAGGTGCCAATGTAACGTTAATGGCATCCCAAAAGCAGATCACAAATGCAGTGCGTTTGTTGGCACCAAATTGCATGGTACTGCAGTACCGTTCAATGTGTCAATTCACACCATAGAAACGCAGTCCGGATGCATTCCAGATGCTTTTCCGCACGCACGTTTTTTGACATATTTTTGATGCATTCCAGTGTGGTTTTGATGCGCTTTTGGTGCGTCTTTGATGCAGTCCAGTGCATTTTTTCCCCCTTTTTTTTTTTTCTCAAAAGCGGAGTTCCACCCAAAAGTGGAACTTCCACTTTAATTACTTCAATACTGGGCACTCCCCTCCCCCCCCCCCCCTTCCTGCCTAGGACAATTTTCAGCGCTGCAACACTGTGAATGACAATTACGCGGTCATACAACACTGTACCCAAACTACATTTTTATAATTTTCTTCCCACAAATAGAGCTTTCTTTTGGTGGTATTTGATCATCACTGAGGTTATTTTTTGCTAAACAAACTAAAAAAAAAAAAATACATTTTTGAAAAAGAAAAAGGTTTTCTTTGTTTCTGTTATAAAAGGTTGTTTTCTCCTTCACTGATGGGCACTGATGAGGCGGCACCAACATATAGAATTGATGGGCACTGATATACAGCACTGATGAGGCTCTACTGACAGGCATTACTGATGGGCACCTCTGATGGGGCTGCGCTGATAATCAAGGCACGGATTATCAAGGTACCGCCGATTGGCTCTCCCTGTCAGCGCAAACCAAGGAAAGGCGTTTACCAGCACATTTTGGTTAACACGATGATCAGCTGCGATTGGTCACAGCTGATCACATGGTATGGAGCCTTCTTCAGGGGCTCCTTACCATGATCGGAGATGCGGTGTGTCAGATTGACACAAAGGGCTACCGGTCGGCGCGCTGAGTGCCGGCATGTTGTCCTGCTGGACGTCATATGACGCCCAGTCAGAATAACAGAACCACCACCACCCGGCCATCATTCTGCTATAGGCTGGGCAGGAAGTGGTTAAGTACTGGTGACCCCCTGACATGCCACATTTGGCATGTCTTTTTTTTTGAAGGGGGAGCGGGTACCCAGTTTTTACAGATACCCAGCTTCCACTTCCAATCCCCACACCTCTCCCCCCTCCCTTCAATCTTCTGGGACACGTCACAGGTCCCAGAATATTGCCCGGCCATTCACAACACGCAGTGCAGCTCACCTGGCTGTGGCATCACATGCAATGCCAGCGCCGCAGAGAGGAGAGGGAGAGGAGCAAGGCGCCATGGGACAAGCGAGTGTCTGTTTATTAAAAGTCAGCAGCTACACTTTTTGTAGCTGCTGACTTTTAAATGGATGAAACTCCACTTTAACCTTAAACAAGGACATGCGTTCCGATGTGTTTTACAGCGTTCCGGTACAGTCCAGTGCAGGGAAAATGCAGCATGTTCTACTTTTTTTTTTTTTTTTTCTTCTTTCTGCAATGCACTGGTGAACTATGCCATTGAAAACCATATAATCTACTTTCTATGCATAAAAAAAAAAAAAACGCACTGTACTGCAGGTAGTGTGAAAATGATTGTAAACAATCACCTTGTAAAACAACCCATTCAGTTTAAAACAGAAATGAAAGGCAAAACATTTGTGTCACGTTTAGCTGTGTTTCATTTACAGGCGTTTTTCATTTTTGACTATTTGGAAAAAAGAAAATAATATATATATATATATATATATATATATACACACACATATACACACACACACACACAATTTTATTTTATTTTTTTAAATGCCTCTAAATGCAAACACAGCATGCAAACGCGTCAAAACGTTGGGTGATATCTGTCAAGTTAAATCGTTCAGGAGAGGCTGTAAAACATCCCGTGTACATTAAGCCTTAGTGATCACATTCTCTCTGTTTTCGGGTGCATAAGAGCTAGGGGGGGGGGGGGGCCAGCAGTACACTGAGCTTCCCAGTGAATGGCTGTGCAGTGAGGGGCGTGCCAGGCCAAGTCTGATCATTGGAGGAGAGCACGCCGATTTCCCAGCATAGCTAAAGAACTAACCAGGCTGTGCTCTCCTGTTTAGTGTGGCCAGTTTTTAATAGGAAAGCAAGGGCAACGGCCGAATCACCAGGGATTTCAGACAAAAGGAAGCAATACAAAGAGAACAGAAGAAGACTCTCTCATACAAGTACATGGTACAGCAGACACATATCAGGAATAAGGATGGGCTCAGGCGTGTTTCGCAACCTCACGTGCACGATCCCGCCAGGAAGACTACACAGATCGGGAAATGTCTCACTGCCTGTGACTAGCGCTGTGCAGTGCCAGCTTCCTAGCGGGATCGTACACATAGAGTTGCGAACATACCCGAGCCCATCCTTAATCGGGAGGAGGGAGGAGGAGGCTCCTCATACAGAAAGCTGGTTTACATTCTCACTAACAGTCACACATTTTGAAAATGCATCATCATTCCAAGGTCATGCGTTTGCTTGAGCTGACAAATTTATTTAATTTTTTTAAAATGATGCAATATACCAGTCAAGAATAAATTTAATAAAATAAAGTTTTTTGCCCCCCCCCCCCCAAATTATATATTTTATTATTTTACTATTATTTAATGTCATTTTTATATCTCCTAGATTGTAAGCTCTAACGAGCAGGGCCCTCTGACTGCCCTCATGTTGTAAAGCACTGCGCAAACTAATGGCGCCATATAAATCCTGTATAATAACAGTTTTTTCTTTTTTAATATTTTTGTCTAGAGGGGATGCCCTTTTGCCCCCTTATAAATCCAGCACTGGTCCCCGACCCTCCTGCCCACCTCTCGTCCCAGGCCTGTATGAATGCATTATTACTAAGCGCCCCAGCGGCCTGTACAGGTGCATTCAGGAACCCCACAATGGCATCATCAGAGATGAGCAGAACACTTACCTCCACAACACCCAAGTCCTAAACTTCTCATAGCTTTACAACATTTTCACCTGTGCTAATTAGCCCCAGGACTGCAAACCGCCCCCCCTGGGATTCTGATAGCTCTACAGCAAACTCACCTGTGCTAATTAACCCCAGCACTGCACACCGCCTCCTGGTGGCAGCAGTCTGTATCCTGCTGTCCAGCCCTGCTAATTATGTTGTAGAAGGCTTTGCCATAATTGGAATTCAGATATAAAAAAAAGGAGAACTCTTTGCTGCTTAGGAAAATAGGAGAAAAAGGTGTCGGTCTACCAACCAAGTACACACTGCATCCAGCTCTTCAGCATTATTCCTGGCAGCCAGTGCTGGCACAAGATCATCCAGTGCCCAGGGCAAAGATGGCAAATTGTACCCCCCCTCTTCATTATGTGCAAGCTCACATGAGGAGGAGAAGATAAAGCACAGCCCACACCTCCTCCCGGCTCTCTCCTCCTCTTCTTGCTGCTTCCAGCGCTGGGCTGACAGAAGTAGTGATGCCGCTGTCACTTCTCCTGTCAGCCTTATAGTAAAGGGAACTTGCAGTGTCCCCCATCCCTACAATACACAGGGCAGCTTCCCCCACTGCCCATCCTCTTGCTGGCTGGTACAATCAGAGGAACTTGGGTATAGAAGGCAGAAAAAAGTGAGATACCGTATTTATCGACGTATAACACACACTTTTTTCCCCTTAAAAGCAGGGGGAAAATTGCGGGTGCGTGTTATATGCCGAACCCCGCAGTTCTGAGCCTCTGGGCGGCTTTCAGCCGCCTCCGGCTCTTCAAGGCGGCTTTCGGCCGCCTTCGGCCATTATCGGCGGCTTTCGGCCGGCTTTGGCCATTCTCGGCAGCTTTCGGCCGTTCTCGGTAGCTTTCAGCTGCCTTCGGCTCTTCTCTGCGGCTTCCGGCCGCCTTGTCCACCATTGCCGCCTTGTCCGTTTTATTTGCCTCTTTTTTATTTTTTTAAAAATGCCGCCGAGAAGAGCCAAAGAGCCAAGAGGCAAATAAAACGGACAAAGCTGCAATGGTGGACAAGGCTGCTTAAGGCTGCATGACAAGGCTGCAATGGTGGACAAGGCTGCATGACAAGGCTGCAATGGTGGACAAGGCTGCAGATGGACACTGATAAGGCTGCATTGATGGGCATTTAAATGTAAGTTGTTTTTTTTCCCTTAAACTTCCCTCCTAAAAGTTTTTTTCCTTAAAATTCCCTCCTAAACTTGGGGTGCGTGTTATACGCCGATAAATACGGTATTTGACTCAAAATATTAATTTTCATTCACCTATGGGCATTGAGGGTCAGTTCATGCCAGATGCCATCCAGTGCGTTTTTTCTGCATTAAGACAGTAGATTATGTTGGTTCCAATGGCATATTTCACACCAGCGCAGTCAGTTCCAGTGTGTTCCCATGCAGAAAAAAAGTAGAACATGCAGAATTTTTTCTGCAAAGAACTGTACTGGAATGTGGCAAAACGCACTGGAATGCATCTAAATGCAGCAAAAATGCACCAGAACACAGCAGATGAAAGAGAGAACAAGGAAACCTTGGAAAGGGAGGTAAAGCAAGAGGGGGAAAAAACGCACTGGAATGCATTGAAAATGCATCAAAAATCATCAGAAACGTACGGAGTGGTGTGAACTGTAAGCACAAATGCATACAAAACAAAACGCATCCGGGTTGCGTTCTTGTGGTGTGAACCGGCCCTGAGGGTTCATTCACCCTGCAATGTATGTAATGAGCACAGGTAAACGCATGTCTGTTGGGGCAGCATGACACTGTGCTTTGGTCTATGGGGTAGGCAACCTGGGCCCTCCAGCTGTTGCAGAACTACAAGTCCCATCATGCCCTTGGAAGTAATTGTAACTGCCAGCCTTGCAATGCCTCATGGGAAATGTAGCTCCACAACAGCTGGAGGACCCCAGGTTGCCTACCCCTGGATGGCAGGGCAGAGAAGTTAAACTTGTGCTGACCTTCTGTTTTGCATTGCGAACCTGCATAGAGAACACTTTGGGTGCAACTTCAGGTTTTCATCCAGATGCGGTGACAGACACTAAGCCCGTCCCAGGTCAATACACTCAACAAGAAAGAAGAAGGAAACATCTACGGGGCAAAACACGTAGGTGAGCCTGGCCTTGCCTGAGCTGGCTAAGGCTGCTTTTACATCTATGACCATGGGGTCTTGTTGGTGTGTGCCAGTTGGAACCTTCTTTCTTGCTACGCGTTGCATTGTGTTGCTCTGAAAAAAGTAGGGCTTGCTCTATTCCAAACATTTCGTGCACGGTGCATCCAAGACACTAGTGTCTGACAACAGAATATGTACACCCCTTAAGAGATGACCACTGCTGTGGTTTGTAGTAATAAAGTATGTAGAGATATAGCTCAGAATGTGGCACCACATCCAAATATAAATAGCAAAGAAAAATGATGGAATGGTACTGGACTTTATATTGGTAGCCACTTGTAAAAAGAGAAAGTACTCAATGGAATAAAAGTAAAACATTTATTATGATAACATTAAAAAAACATGTAAAATCATGGAATAGATTCAAAATAGGTAAGTACAAATTGCACATATGGTATCGTCCCATGTGGGTTGATCCTATGTATGTTCAAGATGACCTGTAGGTATGCCCATGGCTTTGGTGAACCTGTTACTTGAATTATAGCCGGTCTTCCATATCAGGGCCCCACAGAAAGTGAAAAGTACCAAGGGATCACTACACGTTTTTTTTTCCGCGTTTCGCTTATAGCTTCCTCAGGGGATCCTATTGGTACTAAAAAATACAACATTAATTAAGATATGTACATACATACGTGGATTTAAAAAAAACAATTCGCACAGAGAAAAATATGTATATATATTCCTCATGGAACAAAAAAGAAAATCAATGTCCTGATTATGAATTTCTTTTTTGGTCCATGAGGAATATATATATATATATATATATATATATATATATATATATATATATATATATATATATATATACATATTTTTCTCTGTACAAATAGTTTTTCGTGCATATCTTAATTTATGTTATATTTTTTAGTACCAATAGGATCCCCTGAGGAAGCTTTAAGCGAAACGCGTAGTGACCCCTTGGTACTTTTCACTTTCTGTGGGGCCCTGATATGGAAGACCAGCTATAATTCAATTCACAAGTCCACCATATCCATGGGCATACCTACAGGTCATCTTGTACATACATAGGATTAACCCACATGGGACGGTACCATATGTATACAATTTGTACTTACCTATTTTGAATTTATTCCATGATTTTAAATGTTTTTTTTTTTCTTATTCTGTCATAATAAATTCTGTACTTTTATTCCATTGAGTACTTTCTCTTTTTCATTTTTGGTCTACAAGTGGCTACCGATTTAAACTCCATTACCATTCCATATTTTTTCTTCACTGCTGTGGTTTAACAATCAAGCCCAAATTGCAGTGATTCGGTTTATAGTGTCTCAGTTCACTATGGGGTGGATTTATAAAGAATTCACGTTACCATTTGCCCCGTAAAAATGCATGTACATTTTTGCTGTGTGAATGGGGCCAACATATGTACCTGAATAGGCTATATCAGGGGTTTCAAACTGGCAGCCCTCCAGCTGTTGCAAAACTACAAGTCCCATCATGCCTCTGCCTGTGGGACGTCATGCTTGTAACTGTCAGCCTTGCGATGCCTCATGGGACTTGTAGTTTCGCAACAGCTGGAAGGCCGCTAGTTTGAGAACCCTGGGCTATATCCTTGGCTGTTTGAATATAAATAATTGATTTAAACAGAAAATACCCCTTTTGGCCACTAGACGGAGCCAAGCATTATAGGAAATGCCTATGACCCTTACCTCCATCTAGTGGCCAAATGCAAATTCTTTATTATTCAACGACTATGTGTTTTTCTAAAACAAGCTGTTTGCTTTCAGACCGTCTCTTTCTCTAATTGAATCCCAGCTTCAAATAGGGCTATAGAATAAAAAAAAATTTTTTTTTCTTTTAATAGCTCAAAATACAAAATAATTTCTATAGCAATGATATAAGGGATACAGTTTTTTTTTTTTGTGGATGGACCCTTTAATGCTGCCTGTGTATTTCCCATCTCTAATATATACTGTAACTAACCTATACCATTTGGAGCTATACAAATATACTGCAGTTTAATTCTTCTTCACCTTCTTATTTAACGGTATTATTAACGCTTGCCGTGTTTTGCTTGGTTGCATAAATTCTCGGCTCTGCATTCGCGGTTGATAATTTTCTGCTTTTGAAGCCTATGAAAAGGGTGAAGGTAATAACAGGGTGACCTCATTCTGTGCCCTTTAATGTTCTGAGCTCTCCGGAGATCCACAGCAATTCCATGGCCAAATCTAGAGAAATAACAGTACAACAGCTCTGAATATTAGCATGAATTCCCGTCCCGAGCCAACGCCGCCGCGGCCCAGGAAAAAGGCCCCATCGGCTGTCAGTCTTGAAGATTATTTTTGATTGTGTAATAAAGGAGACTCTTATATCCGTGTCCCGGTTTCCCAACGCCGTCCTTCATTATCTCTTTGCCTGTAATAATGTTCTCGGGATTGTCTGGGAAAGGCGCATAATGGCGCTGACCTTCCACGTCTAACTGCGCCTGGAAGGCTCTGGGGTGCCGGGGGACCGAACTGTAACTTAGGCAGATTATCGATCGTGTTCTACCATGCCGCTCTTTTGTTGAATCTGGTGTACCAGCTGAGAAAGGTTCGACTTGTCAAGGGCATTGCTAAATTTTGTAGGCTCTGGTGCCAAGTTGTTAACCTGGACGCCATACATTTATTTTTTTTTATTTTTTTTGGGCACTGACTGGCATCGTTTTTCCTAAAGCTGGAAATATATTTTTGGCATACTTACATTCGGCCAGCTTGGCTTAATTTAAAGTTGAATTTTGGGTATGGCAGTTTTTACATACCTGTGGGCGGGGCTGCCAATAAGGGGGTACCACCAGTTATTCTGTATGAGGCCCATTAGTTCAACAGGGGGGCCCAGGCAGCTGACAAGCAGAAGGAAGGGGAACAGGAAGGGGGTGATTAGTGCGGCAGAGGTGGCATTTACTGGAACCGATCCCCTGGAGTTCTTCCCTGCAGCCGCTAAAAGCTGGCTTCTCCACGTCTCCCTCCTTTTAGCTGCCGCTGGGGGGGAACTACAGGAAGTTGGCTTCTCCCTCCCGCCAACTTTTAGCTGCCGCAGGGGGGGAATTACAAGATTCCCTCCCACAGCTGCTACCCTCACTCCTCTCTCCCCGGTTTCTGGGAAAATCAGTTCTAGTAAATGCCTCCCCCCATCGCACCGATCACCCCCCATTCTGTCCAGGTCCCCATTCCTTCTGCTGCCTGGGCCCCTCTGTGTGCCCCACTGGTTTCCAACACCCCCCCCCCCCCCCCCCCCAACACGCAGTGCTGTGCCACCTTCCTTTTCCTTTTCCTTCCGCTGGCTTTCAGCTGCTGCAGGGGTGAAGGACAGGGGATTGGTTAACTCCTCCGTTCCTGGAACCCCCTTCCCTCTGCTTCCCAGGGCCCCCTGTATGCCCTCCCCGCAGCTTCTGGCTTCCCTCTTTATCATACTGCTGGCTGCTGCAGGGGGGATTTACAAGGGATCAGTTAACCCCTCCTATCCAGGAACCCCTTTCTTATGCTGCCCAGGCCCCTCTGTGTGCTCTTCCTGCAGTTTCCGCCTTCCATCTTCTCCCTCCCGCCAGCTGCTGCAGGGGTTTGGTTAACCCTTCTGTTCCTGGGACCCCTTCCCTCTGCTTCCCAGGCCCCCCCCCCCGTGTGCCCCTCCCGCAGCTCCCGGCTTCTCCCTCTTGCTGGCTGCTGCAGGGGGGATTTAAAAGGGATTGGTTAATCCTTCCTTTCCAGGAACCCCTTTATTATGCTGCCCAGGCCCCCCTGTGTACCCTTCCTGCAGTTTCCGGCTTCCCTCTTCTCCCTCCTGCCAGCTGCTGCAGGGAGGAACTACAGGTGTAGTAGTTAGCACTCTCATCTAGCAGCAATGGGGTCACTGGTTCACATCCCGACCACGACACCATCTGCCTGGAGTCTGCATGTTCTCCCCGTGCCTGCGTGGGTTTCCTCCGAGTATTCCAGTTTCCTCCCACAATCCAAAGACATGCTGGTAGGTTAATCAGATCCTGTCTATAAATTGGATGTGTTTGTGAGCACGTTGGGACCCTTTGGGGTAAGACCGCGCTCAGGGCCGTCTTTAAGGCAGGGCAAAAGGGGCAGCTGCCCTGGGCTCTGTCATTGCTGTGGGGCCCAAAGCTGCCTCGTACTTGCCAGCTATTCAGTTTTAAATTCCCTTGTCCCTTGAAGTTTTAGTCTTGTGCTGTGTCCCAATATCTCAGTGTAAAGTGCTGGTACTAATGCTGCCCAGTTCCGCCCTATTGTTGTGTGCAGATGACTCACCTGCAGACCCTGTGTTTACATGTAAATAACCGGCATTCATATGTAAATAGAGGCAACAATACTAAGTAAATAGCTGCGGCCGATGGCATTGATATGTAAATAAAGGCGGCATTCATATGTATATCATGCTCTCCTGCTGTGAGGAGATGATATGCTGTAACCTCTAGCAACTAATCAGTGAGCCATAATGTGTGCTGTAACCTCTAGCAACCAGTCATTAAGCAGTAATGAAATGCTGTAACTGCTGGCAACCAATCACAATTGCTGCCTGATCTGATACAGTAAACTTATTTTAAGTCTAGCTACTATTTATTGGAATTTATTTGGAAGTCCAAATACACAGAACATAGATCTTTTATCTGTCTATTTGTGAATTATCTATCTATCTAATTTTTTTATCTATCTATCTATCTATCTATCTATCTATCTATCTATCTATCTATCTATCTATCTATCTCTGACCCATCTATCCATGTGTTATCTATCAATCTAGCTGTCTACCTTTGCCTTATTTATCCATAGGGATGAGTTTCGTGTTCGAGTCGAACGTACGTTCGACTCGAACATTGGCTGTTCGTCCGTTCGGCGAAATCCGAACTCTTGGTCCGTTCGCGTCAAAATTCGTGTGGTGCTCACGGCCCACAATGCACTGCGATGGCGCAGTGCATTGCTGGCTCATGATTGGCCAAGCATGCACTGTGACCCCGCATGCTTGGCCAATCGCAGCGCCAGCAGCGAGGAGAGCCATGATTGGCTGTGGCCAATCATAGCTCAGGCTGTGTAGTGCACGCCCCACACTATATAAGGCCGCCATTGAGGCGGCCTCGTGTAGTGTGTGGGCATCTGAAGCAGTGGGTGTTCTGTGTACCTTCAACACAGTACACACCGATCGTTTTTGGCTGATTTCCTATCTTGCTCTTGTGTAGTGGTTATTGTCTGTGCCCTGACCGCAGTATACACCACTATATTCACCTCACCTATATAGCTAGTGATCTATCTTTAATAATAGAGCTTGCAGTCAGTAGTGTTAGGAGTGCGTGCTGTCTGCATGCTCTGTACACAGTACATACCGCTATATCCACCTACATAGCTGTTCTCTATTTGAGCCCACTTGTCATCTGCAGGAGTTATTGGAAGTTGTGTGTGCCTCCAGCACAGCACAGTATACATCTGTATATACCCCTTTATCTCTGCTGTTTTCTGGTTATTGTCTGCGTGCCCTGACCGCAGTATACACCGCGATATTCACCTCAGCCTAAGGCCCAATTTTTCTGCCCCTGTTTAACAGGGGCGTTTAAGTACAATTTTTGATGCAATGCTTTGCAGCAGGGCTAATTCCTGCAATAAAACTAGAGTATATGGAAGAGGTTGCAGTGTGGTGGCACCAGCAGCAGTGCCTAAGGCCAAATTTTTCTGCCCCTGTTTAACAGGGACATGTAATTACAATTCTTGATATAATATTTCACAGGAGGGCCCCTTCCTGTGCCCACCCAGAGTAACGGTGAGGACTTATAGTGTTGTGGCACCAGCACCACAACCACCAAAGGTCAATTTTTCTACCACTGTTCAACAATGGCATGTAATTACAATTCTTGATATAATCGTTCACAGCAGGGCGCTCCAGCGCCCACCAAGAGTCACTTTGAGGGCTTACAATGTTGTGGCAAAACCAACACCTTGTTCCGCCATTTCTGCAGAGCATATAGGGCAGGCCCCTACTTTCAAACATCCAACTTACAAACATCAGACAGCAGCAAGTGAGATGAAAAAAGATGGACGACAAAACAAATTATACAGGGGTGATAACCCTTCCCTATGTTTTCCAAAAAGCTTAAAAATAGTTTTTTTGACTGGAGCTACACTTTAAAAATGTACCGGTTGAAAATGACAAACAGATTCAACTTAACACAACAAACCTACACAGTCCCTGTCTTGTTTGCAACGCCTGTATACTGCTGTTCTGAGTATATAGGGCCTGGGGGCCACACGCATTTCCTTTTTTTAATATGGGTACAGGGTTCCCCTTAATATGTGTACAAGACCCAAATAGGCTGGTAATGGGCAGGGAGGGCTACCCATGCCATTTTTCTGAATGATTTTCAACCATATTGCAGGAACCAGATATAACATTAAAACCGCAAGCAGTTTTAAATGGTGTTATTTCCGTTTAATGTCATTTTGTGCAGGGACTGTTCTAAACACGGGAAACACGTGGCACTTCACAGGCATACTATAGACACCCCCCAGGCACCATATTTAAAGGAATATTTCACTCTTTTTTTTTTCACTTTAATCGTCATTAAAATCAGTGCTCCCGCCAAAACGGTAGTTTTTAAAACTTTTTTTTGCATTGACCCATGTCCCCTGAGGCAGGAGTCAGGTCCCCAAACCCTTTTTAGGACAATATCTTGCATATTAGCCGTTAAAATTAGCACTTTCCATTTCGAACGTTCGAGTCCCATAGACTTCAATGGGGTTCTAACGTTCGTAACGAACGTGGGGTCCGTTTCGAAAGTTCTGGTACGAACCGAACCGGGGGGTGTTCGGCTCATCCCTATTTATCCATCTATTTACCTATCTAACTGTTTTTAATCTACTGTATCTATGTATTTGTCTATTTATCTATCTCTGACCCATCTATCCATGTGTTATCTATCGATCTAGCTGTCTACCTTTGCCTTACCTATCCATATATTTATCTGTTTTTTTTATCTATCTATCTATCTCTGACCCATCTATCCATTTAGTATTGATCTATTTTGACCTATTTACCCATCTATTATCTATCCATCTATGTATCTATGTATCTATGTATCTATGTATGTATGTATCTATCTATCTATCTATCTATCTATCTATCTATCTATCTATCTATCTATCTATCTATCTATCTATCTATCTTCTTATATAGATCTGTCCAGCTATTTATTGATCCATCTATCTATCTATAAATCTAAAGGAAAATTGTACAAGGGTATTGTATAATGTATGGCCAGCCTTAAGCTAACAACCATACATTATTTTTTTTTCGTTCAACCACCAGGCCGAACAAAATAAAATTACATTCGATGTGGATGGGGGAATCCTTCCTGCTGAGCCTTTGTATCCTGACAGTGAGGAGCCTTCCCCACCATCAGAATACAGTGATCAGTGCTGCCGGCCATAGCCAGCAGTACAGTACTGATCAATCGGGGGGAAAACCTCGACAGGCTGGTAGTACCCACGTTGATCGGTAGATTGAATTGTGCAGCCTGCCCATACATGGATAGAAACTCGGCCGGTCCCTGCTGAATTAACCAATTAGCCAAATTGTTATCCCTGTATGGGCCACCTTTTAGGCATTAGATATCTGTGTTGAACATCTCATATTCTTTAAAAAAAAAAAAATAGAGTAACATGTATTTTATTGAAGATGTAAAGTAAAGATAACAATGTTTCTTTTCATCTCGATGTTCTGATGGATCAGAAGATTAAAGTCGTCTTCTCTTTCCGGTAACGAGTCCACCTGACGCGTCTCCTGGTAGCGCCCGGCTGGCAGGCCAAGAATTATTAATCATATACAAATCTGCGTCTGGGGAGCATTGTGGAGAGAGATGTGGTAAACACACAAAGTGAGCGTTTCCTGCCCATAAACCCGTCCGCCTTTATCGCCACCTCACAAATCATCTCCCAAACGGCGTGCCACTTACACAATGATAACTTTCCATTTAACGCCTATAAACCCACCAAATCCAAATATTACGGCCTTGTACTCCATAAATCTCCGGGGCCGGGCGCTCAGATTTCATGTTTATTTTTGACTTGTTTAAAAGTGTACCTGTTCCCTATAGGGAAGGCGGCCATATTGTGCAGGATGGAATAATATTTAGCCTGTTGGCTTAACTAGTGACATCACTGTGGCACAAATGTTGAAGTGATGTGATTGGCTTCTATTGAGTTCACTGGTTGGGTTCAAAATGCGTAGCTCCCAACTGTCCCTGATTTGGAGGGCCTGTCCCTGATTTGGAGAGACTGTCCCTGATTTGAAGCAATGTCCCTCTGTCCCTCTTTCTTCCCCATTTGTCCTTCATTTTGGTGTGATCTTTATAGTTGTATATAAAATGCACTTTTTATCCTTAAAAAAGTGTTTTCCTAGCGCTAAACCTTTCATCCAATTTCTAAATTGCTGCATTTGTAAATTTTAAAAGCCAATATAAAGGAATAATAGTGGTAAAAAAAATCCCTTGTAGATTTAATTAACCTTTTTTATTTTTTGGTTAATTCTCCTTTAAGGGGGTGTGGCAGGGGCGTGTCCTATGCCTACATACATTTTATAGTAGGTGTCCCTCATTCCCATCTCATAATGTTGGGAGGTATGCAAAATGGGCGCCATCTTGCATATGAGGAAAGGGTACACTGTGGCTCCCATAGAAGCTTCTAGTGACCTGGAATTGCAGGCAGCCCCAGAAGACCCCCATCATTCACCAAGAGCAAAAACACAAGGAAGAGTTAACTGGTTCAGCTCTCCACCCTGTACACCCTCCTTTGGACCAAAGCAATTTTACATTTCTGCTATGGGCCTATTTATTGGGAAATAAACTCATTATTTTATTATTTAATCCAGGGGTCTACAAACTATGGCCCTCCAGTTGTTCAGAAACTACAATTCCCATCATGCCTAGTCATGTCTGTGAATGTCAGAGTTTTACAATGCATCATGGGATGTGTAGTTCCACAACAGCTGGAGGGCCATAGTTTGAGGAGCCTTGATTTAATCACTTGAGGTCCGGAAGAATTTACACCCCCCTTCATGACTAGGCCATTTTTTTTTGATACAGCACTGCGTTACTTACTCATAGAGCTTTCCTATAGTGGTATTTGATCACCTTTTTCTTTTTTTCTTTTTTTTTTGCGCTATAAACAAAAAAAGACACATTTAAAAAACAAAACAAAAAAAAACAACAATATTTTTTACTTTCTGCTATAAAACATACCGTATATACTCGAGTATAAGCAGAGATTTTCAGCCTCTTTTTTGAGGCTGAAAGTGCCCCCCTCGGCTTATACTCGAGTCATCGCTGTCTGTCTGCCCGATCAGCGTGTCGAGCAGACAGACAGCGGCCATTCTAGGATTCAAAGGCCGCGCCTCCGTCGGTGATAGGCGGAACACTGAATTTCCCAGCAGTCTGTGTTCCGCCTATCACGGACATCCTCTCATCCTCGTCCGTAGTATGATGATGAGCGGACGTCCATGATAGGCGGACCACTGACTGCTGGGAAATTGAGTGTTCCGCCTATCACGGACATCCGATAGGCGGAACACTCAATTTCCCAGCAGTCAGTGGGAAATTGAGTGTTCCGCCTATCACCGACGGAGGCGCGGCTTTTGAATCCTAGAATGGCCGCCGACGAAGAGCTGAAGGACGGAGGCTCGGCTCGGGACGGGACGCAGGCTGGACGGGACGCAGGCTGGACGGGACGCAGGCTGGACGGGACACAGGCTGGACGGACACAGGCAGGCTGGACACAGGTAGGCTGCACGGACACACACACACACACACACACACACACACACACACACACACACACGGATGCATGCACACACACACACACACACGGATGCATGCACACACACACACACACACACACACACACACGGATGCATGCACACACACACACACACACACACACACGGATGCATGGACACACACACACACGGATGCATGGACACACACACACACGGATGCATGGACACACACAGGGATGGATGGACCCACAGGGATGGACGGACACACAGGGATGGACAGGCATGTCTCACCCTCGGCTTATACACGAGTCAATAATTTTTTCCAGTTTTTTGGGGGTAAATTGGGGGCCTCGGCTTATATTCGGGTCGGCCTATACTCGAGTATATACGGTATCCAATAAAAAAATATAAAGAATAAAATTCTTCAACAGGCCAATATTTATTCTGCTACATGCTTTTGGATAAAAAAAAATCCCAATAAGCGTATATTGATTAGTTTGCACAAAAGTTACAGCGTCCTCAAACGATGGGATAGATTTATGGAATTTTTATTTCTTTTACTAATGGCGGCGATCAGTGACTTGCAGCTTCTTACCACAGTGGAGGTAAGTATGACATGTTTGTTATTTAGAAAAAAAAAAAATATGCAAGAGTTTACAACCCCTTTAA
>NW_027507785.1:62589406-62924406 GCF_037356315.1 Lithobates pipiens
ATATATATATATATATATATTATTATTATTATTATTATTTTTTTTTTTTTATTATTATTAATATAATTTTTTCGCTATAAAATTACTTATAACCCCAAACATTTTTTTTTTTTTTTTTTTTTAGCAGAGGCCCTAGGGAAAAAAATGGTGATCATTGACGTTTTTCATGTCACAGGATATTTGCACAGCAGTTTTTCAAACACAATTTTTTTGAAAAAAATACACTTTAATGCATTAAAAAAAAAAAAACACAACATATACCCCAATTTTTTTGTAAAATATGAAAGATGATGTTAAGCCCAGTAAATAGATACCTAACATGTCACACTTTAAAATTGTGGAATAGGGACAAACTACGGTACTTAAAAATCTCAATAGGTGATGCTTTCAAATATATAATTTTTTTTTTTTTTGCTAGAAAATTACTTATAACCCCAAACAATATTTTTTATTTTAGCAGAGGTCCTAGGGAAAAAAATGGCGATCTTTGACATTTTTTATATTTCCTAGGAAAAAAAATGACGATCGTTGACATTTTTTATGTCACAGGATATTTGCGCAGCAGTTTTTCAAACACAATTAAAAAAAAAATAAAAAAATTTAATGCATTAAAAAAAACACACAATATATACTCCAGTTTTTTTTGTAAAATATGAAAGATGATGTTAAGCCCAGTAAATAGATACCTAACATGTCACACTTTAAAATTGTGCACACTCGTGGAATAGGGACAAACTACGGTACTTAAAAATCTCAATAGGCGACACTTTAAATTTATAGTGCTAGAATTATTGTTCTCGCTCTAATGTTCACAGCGATACCTCACATGTGTGGTGCGCTGTTTACATATGCGTGCCAGACTTATGTATGTGTTTGCTTCGGAACAAGAGCACGGAGGAATAGGGGCACTTTAAAAAAAAAAAATCATATTTATTTATTTTTTATTTTTACACTGTCCCTTAATTTTATTTTTTTTATCACTTTTTATAATGTAAACATCTCTTGTAATAAAAGAAGGATGACATGTCTTCTTTATGGAGAGATCTGGGGTCAAAAAGCCACCAAATCTCCCCTTTACCTTGATCGTTTACTGTAAAAAAAAAAAAAGTAGTTTATTCCCGCACCCTAGACCTGAAGTGATGTTGTGATGTTGCCTCTATGGCTCCAAGGCCATAGAGGCAATCAGAGATGGTCTAGTCTGTCATTGCCTCTTTGACCAGCTGGATCACTTCTTAGGGGAGAACGGTAAACCTGAGAAACATAGGCGAGCGGCGGGGGTGGGGGGGGGGGGGCGGTGGGGGAGGCTAGGTGGGAGATTGGGGGATGTCGGAAAGCGATTCAGTGGCTAATGAGCCGCGCAGATCACTTTCATGAAAAAAAGATACCAGGGTTATGGCTTCAGACATAACCCCGGGAAACCGCTTGCAAACCGCAACGTATATTGCAGTATGTTGCAGTCGGCAAGTGGTTAGTTGGTAATTGAGCAGTCATGCCACACTGTACCCAAATAACATTTTTGTAATTTATTTCACATAAATACAGATCTTTTTTGGTGGTATTTGATCATCACTGGGCTTTTTTTATTTTTTATTATATAAACAAAAAACTACTGAAAACAAAAAAAATGAAAAATAAAAATAATAACAAAATAAAATTATATATATATACATGAAATGGCCTTGCAGGCCGGATTCGACCCACAGGCCTTGTGTTTGACACATGTTCTAACCCAAAAGAAACTCATCTATATTTTAGTGAAGAGCTTCTAGTGACTCTTGCCTCAGGAGGGCGCCACTGATTATAATGAAAATCCTAGTGTCCAGCATGTAGGCGCTTCTGGTGAAATCACACTGCAAGTCTGTTAGGTGTAAATGAGATCTTATTAGGGGATGTAGCAAACTCCCTGGTGACCACTAGAGGGAGCCTTTACAACCGCTAATGCGATTTACGGTAACTTAAATATGGAACAGCAAACAAATGTAAACATTTTTAGCAAAAATGACTCTCATGTAAATTTCATGATCATAATGGAAATTTACAACATAAACACGGGCTGATACTATTAATTATGCTGATCACATTCACATATGTAACTATTTAAAAAAGAAACAAGCTGTAAAGGAATCTATAATTCCTTTTTATGCGCGGTCTCCGGGTATTTTTCAAACAACCATCTGAACTAAAAGATCGATAAACAAGAAACCAAAGGTGTTTAAAATGAATTATTCAGGAATGAGTTTTGATCCAACTTCTACTTTTTCCCTGAATTACTATATAGACACTTCTGAAGAGCGGCTTAGAGTGGCACTCTATCTGGAAGAAAAAAAAATACTATATTACAAAATAAATACAAAATATTGGATACAAATCTTATAAAACCCAACCAAAAAGTCAAGAGTTTATCTATTTACAGTGACTTGAAAAAGTATTCATACCCCATTGCAATTTTCCACATTTTGTCATATTACAATCAAAAATGTAAAAGTATTTTATTGGGATTTTATGTGATAGACCAACACAAAGTGGCACATAATTGTGAAGTGGAAGGAAAATGATAAATGGTTTTCAACATATTTTTAAAAATAAATATATGAAAAGTGTGGGGTACATTTGTATGGCGCCCCCCTGAGTCAATGCTTTGTAGAACCTCCTTTCACCTTTCAATTACAGCTGCAAGTCTTTTTGGGGATGTCTCTACCAGCTTTGCACTTCTAGAGAGGGACATTTTTTGCTCATTCTTCTTTGCAAAATATCTCAAGCTCTGTCAGATTGGATGGAGAGTGTCCGTGAACAGCAATTTCAAGTCTTGCCACAGATTCTCAATTGGATTTAGGTCTGGACTATGACTGGGCCATTCTAACACATGAATATGCTTTGATCTAAACCATTCCATTGTAGCTCTGGCTGTATGTTTAGGGTCGTTGTCCTGCTAAAAGGTGAACCTCCGCCCCGGTCTCAAGTCTTTTGCAGACTCTAACAGGTTTCCTTCTAAGATTGTCCTGTATTTGGCTCCATCCATCTTTCCATCAACTCTGACCAGCTTCCCCGTACATGCTGAAGAAAAGCATCCCCACAACATGATGCTAACACCACCATGTTTCACGGTGGGGATGGTGTGTTCAGGGTGATGTCCAGTGTTAGTTTTCTTCCACACATAGCGTTTTGGTTTTAGGCCAAAAAGTTCAATTTTGGTCTCATCTGACCAGAGCATCTTCTTCCACATGTTTGCTGTGTCCCCCACATGGCTTCTCACAAACTGCAAACAGGACTTCTTATGTCAACAATGTCTTTCTTCTTGCCACTCTTCTATAAAGGGCAGATTTGTGGAGAGCACGACTAATAGTTGTCCTGTGGACAGATTCTCCCACCTGAGCTGTGGATCTCTGCAGCTCCTCCAGAGTTACCATGGACCTCTTGGCTGCTTCTCTGATGAATGCTCTCCTTGCCCGGCCTGTCAGTTTAGGTGGACGGCCATGTCTTGGTAGGTTTGCAGTTGTGCCATACTCTTTCCATTTTCGGATGATGGATTGAACAGAGCTCTGTGAGATGTTCAAAGCATGGGATATTGTTTTATAACCTAACCCTACTGTAAACTTCTCCATAACGTTATCCCTGACCTGTCTGGTGTGTTCCTTGGCCTTCATGATGTTGTTTGTTCACTAAAGTTCTCTAAGAAACCTCTGAGGGCTTCACAGAACAGCTGTATTTATACTGAGTTTAAATGACACCCAGGAGGACTCTATTTACTAATTAGGTGACTTCTGAAGGCAATTGGTTCCACTAGATCAGTGTTTCTCAACTCCAGTCCTCAAGGCGCCCCAACAGGCCATGCTTTCAGGCTTTCCATTATTTTGCACAGGTGATGTGATCGATTTCACTGCCTTAGTAATTACCACAGCAGTTTCATCTGAGGGAAATCCTGAAATCATGACATATTGGGGCGCCTTGAGGACTGGAGTTGAGAAACACTGCACTAGATTATAGTTAGGGGGATCGGAGTAAAGAGGGGCTGAATACAAATGAACGCCACACTTTTCACATATTAACCACTTCCCGACCAGCGCACGATGATGTACGTCGACAGAATGGCACGGGCAGGCATATTGGCGTACAGGTACGTCCAATATTCAATGCCGCCCTGCCATCGGGAGCGCGCCGCCGGCGCTGGTCGGGACCCCCGTGAGTCCGGTCGCGGGACCCGCGGACTCGATCGCCGCGGGCATCCCCGCGATCGTCTCACGGAGCGGCCGAATGGAGGAAATGCAGAGTAAACAGCATTTCTCCATTCTGCCTAGCAACTAGTGACACTGATCTCTGCTCCATGTGATTGGAGCAAAGATCAGTGTTCACTAAATGAAAGCCCAACCCCCCCACAGTTAGTAACACACCCCTAGGAACACTTAACCCCTACACTGCCACCCACTGGTTAACCCCTTCACTGCCAGTGTCATTTACACAGGAATCACTGCATTTATATAGCAGTGATTACTGTATAAATGACAATGGTCCCAAAAATGTGTCAAAAATGTCCGATGGGTCCCCCACAATGTCGCAGTCACAATAAAAATCGCTGATCGTCGCCATTACTAGTAAAAAAATAAAATAATAAAAAATTATTAATAAAAATGCTATAAAACTATCCCTATTTTGTAAATGCTATAACTTTTGCGCAAACCAATCAATAATCGCTTATTGCGATTTTTTTTTACCAAAAATATGTAGAAGAATACGTATTGGCCTAAACTGAGGGAAAATTTTTTTTTTTATATATTTTTGGGGGATATTTATTATAACAAAAAGTAAAAAATAATGCGTTTTTTTCAAAATTGTCGCTCTATTTTTGTTTATAGCGCAAAAAATAAAAACCGCAGGGGTGATCAAATACCACCAAAAGAAAGCTCTATTTGTGGGAAAAAAAGGACGTCAATTTTGTTTGGGAGCCACGTCGCACGACCGCGCAATTGTCAGTTAAAGCGACGCAGTGCCGAATCGCAAAAAGTGGTCTGGTCTTTGACCAGCAAAATGGCCTGGTCTGTAAGTGGTTAATTTGTAAAAAATGTTGAAAACCATTTATCATTTTCCTTCCACTTCACAATTATGTGCCACTTTGTGTTGGTCTATCGCATTAAAATCCCAATAAAATACATTCACGTTTTTGCTTGTAGCATGACAAATTGTCGAAAATTTCAAGGGGTGTGAATACTTTTTCAAGGCACTGTACATCACACATTTCCCTCCCATTAAAAGAAAAAAAAAACATTGCCCTATAATAATCCCAAATAGGCCTGGCACTGTCCCTTTAATTCCATCCAGGCAATCGCTGTTCTCATACGTAGACGCACCTGTTTATTTGCGTAGGTTTGTAAGTGGGGGTTGGGGAGCGTTAAAAATGTTTAAATGGGGTTTTAATTTTTTGCATTTTTGTAGTTTGATATTTTGTGCTACTTGCTCGATTGCTGTTAGTCATTATGTGCCGCATTTTATTGATTGAGCAATTTATTCACTGTACAGTATTTAATAATTTACCTTTAAGATTTATATTTATTTTCAATTCCTGGTTATTATATATGTTTGTGCTATATATTAACTTGCTTTTATTGGTGATTTTATCGTTTTTTTTTTGTTTTTGTTTTTTTGTTTTGTTTTTTATGATTTTTATATTGCCTCTGTTTTGAGTGAAACTGTAATTTAATAATTTCCCTGTTGAGATGAATAAAGTATTCTAAATCAGTTTTTTTTTTAAACACATTTTCTTTATTTTACACTTAACTGTTAAGAAGTTAATGGAGTATGAGCTGCACTCCATGATCTTCAAAGGTGGGGCAGGTAAGACATCAGGGGTCTAATGGACTAATGTCTCCTTAAAGAGAACCTGCCACAAAAAAATAAATAGTATGGCATAGGGGGTATTTTGGTCTCTTATGTAATAAAAATAAATAAAGTTTTGTGATAAAAGTGTGAAAAAATAAAGTTACACTCAAGCACCCTCAAAAGCCTCAAAAACAATTCCGAGCGCCCCTCACTCACACCCAGGGCCGGGACAAGGGGTGGGCAGGAGGGGCGGCTGCCCCTGGCGCAATGGTTTATTGCAGGGGTAGGGGGCACCCTGACCCTAACCCTAAGGGAAAGGGGGGTGCAGTTTGGCATCGTTTGCCCTGGGCGCTGGATGACCCTGTCCCGGCACTGCTCCCACCCCACATATGAATGTAAACACGCACAATGGGGGGGGGGGGGGGCGCTTACACATGCAAATGTCAGTTTTGCTACATGTTACATATCGCGAGTGAGAGCAATAATTCATGGCTTATTATTCATAGTTAACTCAAAACTGATGACCTGTAGGGATTTTTAAAGTGTTGCCTATGGAACACTTAGGGTACCAAAGTTTTTTGCTTTTTCACGTGTACAATCAATTTTTGGGCTTGACATGTTGGGTATTTCATCGCAACCTCATTTTTTTTATATTTTTACAAAAAATTGGGTAATAAACTGCATTTTTTTGTGCTCTAAATTAAATTGATTGAAAAGTTACACTTAATAAAACCTTGCGCTAATATTGCGTGACATAAAAAACATTGGAAATACCAACAATTTATTCTCCAGGGTTTCTACTTTTGGAAAATATATGATTTGGGGTTGTAAGTAATCTTCAGGCTTAGAATTATTTTTTTTTAAATGGCTAATGCAGCAAAAGGGTTAGAGGCCCGTGCTGCTAACTGCTGTTTATAAATGGCGCCGGGACTCAAATGGTTAAAATAAAAATAATCATAGACGTGCGCACAGGATGTGCTGGGTGTGCCTGGGCACACCCCAATCACCTTGTGCGGTGCAGATTCCCCCTATTTAGGCCCCTGATATTTCACCAAAGCCCCCTAATAGGGCTCCTAAAATAAATATTAATAAAAAATAAAAATAAAAATAAAAAAAATTTAATAATAAAAATAAAAACCACTGACACCAATCTCTGCCCTACTGACACCTTCCACTGCCCTACTGACACCAATCTCTGCCCTACTGACCCCTTCAGTACATATACACATGCACACAGGCCCATATGTGTTTGAGCTTTGGGGTGCACACCCTGATGCTATAGGCCAGTGATGGCGAACCTTGGCACCCCAGATGTTTTGGAACTACATTTCCCATGATGCTCAGGTACACTGCAGAGGGGTGCCAAGGTTCGCCATCACTGCTATAGGCTGTAGACACCTATGGAAATAATATATGTTCATCCAGCACATTAAGAGCTAATTGGTTTGGCACACAGGGGTATTGTTGAAATTGTTTAAAATGACCCCTAATTAACCCATCTGTCAAAATCAACTAAGCAAATGGGCCAGCTGTAACAGGACTCGCCATGGGTTCTATGTGGACTTGACTCGGGTCAAATGTGCATTTAATGAGCTTTACAGAGAAAAATATCCACATACAATGTCATCAATATATTCTAAAAATGATAAATGACTTCCTCCTGGAGTCTATATATAAATACATTGTATCATATGAAGATGGGGGTCTTTATGCATTCTATGCCGAATTCCGTATTCCTGGTCCCAAATAAGGACTACCAATCCAGAGTACTAAAGTCAGTCCTCTCCTGTTTGACCCCCCCCCAAAACCCCTGCATGAGTGAGAACCTCTGGTGACGCTATTTATGACAAAACGCATAGGGCGGAGCCGGAAAGCGTGACGTCACCACGCATGCCCGATCACGATTAGAAATCAGGGAATTGTAGTTTTGTGGATGATGATCATTGTATACAGCGTTGCGAGTGCTTTTAACCTCAATAAAGGACCATACTGACGATTTTACACTATGCAAGCCTGGCGCTCTGTTCTTTTTCATTCTCGGGGACCCAGACCAGTGGAGTTCATGTGAGTGGGGGGAGGGACGATGCATTATGGATTTCTGCTAAGAGTGCTGACACGTTGAGAGTCACATGTGCGCTAGTAAGCTTATACATGTGGTGCTTGCAGTAAATGCGCGGTGTTACACATATGAAGCTGGTTTAGATTCACAAAGACTGTCTGTGTGAGTAGAAGAACCCTGTCTATTGGTGTTGGACTTTTGTTTATTGTTTGGTGCACTGATATCAGAAACCATGTAATCAGGCCGAGACAGAAGTACAGTTAAATCACACTTGTTTAATAATAAAAGTAAAAAGAACAAACGTAGTCAAAACATAGCCAGAGTTCAGTAACCGGAACAGATAGTCAGCCAAGCCAGAAGTCAGAGATCAATGTAGTGGAACAGCAAGCAGGATCTGGAGCCAGAAGGGATGTCAGCAAAACAAGTCTTGAACAGGAACACAGGAGATAGTCTTCTGTGATGTTGACCAAGGCAAAGGCAGAGCTCCTCCGGACTAGACGGCTTAAGTAGGCAGGACTGACGAGCAGGATATCATCAACAGCTGAGTAACTGTGGAGAGATAGGAGCTGGCAATTAGCCGACAGCTGAGCGGCCAGCTCAGAGAAGGAAGGGCTGAGCCAGGCCCTGACAACTATTTCTAAGCTCTTTATTGGATTTCTGTCTTATTCCTCTTCACATATTTGATCAATGTTTGTTGATGTATATTTATTCATTTACTTGCAAGGAAGTTACCGTATATACTCGAGTATAGGCCGACCCGAATATAAGCCGAGGCCCCCAATTTACCCCCAAAAAACTGGAAAAAATTATTGACTCGTGTATAAGCCGAGGGTGAGACATGCCTGTCCATCCCTGTGTGTCCGTCCATCCCTGTGGGTCCATCCATCCCTGTGTGTGTGTCCATGCATCCGTGTGTGTGTGTGTGTGTGTCCATGCATCCGTGTGTGTGTGTGTGTGTCCATGCATCCGTGTGTGTGTGTGTGTGTGTGTGTGTGTGTGTGTGTCCGTGCAGCCTACCTGTGTCCAGCCTGCCTGTGTCCGTCCAGCCTGCGTCCCGTCCAGCCTGCGTCCCGTCCAGCCTGCGTCCCGTCCCGGCCCGGCCCGTCCCGTCCCGGCCCGGCCCGGCCCGGCCCGTCCCGTCCCGTCCCGAGCCGAGCCTCCGTCCTTCAGCTCTTCGTCGGCGGCCATTCTAGGATTCAAAAGCCGCGCCTCCGTCGGTGATAGGCGGAACACTCAATTTCCCACTGACTGCTGTTCCGCCTATCGGATGTCCGTGATAGGCGGAACACTCAATTTCCCAGCAGCCTGTGTTCCGCCTATCACGGGCATCGTCTCATCCTCGTCCGTAGTACGAGGATGAGACGATGCCCGTGATAGGCGGAACACAGGCTGCTGGGAAATTCAGTGTTCCGCCTATCACAGGCGAAGGCGGAGCCGGAGGCGCGGCTTTTAAATTATAGAATGGCCGCTGTCTGTCTGCTCGACACGCTGATCGAGCGGGCAGACAGCGATGACTCGAGTATAAGCCGAGGGGGGCACTTTCAGCCTCAAAAAAGAGGCTGAAAATCTCGGCTTATACTCGAGTATATACGGTATTAACTTTTAGGTGCAGCAGGTTGCTGATCCTGTGATCAGTGCTGTATGTTATCCTATACATGGACTTGCAGCTGCTCATTTGCATTAATTGTTTTTGCAATTTGTGCGGTATAATTGTTTATTTATAAATGAGATTCGACAGCGCAGTCCGCAGTACATGTTGTCTGTCCATGAGGTCCGTCTCTGGAATTTTATCCGGCCTCATTAGGAACACTTTCAGCTGAATGAATTCACAGTGAAGATCTCACTATAGGTATCTGTACAGGAACCAGTCTGCAGTGTATGGCTGCTTTCTGACATATGGTCCATGTTCAGACATATGGTCCCTGGTGAGAGTCGGAGGCGCTCTTTAAAGCCTTGTCACTTATGACATCTCTATTCACACACCACTTGGATTTTGAACTGAAGTTTAATCGGCTTATATTCTTCCGTCCTTGATTCCCTGATAAATATATATATATATATATGCATGTACACACACACATATATATATATATATATATATATATATAGTGTATGTGTATATATATATATATATAGATAGTGTATGTGTACATATATATATGTGTGTGTGTAATATATATATATATATATATATATATGTGTATATATATATATATACATACACACACATTATACACATATACATATATTTTTATTTTATTATTAATTTCATTTATCTAATTTATTAATATTTATTTATTCATTTTATTTTATTAATGACATTTAACTTATTTCTTAATTATTTAATTTTAAATATTTGTTGTTTATTAATTTTATTTAACGAATTAATCAATATTTGTTTATTTATTAATTTTTATATTATTGTATTAATTACATTTAAGTTATTCTTTAAATATTTAATTGCAAATATTTTTTTATTTTTTTATTTCATTTTACAAATTTATTAATATTTATTTATTCATTTTATTTTGTTAATTATTTTTAAGATATTCTTGAATTATTTAATTGTAAATATTTATGTTTTTATTAATTTAATTTTACTAATTTGTTAATATTTATTTATTCATTTTTGTTAAAACAATAAGGGCAGAAGATTTAATAGACGGTAAGATGAAAAAAAAATGACTGAAGGTCCGTTTTAATTATTTAATTGTAAGTATTTACTTTATTATTAATTTCATTTGACTCATTTATTAATAATCATGTATGTAATATTTATTAATTTTATTTTATTATTGGTTTTAATTGTATTTATTTAATTTGAAATATTAAAATTTGAAATCAAAACTTTCCATTTTGATCACACACTTTATTTTAGAGTGGTTTGGTCTTTGTACTTTCCCGTAAAACCCTTTCTTTTTTCATGACACTCCTTAAGCCTCAGTTCACACCTATGCGTTTTTTTAAAGGCTTTGTGCAGAAAGGCACTAACATGGGATTCCTATGGGACACGTTCACGTTCGACCGCTGCGTTTTGGGAAAGGGTCAGAGACCTTTTTAAAACCAAATGGTGTGTTTTTGGTTCAATAGACTTCAATGGAGAAGCTGCAGAAAAGCATGTAGTGCCATGATTTTACCACGATAAAATACATTAAAAAACGTACAAAAAATGCATCAAAAGCGCAAAGTGCACCACCGCAGAGACGGATCAAAAGCAAACTGTATAGGTATGAACCAGGCTTAATTTAGACTTGATGGCATCATCACTGGGTCTCTGCACACCTCCCAACTTTCTGAGATGAGAGCCTGTAACCGGCTAGTGTGAAAGGGGACATCTGCACTGATAATCAGGGCACTAATCATCAGTGCCCTAAATATCAGTGCAGTCCCAACAGTGCCCATCAGTGCTGCCTATCAGTGCACTGACCGTCAGTGATGTCAATCAGGCCTCCTTATCAGTGCCCACCAGTGTCACCTCATCAGTGCTCATCAATGCTGCCTATTAGTGCTCATCAATACCGCCTATCAGTGCAGCCTCATCAGTGCTTCCTCATCAGTGTCCACCAGTGTCACCTTATCAGTGCCGCCTATTAGTGTCCATCAGTACCGCCTATTAGTACCGCTTATCATTGCAGCCTCATCAGTGCCCATCAGTGCCGCCTATAAGTGCTTCCTTATTAGTGTCCACCAGTGTCACCTCATCAGTGCTGCCTATTAGTGCCCATCAGTACCGCCTATTAGTACTGCTTATCATTGCAACCTCATCAGTGCCGCCTATAAGTGCAGCCTCATAAGTTTCCACCAGTGTCACTTCATCAGTGCCCATCAGTACTGCCTATTAGTGCCCATCAGTACCGCCTATCAGTGCAGCCTCATGAGTGCCCATCAGTGCTGCCTATCAGTGCACTGACCATCAGCGATGTCAATCAGGCCTCCTCATCAGTGCCCACCAATGCTGCCCATTAGTGCCCATCAGTACCGCCTATCAGTGCAGCCTCATGAGTGCCCATCAGTGCCACCTATAAGTGCAGCCTCATCAGTGCTTCCTCATCAGTGTCCACCAGTGTCACCTTATCAGTGCCGCCTATTAGTGCCCATCAGTACCACCTATTAGTACTGCTTATCATTGCAGCCTCATCAGTGCCCATCAGTGCTGCCTATAAGTGCAGCCTCATCAGTGTCCACCAGTGTCACCTCATCAGTGCCCATCAGTGCTGCCTATTAGTGCCCATCAGTACCGCCTATCAGTGCAGCCTCATCAGTGCCCATCAGTGCTGCCTATTAGTGCCCATAGGTGCTGTCTCATCAGTGTAGCCTCATTAGTGCCCACCAGTGTCGTCTCATCAGTGAAGCCTCATCAATGCCCATTAGTGCTGCCTCATCATTGCCCATCAGTGCCACCTATTCATGCTCATTAGAGCAGCCTCATCAGTGCCACATATTAGTGCAGCCCCATTGGTGCCCACTAGTGCCGCCTCATCAGTGCCCACCAGTGCAACCTATCTGTGCTCATTAGTGCCACCTAATCAGTGCCCACCAGTGCAGCCTATCCATGCTAATTAGTTTAGCCTCATCAGTGCCGCCTATCAGTGCCGCATATCAGTGCAACCTTATCAGTGCCCACTAGTGCCGCCTCATCAGTGCCCACCAGTGCAGCCTATCCATGCTAATTAGTGCAGCTTCATCAGTGCCTATCAGTGCCGCATATCAGTGCAGCCTCATCAGTGCCCACTAGTGTGCCTCATTAGTGCCCACCAGTGCATCCTATCTGTGCTCATTAGTGCCGCCTCATCAGTGCCCACCAGTGCAGGCTATCCGTGCTCATTAGTGCAGCCTCATCAGTGCCCACCAGTGCAGCCTATCCATACTCATTACTGCAGCCTCATTAGTGAAGGAGAAAAAATTCCTGTTTTCAACATTTTATAACAGAAACGAAAAAAAAAACAACATTTTTTTCCTGCGCTCACCAAACTGCATGGTACGGCAGCAACATTTTTGGTGCAGGGTAATCTTTAAAAGTCATGTCTGCACTACTTCTTATGCATTCCTGTGCTTTTGGCAGCCCATTGAAAGGAATAGCTATGGCTGTATTCACGCCCGTTCATTTCCAAAACGCGCAGCAAAACACACAGAAATATAGGTTTCGCCTCTCATTAAGGAAACGCGTTGCAATTGAGGGTCACGCATGCGGTGCCATTATTAATTGCTAATGGCCCCCCAAGGGGCAGGTAGCAGACCTGTGTTTTACCGCGCAACAAAACCCGCTACAAATGTGACAAAATGCCCACCGAATAAAAAAAACGTCCGACGCTTCGCAACCGAAAAAAGTTTCTGGAGCTACTTCGGGGCGTTTGTCCAGCATAGGGCAGTCCATTCACGTGAATGGGACGCCTTAGGCGTGATGCATGGTAATGTGTGTAAAGCACACAAAAAAATGTAAGCGGTAATGCGTATCCCTGTTAAGCTCAGATGTGAATGGGGCCCCAACACTACGCATTTCTGTCGCAGCCACCAAACTGCGTAGCACTGCAGTAGCACATGCTTTTGGCGTGGGCCAAAAGTCGCGCCTGCCCTCATTTATGTGTGTTCCAAGGCGTTTGGCAGCCCATTGAAATGAATGGGCTGTCGTAAATGGAATAAGTAAAAAATAAGTAAAAAAGTAAAAAAAAAAAATATACCGGTATATATATATATATATATATATATATATATATATATTGTACAATCAGATTGTAAGGTATATGGCAAGTCGTACCCAGTCCAGCACTATTAGGACTGTACAGCTTTATACAGGACTTTTCACTTTATTACCCTATTACCATTAAAGAGAACCTGTCACAAAGAAAGAACCATTGATGGAGGCTCCCATTCTGCAGCTCCCGGAGAGGATTGGGTTAATCCAGGCTGCTTCTTTTCGGGGTCACCAGTTGGGCCAATGTGCTGCGGATCGGATGGATTTTGTTTCCCAATCGTGGCTTCCCGCTCCGCCGTGAACGAGTTAATCCTGAATCGTCGCCTCTCCCCGCACCTGCTCATCGCCGTGATAAAAAGCCCTTTTTCGCTCGCAGCATTTAGTGCAATTAAATCATCTCTCCCAAGATAAGGATCCTTCAGGTTCTTATCTGATTTACAAGAAGGTTCAGTCAAGGTGCAAATGACAGACATTAAAAAGGCATTCACAACAGCCGCACACTGCGAGCCAAGAAGAAGGAGATTTAAAGAGCTCAATTTCCTCCATAACCTTACATAACGTTCCACCCATACTTCACCCAGAGCACAGCTATCGGGAGGGTTACATCATTCCACCGCAACACCGGAGGACAAGTATGACCCTCGCTGCGAGACTCGCCGGAGCCTGGCCGGTAACCTTACGTCTACGCGGCCACCCTTAGGCTACAAATCCACGATTGTGACCCCCAAAGTCGCACAATTTAGAGTGCGATGATGAGTGCAGCTTCGATCCAACTTTACACTCACCGGATCAAAGTTGCATCAAAAGGCGCATCAAAGTAGTGCAGGAACCTTTTGATTTTCAAAGTCGCATAGATGGGAATGGGTGCCATTGAAATCGATGGGCTGTGACTTGTCATGCGACTTGTCCAAAGTCGCATGACAAGTCGCACGCATGGAAACAGAGCCTAAGGGCCCTGTGCATTTTGGCAATACTCTGTACAACATTTTAACATTTAATTTTAAATTAGGACTGCAACACACTAACATTACACACATGTGTTGTAACAGCCGGTCTTCTTCCAGGTTGGCTGGTCTTCTTATGGGTTCCGTTCTTTATCCTTTTTCATTGGCTGAGCCAGGGTTGTCACATGATAAAATGTGTGCATTACCATGTGTTACCACATGGACTTCAAAGCATTAACATTACATGTGTGTTGTAACAGCCGATCTTCTTCCAGATTGGCGGGTCTTCTTCCATATTGGCCTGTCTTCTTCTGGGTTCCGTTCTTCGTCCATGTTGATTGTCCAAGCCAGGGTTGATGCACTTTGGAATGCATGCTTTACCAGGAGTTACCACAAGTACACAGGGAGGGACACATGTACTGCAATGTAGCCGGTCTTCTTCCAGGTTGGCCAGTCTTCTTCCATATTGGCCGTTCTTCTTCTGGGTTCTGTACTTCATCCATGTTGATTGGCCAAGCCAGGGTTGATGCTCTATGACATGCCCGCTTTACCAGGAATTACCACTAGTACAAATGGAGGGACACATGTACTGTAATGTAGCTGGTCTTCTTCCAGGTTGGCCGGTCTTCTTCTGGGTTCTGTTCTTCGTCCATTTTGATTTGCCAAGCCAGGGTTGATGAACTATAAAATGCATGCTTTACCAATAGTAACCACAAGCACACAGGGAGGGACATGTGTAGTGCAATGCAGCCAGTCTTCTTCCAGGTTGGCCAGTCTTCTACTGGGCTCCATTCTTCATCCATTTTGATTGGCTGTGGCAGGGCTGGCGCACTATGAAATTAGTGTATTACTATGTGTTACCACAAACACACAGTGATGAGTGTAGTGCAATGCAACGTGTGGCATTGTGATTCATTTTAATTAGAACTTCAATGTATTAACATTACACATGTGTGTTGTAACAGCCGGCATTCTTTTAGGTTGGCTGGTCGTCTTCTGGGTTCTGTTCTTCATTAATTTTGATTGGCTGAGCCAGGGTTGTCACACAATAAATTGTGTGCATTACCATGTGTTACCAGAAAGACTTCAATGCACTAACATTACATATGTGTGTTGTAACAGCTGGTCTTCTTCCAGGTTGGCTGGTCTTCTTCTGGGTTCCGTTCTTTATCCATTTTGATTGGCTGAGCCAGGGATGTCACATGATAAAACGCGTGCATTACCATGTGTTACCACAAGGACTTTAATGCACTAACATTGCACGTGTGTTGCAACAGTTGATCTTCTTCCAGGTTGGCCAGTCTTCTTCCATATTGGCCGGTTTTCTTCTGGGTTCCGTTCTTCGTCCATGTTGATTGGCCAAGCCAGGGTTGATGCACTATGGAATGCACGCTTTACCAGGAGTTACCACAAGCACACAGGGAGGGACACGTGTAGTGCAATGCAGCCGGTCTTCTACCTGGTTGGCCGGTCTTCTGCTGGGCTCCATTCTTCATCCATTTTGATCGGCTGTGCCAGGGCTGACGCACTATGCTACGATGGCCTCCGCCGCTTACCAGAGCCACCGGCAGCGGCGGAGGCGATCGGGTCCTTTCTCCTCTTAGGTATCCTGTTAGGCCCCCACCCGATTCCATACCATTGTAGGGCGGAAGCAACGTTAAAAAGTCACTTCCGCCCATAGCTCTTAAAGTGGGATGCCCCTAAAAAAAAAAAAAAAAAAATTTGAAGTCAGCAGCTACAAATACTGCAGCTGCTGACTTTTAATAATCGGACACTTACCTGTCCCATTGTCCAGCGATGCGGCGGAACGAAGCCCCCCCTCGTTCCCCGCTCCGCTCGCAGTGCCGTCATTCATACTGTGGACACCCGGCTGTGGTTTCACAGCCGGGCACTCACTGCGCATGCGCTAGCGGCGCAGGGTGCCGTGATACACCGCACAGTCATCTGGGACACGTGACAGGTCCCAGATGACTGTGCGGCACAAGGGGAAGTGATGACACCAGCCCGGGCAAGGAAGAAGGCAGACTACAAGGGACCCCCTAGCAACAGGTATTTAGAGGTGAGTAAAAAAAATGTTTCCAATAATTTTTTAAAGATTTTTAAACACTTTTTTATTTTTTGGTGGCAACACCACTTTCTTTTTTTTTTTTTTTATACCACTCAGTGTAAATTTATTTAATTGCTATGGGACCACCTCAGCTTTCAGCTCAGTGTCCCTTCCAACAATCACATCATAGTGGTAAGTGTTTTTTTTTTTTTTTTTTTTTTTTGGGAGTGTTGATACCAGGCTTACTATTTTTCATATTAATCTTCTAATCCCTCTCTGTCACACACTCCCCTCTTCTTCCTCCCCTTTCCCCTAACCACCCCCCCCCCCCCCCCTCCTGCCTATCTGTGGACAACCTTTTTCTATTTTTTCCATAAGTACTTTAATTTCTATCTAAATTGTACCTTGTAGTATCTTGACTGTACCTATTTAGGGCTTCCTCAACCCCTCTGAGATGAGCCATTTCTTCCTGAAATCTACCCAGCACTTCCATTTCCCTATAATTGGAGTAATACTCTGTTCTTCCCGGCTACTTCTCAAACACTCCATTTTATAGGTCTTTTCTACCGAATCCACCCATTCCCACATTGACGGAACTTCCTTCTCTTGCCATTTCTTCGGTATTAATTTTTTACCTGCATTCAGCAGGTGGGGGATCACTGATTCCTTATATTGTCTGAGCCCGATTCTTGTCCCATGGAATAACACTACCCAGGGGTCAGCCTTCACCTCTTTGCCTGTAATCTCTTTGATGTGGGCTATAATTTGGTTCCAATAGGATTTTATTTTTGGACAACTCCACCACAAATGTGCCATCGTGCCCACCTCTCTACATCCTCTCCAACATTCCCTGGCGCCATCCTGCTGAAACTTGCTTTTCCTCTCTGGGGTATAATACCATCTCATCAAACATTTAGCGCTCATTTCCGCCGTTCTGGCGTCTACCGCCGAGCCATGCACTAATTTAAATATTTTCCTTACTATTGTGTTTTCTAGTTGTGATCCTAATTCCCTCTCCCATTTTTTGATGTACGCAGGTACCCCCAGCTCTACTCCCTCTAACAGCATTCTGTACCATCTCGAAACAACTTTCTTTGCTGTCTTTAATGTACAGAGTTGTTCCAACGGGGTCAGATCTTCCGCTGTTCTAACCCGTACAGGGAGTTTTTTGATAAAACTCGAAAGCTGAGCGTACCTCCACTCATCAATTATCATCATCTCTTTTTTTTGTGCCAACTCATGATATGGTGCTAGTCCCTCCCCTTTCATTACATCTTTTAATTTTACCTCCTCTTTAACCCAATTCCCTCCTATTTCCTGACATCCTGGTAAGAAAAAATTATTATTCTTTAATGCTATAAGTGGTGAATTGTATTTTCCGTTAAATTGCCTATATATCTTATCCCAAATCCGCAATGTGTTTCGTGTAATATTATTCCCTTCCAAAAATACACTTCTCTCTAAAGGAGGATTCCAAATTTGCTTATCTAATTTTGTTCTACATACATCGTGTTCCAGTCTCACCCATCTTTTCTCTGTGTTATCCCTTATGCTCCATTCACTCACTCTAGACACCACAACAGCTTCATAATAAGTCTGCGCATCTGGCACTGCTACTCCACCCCTGTTCTTTGGTTGTCGGAGTGTAGCTAGGGCCACCCTGGCTTTTTTATTTTTCCAAACAAATTTCATTAGGATAGATTTTAATTTTGACAAGTAAACATTGGACAGAGGAATAGGGAGCATCTGAAACCTGTATAAGATCTTAGGAAATATTATCATCTTTAATGAATTTATTCTTCCCAGCCATGATAATGCCCTATAGCTACACCTTTTACATTCTGCCTGTATCTCATCTAGTAACGGGATATAATTACAACGGTACATTTTCCTCTCTGTTTTTGCTAATTTTATCCCTAAATATTTAAGCTCACTCTTCCACGGGAGTTTCCAACTTTGTTGTACCTTTTGTGCCTCTCGCTTGTTAATATTGATATTCATTATCTCCGATTTTGACCTATTTATTTTAAAATTTGAGACCTCCCCGTATTGGCCGAGTAGCTCAAATAATTTAGGCATAGATGTCTTTGGGTTGTTCAAGTAAATTAAGATATCGTCCGCAAAAGCGGAGTATTTATATTCCACTTTTTCCACTTTCACCCCTTCTATCCCCGGATCCCCTCTTATTGCTGCCAGGAGTGGCTCCAAGGAGAGCACAAACAGGAGGGGCGAAAGCGGACAGCCCTGCCTTGTACCCCTCTCCATTTCGAAAGGCTCCGACACATACCCATTAACTTTTATACATGTCTTTGGATGTTCGTACAGTACCTTTATCTTCTGTAACATCTTAGGTCCTAGCCCCATCTTCTCTAATGTCTTAAACATAAACCCCCAGTCTACTCTGTCGAAGGCTTTCTGTGCGTCCAACGACAGGAGCAGACTGGGGGTTCCACCCTGTCGCATCTTTTGAAGCAGGAGGAGTGTCTTTATTCCGTTATCCTTTCCCTCTCGTCCCCCTATGAAGCCCGTCTGGTCTGGGTGGACCAGTGATGTCATTAAACCCTTCATTCGCTCTGCTAGTATTTTAGCATATAGTTTTGTATCCGCGTTTAACAGCGAAATCGGCCTGTAGCTGGTACACTGTGTGGGATCTTTGCCCTCCTTCCGTATTAGAGTAATTGTAGCCCTTAAATCTTCATTACTTATTCTATATTCTTCTCCTAGGCCATTCATATACCGACACAATTGGGGAACAAGGGCCTCTCTAAACGTTTTATAATATAATGTTGTGAAACCGTCTGGTCCCGGGGATTTTCCTGGTGCTGATTTTAATAATGCTCTGACTATTTCATCCTCCGAAACTGGCCTTTCAAGTATGTCCCTTTCCGTGGGGGTGATTTTAGTCAATGTATTTTTCTCCAAAAATTCCCTGATCTTCTGCTCTTTATCTCCGTTTTTGGCCTTTTTCTTACTGTCTGTAAATATCCGCTCAAAGTATAGTCTAAAAGTTTCTGCTATATCTTTGGTAGTATAGAGCACTTTTCCATTTTTATTCTTAATTTCCCCAATGAAATTTTTTCCTTTTTTCTTTTTTAACATTCTGGCTAAAAACTTACTTGATTTATCTCCCCATAAATATTGTTCCTTGGCCAACCCTTTAAACGTCATCGCTGCTTCTTGGTCCAAAAGGTCCTTCAGCTCCATCCTTACCGTTAATAACTTTTTAAATACCAGGTCATTTTGGGGCAGACTTTTTTTTTTATGGTCTTGTTCTAAACAATGTATCTCACTCATTAATTTATTGATTTTTTCGGCTCTCATTTTTTTCTTTTTAGATTGCATAGATATCAGTATTCCCCTTATATAGGCCTTATGCGCATCCCACAGCGTGTTACTTTTAATTCCCTCTGTATCATTAAATGTAAAATATTGATCGATCTCACTCGCGATTTTTATCCTGTCCTCCTCCCTAAGCAATAGCTCCTCATTCAACCGCCATCCAGAGAGGTTCCTCCCTATCCTTGAGATGTTTAGGCATAGTTTTACCGGGGCGTGGTCCGAAAGAGTCATCACTTCTATCCCTGAATCCATCACGTATTCCAATAGCCCATGGTCTATGAATATGTAATCAATGCGTGAATACGTCCCATGGACTGATGAATAGAAGGAATAATCACGTGACAGGGGATTTTTTGCTCTCCATACATCCACTAATTGGTTGTTATATAGCTTTTGAACTATATTTTTGTGTGCTGCGCTTCTCATCTTTTTAACCTCCGAAGAACTATCGACTTCCGGGTTGAGGCCGAAGTTTAAATCTCCCATCATAATTACATAACCTGCTTTAAAGTCCATAAGTTTATATAATATCTTATTTAAAAAACTAATTGGGTTGCTATTAGGAGCATAAATATTTACTAAAGTACACTCCAATTCCTCTAATGTACCTCTTAGGAACAAATATCTTCCCTCTGCATCGCACATTTTTTCCTTCAACTGAAACCTTATTCTTTTGGAAAACCCTATCGCTACCCCTCTACTTCTGGCTGAAATAGTATCACTATAGAACCAGATTGGGTAGTTGTTGGAATATAATCTAATGTTTGATGCGAGGGAGATATGTGTCTCCTGTAGAGATATAACGTCAGCCTCATAGCGCTTCAATTCTGCTAAGATCTTATGTCTTTTTATTGGGGTATTCATGCCCTTCACGTTATAGGACATAAATTTCAAGCCGTCTATTTTACTGTTGCCCATCTATTTGTCCTACGTTCCTTGCCCTACATAGGTACTTCTTATCTTGTTTACTAAGGTGGTCCACATTTTTCCTCCACCCTCCCCCACCCCTCCCTCCACTTTACTTCCCTTCCCCAACCTTATACCTTCCCAACCTCCCCTATCTACCCCTCCCTCCTTCCCTTCTTTGCATCCCATACCCACCTCCCTCCTTACCTTCCCCCTTCCCCCCCAACTCCCTTGGCCTATTTACGGCCTTTGTTAGGTTAATGGTCGTACACACCCCTACCATCTCCTAATCTATTTGTTAAGAGGGTTTGGGGCTTTTCCACCTGCGCCTCTCCCGCCTCTCCCCATGAGACAGGAGGTATTAAATCCCACAATCTTGTTTAAATTATATATTTTCCTTATTTCCTTCCCCTTTTCCCTCCCCTCCTTTCCCCGGACCCATTTTTTCCCCCTACAATGAGCCCATTATTCCATCTGCCAACCAGGAAGTATAGGCGGGCGTATTCCCAGTTTCTCACAAAAATCTTCCAAATCTTCCGGGAAAACCAGCTTCGCCGATTTACCATCTTTGTTCCCTATTAAGCAAGCAGGAAAGCCCCATCTATATTTAATGTTCTGAGCTTGCAATTCATCTAGTAGGGGTTTCAAAAGTCTTTTCCTTAAAAGCGTCTCGGGTGCCATATCCGGGAATATCTGTATTTCTCTCCCTTCATATACATGTGGGGTTTTTCCCCTTAACTTTTTCCATATTACTTCTTTTTCATCGAAAAATGTGAACCGCACTATTATGTCTCTCGGTCTGTCCATATCTCTAAATCTTGTTTTACCAATTCTATGGATTCTATCAATCCTTGGTGGAGCTCCCATCTCATTTCCCCAGCAAGGGACGAGAATACTGTTTAGTATTACTCTTAAGTCTTCGCCTTTTGTTTCCGGGATTGAGCGCAATTTCACATTTTTCCTTCTACTTCTATTTTCCTGGTCTTCCAGTTTATACAGCGTATTCCTTTGTGTTTGTTGAAGTGTTCTTAGTTGATCTTTAACTTTGTTTAGCTCTATGGCTTGGAGATCCATACGATTTTCTGTAGCTTCTACTCTCTCTAGTAATCCGCCTAGGTCTTCTCGGAGCCCCCTGATGTCCATTTTGATTGCATTCTCTAATTTTGAAAGCATCTCTGCCATTTCTCCTTTTGAGGGAGGAAGATCTTCTGTCCTAATTTCTTCCGTTTTGCTGCTCTCCCAGTCACTTTCTATTATTGTGTCCTCACTGGTATGTTGTGTTCCTCCACCCTTATGTTTGCCCGATCCCTTCTTGTACTCTGAGATGGTTGATTGTCTTTTATCCAATCCCGCTTCTTTGGGGCTTGCTCCTTGTGTCATATACTGTTGGATCGACGTATCTAGACTCTTATCTTTTATGTTCCGTGCGGCTCCACTTTTTGCCATCTTATTTGCTGATTTACTCATAGTTCAATCTATCTCAAAATTATGTGGATCCTAAACACCTCGAAGACTCTTTCCCTTAAGTCTTAATTCATCGATGGAGTCGCTTCCTCCAGCGACTTTCCTTCTATGAAGCTGATCATCCAGTTTACCTCTTTGCTCCCCGCTTTTACTTAGGGAATCTCAACCTTTTTCCACTCTATGTCTATGTTCCGCTGGCAGAGTCCCTTGGGGGACCCCTTGACACTTACTTCTTCTCTCAGAATAATAATACTGCTCCCCGTTATATTTTATTTTAATATCTTCCTCCACTACATACTCTGAGGGGGTTTCTTACCTAAGCAACAGGTAACCTTTAACCGCGCCAATCCTCCCCTAGGTAGAAACCTATGGATCCTGGGCTTGACGGGTCACCCTGATATCTTGTCGAATGCTTAGCGCCTCCTGTCTTTCGATCTCCAACCTCGCATGGAGAGATAGAATAGCTGGGCTGTGGAGTTTAACCTCTATTTCTTATTCCTGATGTGATTCACAGGCAGAGTGGCAAAAGGTTGTCAATATCTATCCCAGGGGAGGGGGGACCAATCAGCCATTTAGGAACTCATCTCTATTCTCCACTAAGAACAGAAGAGTCCCTTAATAGGGAGACTAGGATATCCTAAATTCAAGGAAGTTTGTACTGATCTGGAATGCGCACGGCAGGGAGAGAGAAAAAAAAAACAAAAACAAAAAAATCCCTGTAATCAGATCATGCGATTTCCTCTTATTGTATAATGTATACGCTATTACAAGCGATTCAGGTAGTCTATTCAATTCCTGTTGCATAAACAATATGTGCTGACGGAGCGGGAAGAGGGAGGAGGAAAAAAAAACAAAAAAGGGAACAAACAGGAAGAGGAAAGAAAAAAACCTCCTCCCCCAGTTATATTCGTCTAGCGTTTCAACCGTAAGAAAAAAAAGCTTAAAGTAGCATTGCAGATCTCTTTGCGATTAATTCCTCCTACCATAATTTCTCTTCTAAGGTTCTTAAAGTCAGGTCTAGGTATCTAGTCCGCTCTTATGTGTATCCGGGTCAGCAAGAAAGTAAGGGTAAAGAAAAAACCTTTTTTAATCCCACACCATTAAATCCACACTCTGATGCATATAAACTGCTTTTCTCATCAATGTTTGCTCAATGGTATAAATGCTTCGCCCAGCAAATGCATATACCCCTGGAATAGAGGCAAACCTCATGGACTTCCTCCACCTATCCATGCGAGATTTGTCCTGGCGGTAGGTATTTATCCCTTCATTTTGAACCATGCGACTTTTTCTCACGTATTATTGCACATGTGCAAATGTCGCATGCACTTGCGATAGTCAGTGAAGTAATGTTTCAGCTTATTTAAGGGAAATAATGCGTGTTGACCCTGCGGATCCACTACTGTTTAGAGGAACACTTTCCAAGTTATCATCTCCTGGTATACTGAGCATAGCCGTTACCATATGCATATACAATGAGACTACGATCCTGTTAAGGTTTATACAACCCTGCAGTTGCTTTAAATTCAAAACTGTCGATGGAAACATGCAACCAAGGAAAACTTATCCGCAGCCGGGCTTCCTCATCTACTTAACAAGGCTCCTTTTGACCTGCATACATTTAACCCCATAGACACGTTATTTGTTTCCCCTGGTTAGATGTATATTACACAGCAACAATATTGTGACTTTAAGAATGTTACCGTCCTTGTCAATGCTGTGTCTCTTTCCCACCGGTCTCCTTCTAGTTTCCGGGCTCCGGAGGGTCTCCTCCAAATTCCTCCAAGGTCCTGCTGCATAGCCAGGGGGTATCCGTTGTGCACTAGCGCGGAGAGGAGGGGGGGGGGGTGGGCCGGTCGAGGTGATGAGGAGGCTGGGGAAAGCTCCGTACTCAGGACTGCGGGATGTTAGCAGCACCGCACCGAGCGCTTCCGCATGTCTGGGCTGGGATCTCTCACCTCCCTGCTCCAAACCATGCCTTGCTGTTTGTTCGTCGGTGCGGTGAGCTTAGCGCTGGCAGGCCCCTCCCCTCAGGCGGACGCTACGTCCTCTCGTTACACATCCGCCCTGCGTGTGGCAACACCACTTTAAAGACACTTTTTTTTTTTTTTTTTTATACAAATAATTTTTTTTATTATTATTGCATTTTAGTGTAAATATGTGATCTGAGGTCTTTTTGACCCCAGATCTCATATTTAAGAGGACCTGTCATGCTTTTTTTTCTATTACTAGGGATGTTTACAATCCTTGTAATAGGAATAAAAGTGATACCATTTTTTTTTTTTTTTAAAAGGAACAGTGTAAAAATAAAAAATAAAAGGTAAAATAAATAAGAAAAAAAAATGTAAACCCGTTCCGTCCTGCCGAGCTCGCATGCAGAAGCGAACGCGTATGTGATTAGCGCCCGCATATGAAAGAGGTGTTCAAACCACACATGTGAGGTATCGCCGCGATCAGTAGAGCGATCAATAATCCTACTACTAGACCTCCTATGTAACTCAAAACATGCAACCTGTGTAATTTTTTAAACGTCGCCTATGGAGATTTTTAAGCGTAAATGTCTGTCGCCATTCCACGAGCGGGCGCAATTTTGAAGTGTGAATATGTTGGATATCAATTTATAAAAACAAATACGATACTCTAAAAACCATCCATACAATTAAAATACAACATAAAATAAATACCACAGATTAAAAAACATAACAAACAATCTAACTACCAGTTATAACCCTCCCTTACTCTATTTGAAATGTAAACGCTTTGCCTATAGTTTTAACTTGGACCTTTTCCTCTGCACAGTTGTAGCGTGATGAAGTATTGAAGCCAGGAATGTAGCATTTTCACATCCTCAGCGTTGGCCGCTGTATTCCTATCACTACATGTCTCTTTTGAGGTTGCATGCTCCGCGTCTGTAGCCCTGACGGTTTAGCATGCATGGCACCTTGTAGGACGATCAGCCGAGGATTTGTGGTGACTCCGCCCGTCCTTGAACGGTAATAGACGGAGACGGATTTTGTGCCGATGAGGGCATAGTTTGGTTATTACACGCTTGCCGAGAAGAAATCAGTCCGAGGCGTTCCATGATGACTGGGGGATATTACACAATTCGGCTTTATAAACCGCCTTAGAAAATCAATTCCCATAAACGCGCTGTGAATGACGGCTCAGCCGGATGGCAGGGTCCGGTGGCGGAGGGGCTGCTGATTGGCAGTTGGAGGTTTTCTGCCTGTTAGGAGCGTACAGATCTCATGATCCACCATTAAAATGAAGAGATGGAATTTAAAAAATAGAACAGAATAGAACTCCTAGGTTTTTTTAAGCATTCTCATCGTTTAAATCTGACCTCCGGCCTTCCCTTCAGTCTTGCACAGCTTCCTCTCCTGGACAGAAATGGCTTCCTCTGATATCACCGCACACTGTGAGCGTCTCACAATGCGCATTAGGAGCTGCAGCAAGTCACATACAGCCCATCCCATTTCCTGGCTCTCCCAGTCCAGTCTGTGTTGTTAACATAAGTGATGGCCTCAGCCTATACCGCTTCACAAGCCTCACCCACTGACGCGTTTGGCCCCGTTCATTGGAACTTAGTCAGTGATGGCCTCAGCCTGAACCCCTCAAAAAGCCACACCCACGCCCATCGGGACATAGAGGTGACATAAGTGATGGCCTCAGCCTGTACCGCTCCACAAGCCACACCCACTGATTTATTTCGACACACCCATTGGGACTTAAACATAGAGGTGACATGAATGAAGTCCTCAGCCTGTACTACTCCACAAGCCACACCCACTGATGCATTTTGCCCCACCCATTGAGACTTAGTCATAGAGGTGACATGAGTGATGTCCTCAGTCTGTACTACTCCACAAGCCACGCCCACTGATGTATTTTGTCACGCCCATTGGGACTTAGTCATAGAGGTGACATGAGTGATGTCCTTAGTCTGTACCACTCCACAAGCCACACCCACTGATGCATTTTGACACGTTCACCGGGAATTAGTCATAGAGGTGAAATGAGTGATAGCCTCTGCCTGTACCGCTCCACAAGCCACACCCACTGTTGTATTTTGCCACGCCCATTGGGACTTAGTCATAGAGGTGACACGAGTGATGTCCCCTGCCTGTACTGCTCCACAAGCCACACCCATTGATACATTTCACCACGCCCATCGGGACGTAGTCATAGAGGTGAGACGAGTGATAGCCTAAACCTGTATCACTCCACAAGCCACACCCACTGATGCATTTTGACACACCCATCTGGATTTAGTCATAGAGGTGACATGAGTGATGGCCCCTGCCTGTACTGCTCCACAAGCCACACCCACTGATACATTTCACCACGCCCATGGGGACTTAGTCATAGAAGTGACATGAGTGATGGCCTGTCAGGGCTGGGCTCAGCCTTTCCTTCTCTGAGCTGGCCGCTCAGCTGTTCGCTAATTGCCAGCTCCTATCTCTCCACAGTTACTCAGCTGTTGATGATCCCGCTTGTCAGTCCTGCCTACTTAAGCCACCCAGTCCAGAGGATCTCTGCCTTTGCCTTGGTCACATCACAAGAAACCGTCTCCTGTGTTCCTGTTTAAAGACTGGCTTTGCTGACATCCCTTCTGGCTCCAGATCCTGCTTGCTGTTCCACTACATTGATCCCTGACTTCTGGCTTGGCTGACTATGCATTCCGGTTACTGAACTGCCACACCCACTGATGCATTTTGACATGCCCATCGGGACTTAGTCATAGAGGTGAAATGAGTGATGGCCTCAGCTTGTACTGCTCCACAAGCCACACCCACTGATGCATTTCGCCAGGTCATAGCAGTGACTAAGAGCCTCTTAGAGGACATCACTCATGTTAACAACACAAACTGGACTGGGAGAGCGTCAGTATTTTCATATGCTATACACCATTGGATTCACGCCAGGAATGTGCCTACTTGTTCCAGGTCATCATCTTAGAGAATATTGAAGCCAAAGGCTCACCCTAACACCCAGGTAACTTGCGTTTTCAGATTGAAATCAGGAATGGAAGCCTCTGTCTTTACATTGCAGGTGTTCTACTTTAAAGGCTTGTTCACACTAACACCACACCCTGAAAAGCTTTTGGAAAGTTTTTAAGGGGATGTTTAACAGGCAATGAGAAGACAATATGTTACCACTCACTGCCTGTCCTAAAAGCATTGCACATTGAGCTCAGCTCACCTCTCTGGCTATAGCTATCCCCAGTCATCAGCTCACCGCTCTGCACCCCCAACCATAGCTAATTCCTGTCCACAGCTCACTGCTCTGCACCCCCTGGCTATAGCTATCCCCAGTTCACCGCTCACTGCTCTGCACCACCTGGCTATAGCTATCCCCAGTACACAGCTCAACTCTGCACCCCCTGGCTTTAGCTATCCCCAGTCCACAGCTCACCTCTGCACCCCCAACCATAGCTAATTCCTGTCCACAGCTCACCGCTCTGCACCCCCTAGCTATAGCTATCCCCAGTCCACCGATCACTGCTCTGCACCCCCATCCATAGCTAATTCCTGTCCACAGCAAATAAAAAAATCCTCTGCACTTTTTCAACACATAGAGAAATTGACATTTTTTTTTTTCTTTAACATCTGCCGGAATTCTTTCAGCCCAAGTAAATCCGAACTTCAGGTTTTAATTTGCAGTCTTTCTGAGCGATATTAATGACGGAGGAAACCTTGATAACTAATGATCTGCCTGTGTGACAAAATATTATCTGCCGCGACAGATGTGGTCACCATTAATGAGCAGGCGAAAATAATGGCGTTCTCCCCCCTCCCCCCCCCACACCTTGCGCATACGCCGTGGATCTAACACATCGCATGCACAATCTGGATGAACACTTTAACAGCTTTAATGGCGAGGTCGCCTTTCCATCAGCGCTCCAGTTAAATCCATGCAGCTACACAGATATACCCCCTATACTTTTGAGCAATTAGCAGAGAAGTCGCATAGACGTCTATGTAGGATTTAAAGCAAGGGAGGGAAGAAAAAAAAAAAAGCGCACGTGGGCGTTTCTATTTTTTTTCCCGTTCGTTGTGTCTCCCTCCAACATGTGATACAATTAACAGAGGAGGAAGAGCGGCATACAATAATGAGGCTCGGTGAAGGCGCTTGGCTGGGGTATTGCAGGTTAATTGCACGGGCTCTGCATATGCTTCTGATTAGCATGTTGGTAACGGGCCTTGACGTGCAAACTTTGACCCTCGGGAAGCCATGCTCAATACCCCCAGATCGCGTTTTTTTTTCACACCTTCTCCATATTGCACTGTTTAAGCAGCATGCAAAGCCTAGGAGCGCTGGGGAAAAAAATAAACTAGCTTTGATTTCAGCATTTATTTGTTGCTTGTTACGGGGATTCTGCTGTTTCGCCGCTTCAAACGTCACTGGCACGGCGACAGATCAAAGGGGCGTAAAGTTAAGAGCAATTCATGTATAGGAAATTGGTCACATATTATAGAGGTAGAATGAGAGGCCATTGTATGGAGAGCAGTGCGCGGATCTGGATGAGTCACGTGAAACCCCCCACCCCCCCAAAACGCAAAGATGGAACTTTATCTACCCCGACCTCTGTAAAGAGCCTCGTCTGCAGCTCTTTAACCATGTGATTGGCTGTGTCCAATCACAACCAGTCACATGTAAACAGAGAAGTGCCGGTAATCGGCTCGCCTCGCCTCACATTGGCAGAGTGTGTAGCGAGGAGAGCCAATCAGCGGCATCTCCATGCAGGGGGACATCTAGGAATGTAATCAGTGCCCTGATTACAAAATAGCAATATAGTGTCACAAATCAGAGCCCACCATTGCCCACCAATGCCAGCTATCAGTGCCCACCAATGGCACTGTGGCAGGAATCAGTGCCCACCACTGCCCACAAGTGCCACCAATCAGTGTCCATTAGTGATGACATGTCAGTGTCAGTGCTGGCAATCAGTGCCGTTTATCACTGCTGCCCATCACTGCTGTCAATCAATGAACATCAGTAATGCACATCAGTACCACCCATCAATGCCCATCAGTACCGCCTATTCGTGCCACCTATCAGGGCCAACCAGATCTGCCTATTACATTATAGGAAACCCCATTTAGCTGCTCCTGATGAGTGGACAAACTTCGACGAAACGTGTCGAGCATTCATATTTGATGTCATGTCACAGCAATCATGTACCTATCATGGGGTCTCAATGGGGCTGCAGACTCCTGCCCTGTGACTGGCCGGAGCCGCGTGATGTCATTCCCAAGCACACGCACACGAGCCGCCGGTCACAGCACTCACTACTGAAGAAATGGCACGGGTGCCCGTTTCTTCAGCGCGCATGTGCCGATGACATCATTGGTGCAGTATACTGTAAATATGCTTGCATTGTTTAGGAGATATTTACAGTACCTATAGGGAAGCCTTATTCTAGGCCTACCTATAGGTACAAAGTGTAAAGGGAGGTTTACAACCCCTTTAATAAGACTTACCTGTAGGCATATCCTCCCAACGTTTTGAGATGGGAACGAGGGACACCTATTAGCAAAATTTATTTAGGTATAGGGCACACCCCCCTGCCACGCCCCCTTAACCACTTAAGCCCCGAGTTATTTTCCAGCTAAAGGACCAAGCCCCTTTTTGCGATTCGGTGCTGCGTCGCTTTAACTGACAATTGCGCGGTCGTGCGATGTGGCTCCCAAACAAAATTGACCTCCTTTTTTCCCCACAAATAGAGCTTTCTTTTGGTGGTATTTGATCACCTCTGTGGTTTTTATTTTTTGCGCTATAAACAAAAATAGAGCGACAATTTTGAAAACAAATTCAATATTGTTTACTTTTTGCTATAATAGTTTAGGCCGATACGTATTCTTCTACATATTTTTGGTAAAAAAACGCAATAAGCGTTTATTGATTGGTTTGCGCAAAAGTTATAGCGTCTACAATATAGGGGATAATTTTATGGCATTTTTATTAATAATTTTTTTTTTTTTACTAGTAGTGGCTGCGATTTTTATTATGGCAGACACATTAGACAATTTTGACACATTTTTGGGAACATTGGCATTAATACAGCAATCAGTGCGATTAAAAATACACTGATTACTGTAAAAAAATTACACTGGCAGTTTAGGTGTTAACCACTAGGGGGCAGTGTAAGGGTTAAGTGTATGTGTGTGTTTTTTTTTAACTGTAGGGGGGCGTGGCTTGGCGTGTGACGTCACTGATCGTCTTTCCCTATAACAGGGAACAGACGATCAGTGACAGCCTCAGTAGGAAGCACTAGGAGAGGTTTGTTTACACTTACCTCTCCTCATTCTTCTGCTCTTCTGTAATTGAGCTTTCAGCCATCTGCTGAAATTTTTGTTTGAGTTTGTGGGTGTTGCCTGTGTGCCCTGAGCGCAGTATACACCATTATCCACCTATATAGCTATATTGCTCTTCTGTAATTCAGCTTTCAGCCAGCTGTAGGAGTTTGTGGGTGTTGTCTGTGTGCCCTGACCGCAGTATACACCATTTTCCACCTTTATAGCTATATTGCTCTTCTGTAATTCAGCTTTCAGTCAGCTGTAGGAGTTTGTGGGTGTTGTCTGTGTGCCCTGACCGCAGTATACACCATTATCCACCTATATAGCTATATTGCTCTTCTGTAATTCAGCTTTCAGCCAGCTGTAGGAGTTTGTGGGTGTTGTCTGTGTGCCCTGACCGCAGTATACACCATTTTCCACCTTTATAGCTATATTGCTCTTCTGTAATTCAGCTTTCAGTCAGCTGTAGGAGTTTGTGCGTGTTGTCTGTGTGCCCTGACCGCAGTATACACCATTATCCACCTATTTTGCTCGTCTCTAATTGAGCCATCTGCCATCTGCAGGAGTTAGTTGATGTTGTGTGCCTCCAGCACAGCACAGTATACACCGGTATCTACCCTTTAATTCCTGTTGTTCTATAATAAAGGCATCTGCAGAAGTTAGTGGGTGTTGTGTGCCTCCAGCACAATATACACTACCCAATTGCTGGTTTTCCCATCTCCCTTCAGGCCATTACCATGTCTGGAAGGCCAACAAGGAGAGGCAGACAGGCACGAGCTGATAAAAGAAAGCAAGCAGGCTCTGTGTCTAGAGACAACAGTGCTGGTCGTGGATGCGGTGCATCGTCATCAGCACTTGGCCATGGGACACGCTTGTCCTTATTTTCGGCAGCTGTACGTGTTGAGCTGCATCATGCCGAAGACTTGGTAGAGTGGATGACCAAGCCCTCTTCATCCTCCTCATCCTTTCTCACCCAGGCTCAGGGTACTAGCAAAGCAGCTGCCAACGCATCCTCTTCCCTTGTCTCAATGTCATCATCAGTGACTCCTTCCCTAGACCCACCACGTCCTCCTGAGGAGTCCCCTGAACTCTTTGAGCACAGTGTTGGGTACATGCTCCAGGAGGATTCCCAGTGTTTTGTAGGCTCTGGTGATGATACTCAGCTAGAGGAAGGCAGTAGCGTGAGCGCAGAGAGAGGGGATGCTCAAGAAGGACAGCAATCTGGCAGTCATGTTCCACAAGCTGTAGCATACTGCCAGGTTTGCTCCAGCGATGAAGAGGGAGGGGATGATGAGGGCACTGACTCCACGTGGGTGCCTGGTAGGAGAGAGGAGGAGGCACATCTCCAACGAGGCAGGATGCCCTCTGGGGGGCCAGCTTAGGGGCAGCACACCGACTGAATCACACCGCAGAGCTCCGCCTGTGCAGGGCGCTGCCTCTGCGCATTATTCTAAAATTTCTTTGGTGTGGGCCTTTTTTGAGACGAGTGCATCAGATCGCACCGCTGCTATTTGCAACATATGTCTCAAGCGTTTCTCGCGTGGCCAAAACATCAGCCGCTTGGGCACCACATGTTTGACCAGACATATGTTGACCTGCCATGCAGCTCGTTGGCAAGCGTACCTCAAAGACCCACACCAAAGAACAAAGCGGACCTCTCCTTGCTCCTCATCAGCTGGGATCTCCAACCCCACTAGACCTTCAGTCCTCTCTGAAACCTGCTCTGAGAGGAATGAAGGTGTAGAATTAGGTGTGTCACAGCCAAGTGCTTCCGGGCACTCTGCTAGCAGTACACCCACGTCCGATTATAGCAGGCAAATTTCCCTGCCCCAGCTGCTGGACCGTCAAAAGAAGTTCACTCCCAGCCATCTACAGTGGTGTGAAAAAGTGTTTGCCCCCTTCCTCATTTCCTGTTCCTTTGCATGTTTGTCACACTTAAGTGTTTCGGAACATCAAACCAATTTAAACAATAGTCAAGGACAACACAAGTAAACACAAAATGCAATTTGTAAATGAAGGTGTTTATTATTAAAGGTGAAAAAAAATCCAAACCATCATGGCCCTGTGTGAAAAAGTGATTGCCCCCTAAACCTAATAACTGGTTGGGCCACCCTTAGCAGCAACAACTGCAACCAAGCGTTTGCGATAACGTGCAATGAGGCTTTTACAGCGTCCTGGAGGAATTTTGGCCCACTCATCTTTGCAGAATTGTCCTAATTCAGTTACATTAGAGGGTTTTCGAGCATGAACGGCCTTTTTGAGGTCATACCACAACATCTCAATAGGATTCAGGTCAGGACTTTGGCTAGGCCACTCCAAAGTCTTCATTTTGTTTTTCTTCAGCCATTCGTGGTGGACTTGCTGGTGTGTTTAGGATCATTGTCCTGCTGCAGAACCCAAGTTCGTTTCAGCTTGAGTACACGAACAGATGGTCGGACATTCTCCTTCAGGATCTCTTGGTAGACAGCAGAATTCATAGTTCCTTTTATCACGGCAAGTCTTCCAGGTCCTGAAGCAGCAAAACAGCCCCAGACCATCACACTACCACCACCATATTTTACTGTTGGTATAATGTTCTTTTTATGAAATGCAGTATTCCTTCTACGCCAGATATACTTGGACACACACCTTCCAAAGAGTTCCACTTTTGTCTCATCGGTCCACAGAATGTTGTCCCAAAAGTCTTGGGGATCATCAAGATGTGTTGTGGAGAAATTGAGATGAGCTTTGATGTTCTTTTTGCTCAGCAGTGGTTTTCTCCTTGGAACTCTGCCATGCAGGCCATTTTTGCCCAGTCTTTTCCTGATGGTGGAGGCATGAACGCTGACCTTAACTGAGGCAAGTGAGGCCTGCAGTTCCTTGGACGTTGTTGTGGGGTCTTTTGTGACCTCTTGGATGAGTCATCGCTGCGCTCTTGGGGTAATTTTGGGCGGCCGGCCACTCCTGGGAAGGTTCACCACTGTTCCATGTCTTCGCCATTTGTGGATAATGGCTCTCACTGTGGTTCGCTGGATTCCCAAAGCTTTGGAAATGGCTTTATAACCCTTTCCAGACTGATAGATCTCAATTACTTTCTTTCTCAATTGTTCCTGAATTTCTTTGGGTCTCGGCATGATGTGTAGCTTTTAAGGATCTTCTGGTGGACCTTACTGTGTCAAGCAGCTCCTATTTAAGTGATGCCTTGATTGTGAACAGGTGTGGCAATAATCAGGCCTGGGTGTGGCTAGAGAAATTGAACTCAGGTGTGGACAACCACAGTTATAGTATGTTTTAACAAGGGGGGCAATCACTTTTTCACCTTTAATAATAAACACCTTCATTTACAAATTGCCTTTTGTGTTTACTTGTGTTGTCCTTGACTATTGTTTAAATTGGTTTGATGTTCCGAAACACTTAAGTGTGACAAACATGCAAAGGAACAGAAAATGAGGAAGGGGGCAAACACTTTTTCACACCACTGTACATGCCCAGCAGTTGAATGCTAGCTTGGCTAAATTGCTAGCACTTCAACTGCTGCCTTTTCAGTTGGTAGACTCGGCCCCCTTCTGTGAGTTTGTACAATGTGTGGTTCCTCAGTGGCAGGTCCCCAAACACCACTTTTTCTCACAGAAGGCGATTCCAGCTCTCTACCGGCATGTGGAAGGCAATGTTTTTGCCTCGCTTGACAGGGCGGTCAGCGGTAAGGTGCATATTACTGCTGACTCATGGTCCAGCAGGCATGGACAGGGACCTTACCTGTCTTTCACGGCCCATTGGGTCACTCTTCTGGCAGCTGGGAAGGATGCAGGACAAGGTGCAGTAGTGTACGAGGTTGTTCCGCCACCACGCCTCCAAAATGCTACTACTGGTTGTGACACACCTCTCTCCTCCACCCCCTCCTCTTCTTCTTCCTCCATGGCCTCTTCCAGTGCTCTGTCCTCAGAACCAGTGGTGCTCTGTAGGCGTTCAAGGGGCTATGCAAGTATGCAGGCAAATTGATGCCATGCCGTGCTTGCGCTAGTTTGTTTGGGGGACAGGAGCCACACTGGGGCAGATATTTTGTCAGCTCTGCAGAGGCAGGCCAAGAGGTGGTTGATGCCATGCCAGCTTAAGCCAGGATTGGTGGTTTGCGACAATGGCACCAACCTCCTCTCCGCCCTCCGACAGGGACAACTGACCCATGTGCCCTGTGTGGCTCACGTCCTTAACCTGGTGGTGCAGCGGTTCTTGGGCAGGTACCCGGGCTTACAGGATGTCCTGAAGCAGGCCAGGAAAGTCTGTGTGCATTTCTGCCGATCATTTAATGCCTGTGCTCGGCTGGCTGAGCTCCAAAAGGAGTTGAACCTGCCCAAGAACCGCCTTATATGTGACATGCCCACCAGGTGGAACTCAACGTTGGCCATGCTGCAGCTGCTGCACACGCAGCAGAGGGCCATCAATGAGTACCTGTGCGACTACGGCACCAGGACAGGGTCAGGGGAGCTCGTTTTTTTCTCACCACTCCAGCGGGGCATGATCAGGGATGCATGCACTGTCCTGTCACCATTTGAGGAGGCCACAAGGATGGTGAGCAGTGACACTGTACCTCTTGTCCACCTGTTGGAGCATACGCTGCGTGGAATAATGGACAGGGCACTTGAGGCAGAACAGAGGCAGGAAGGGGAGGACTTCCTTGCCTCTCAAGGCCCCCTTTATCCAGACAGTGTTCCTGCTGTCCCACCCATCACACAGGAAGAGGAGGAGGAGGAGGAGGAGGAGGATGAGGATTATTGTGTCAGCATGGAGGTGGAGGCTGGCACTCAGCATCAGCAGCAGTCTTGTAGGGATGATTTACAGTCCCAAGAAACCCGTGGACTTGTATGTGGCTGGGAGGAGGTAGCTGCGGATCATGTTGTCCTTAGTGACCCAGAGGACTCCGGACCGAATACCTCAGCTAACCTACGCTGCATGGCCTCCCTGATCCTGCAAAGCCTGCGGAAGGATCCTCGTATTCTTCAGATCAAGGAGAGGGACCATTACTGGCTGGCCACTCTCCTTGATCCACTGGTACAAGGGTAAGGTTGCCGACCTTATCTTGCCGCCGCAGAGGGAGCAGAGGATGAGACATCTCCAGGAGGCCTTGCAGAAAGGTCTGTGCAACGCCTTCCCAGAGACTGGGAGGTTACAAACTCCTGGTCCTGGACAACATGTGTTGCTGAGGCATCGGTCAGAAGGAGCGGTGGAGAAGGTGGCCGTCTGACCGATGCGTTCAGACAATTTTTTAGTCCGCAGCCCCAAGGTATGATCGGTTCCAGCAACCATTGCCAGCGTCTGATTTACCATGCCATTTTTCTCAATGATTTTCATCCATATTGCCGGAACCAGATATTACATTAAAACCGCAAGCAGTTTTAAATGACTTTTTTTTCCGTTAAATGTAATTTTGTGCAGGGACTGTTCTAAACATGGGAAACACGTGGCACTTCACAGGCATACTATAGACACCCCCCAGGCACGATATTTTAAGGAATATTTCACTTTTTTTTTTTTCACTTTAATCATCATTAAAATCAGTGCTCCCGAAAAAACGGCCGCTTTTAAAAACATTTTAGGCATTGACCCATGTCCCCTGGGGCAGGAGCCAGGTCCCCAAACCCTTTTTAGGACAGTATCTTGCATATTATCCATTAAAATTAGCACTTTTTATTTCGAACATTCGAGTCCTATAGACTTCAATGGGGTTCTAAAGTTCACACGAATTTGCAGTCCGTTCGAAAGTTCTGGTGCGAACCGAACCGGGGGGTGTTCGGCTCATCCCTACCTACAGGTAAGCCTATAATAAGGTTTACCTGTAGGTAAAATAAATATCTTCTAAGCCTGTACTGTTTAGGTGATATTCACCCTGCATGCAGCCACTGACATCACTGGCACATGCGCTCTGAAGGTCCGGCATACCTTGAGTGGGAGTGATGTCATCGCGTCTTCGGGCCAATCACACAGCCGGAGTGCGCAAACCTGGAGGAAAGACCGGGGGGAGGTGTCAGCCCTCTCAGCGGTGACAGCGCACTGCTGGAGGGCTTCGTTCTAAGGTAAGTGTTCCGTAATGTGTTAGTATGCGATGCATACTAGCACATTATGCAATTGCCTTACAGGTGTGTTTTTTTTTTTAACAATTAATGGCTCCCATACCGTATGTCTGCTAAAGATTAATATGTTGGGAACGCGTGTGATTACGCGTGCACTCGTTTGAATCTACACCCAATCACTGATCGTTTGTTTTAATAATCAGCATACTGTATCTTTGGAAACAGTAATCCCTCTAAATTAACAATCCCGCGTGGTCCATGTAAAAAAAAAAAAAAAAAAAAAAAAAAATGAAAAAAACACCAGATTTGGAATCTCCGGTAAAAAAGATGCAAGCTGTTATGAACCAACCGTAAAAAAAAAAAAAAAAAAAAAAAAAACCCCACATGGCTCAAAATCGAGAATTGGTATTCTGGTCCGAACTTGCGGTATCATTTTCTTCAGGTGCCACCGGCCATACCTAGTGCAGGAAATGTGGAAGGAAAGGGGTTAAACGCTGCCAAGCGCATCCATTTATCATCTCGGTGCGAGCCAATGCCGGAGAAGAGCGGCTGCCATATTGCTGGAAGCAAGGAGGATGGAGAGAGAGAGAGAATACACCGCGCTGGAATAGACGGACATCTGCTATCAGACACGACAAGCTGTTCTTATATTACTTCCAAACAGGGGTTTACAGGAGAAAGCCAAAGGCCACGGATAAAGCTTACAGCCGGGGAGGTGAGACGAGCCTTCCAGCTTTATTCAGTCGGGCTGTTTACTAAACTAGTCTTCCAAAAAAAAAAAAAAAAAAGCCGGATCTGTTGTGTCGGGATTCGCGGTGATGGCCTTAACCCTTTCGCTGCCAGAGCCAATTTTGTGCTTTTTTTTTTTTTTTAACGCACACATTAGAAAAAAAAAATCTACTTTAGGCCTGAAGATTAGTTAAAACCCCCTAAGGCTGGGTTCACACCTAATACGGATGCGGCTCCCAGCAGGGGTCCCCGTTCACCGTTTCAGGTCTGATTTCAGACCAGTTTTTGGCTGAATTTGGACTTGAAACGGACCAAAAGACTGTGCAAATTCGCACCGGAGCCACCAGGGAGATACGTGAACTGGCTCCATAGAGAGCCGGTAAAAATCTCCTGCTACTGCGAATTGGATGCGGATCCAATTCGCAATGGAGTGAACCCAGCCTCAACATTATATGTTTTCTAAAATGGTGGTAGCGACAAATTTATATATCCTACATATTAATGAAATGGTCTATCAAGCACAATTTTCTATGAAAAATATACTTAAAGCGGATCTCCACCCAAAAGAGGCCTGTCTCCTCCCACCCTCTGGTGCCACAATGGCACCTTGTGGGGGGTGAGGGGGAGCGGGTACTTGATTTTGACAGGTACCTGCTCCCATTTCCTGCAGGCCAGTCAAGTTCCTCCACCCCAAACTCGCCCATCCATGTCTTTATGGACCTTGCTTTGTGCACTAGTGCAGTCATGTTTGAACAGGAAGGGGCCATCCCCAAACTGTTCCCACAAAGTTGGGAGCATGAATTTGTCCAAAATATCTTGGTATGCTGATGCCTGAAGAGTTCCCTTCACCAGAACTAAGGGGCCAAGCCCAACCCCTGAAAAAAAAAAACCCCCACACCATAATCCCCCCTCCACCAATGATCCCCTTCCAAATCCCATGATTTGGACTAGTGCACAAAGCAAGATTCATAAAGACATGGATGAGCGAGTTTGGGGTGGAGGAACTTGACTGGCCTGCACCTCAACCCAGGTCAGGAGGTGTCCTGACCTCAACCTGATAGCATACCTTTGGGATGAATTAGAGTGGAGACTGTGAGCCAGGTCTTCTCGTCCAACATCAGCGCCTGACCTCACAAATGTGCTTCTGGAAGAATGGTCAAACATTCCCATAGACACACTCTTAAACCTTGTGGACAGCCTTCCCAGAAGAGTTGATGCTGTTATAGCTGCAATGGATGGGCCAACTCAATATTGAACCCTGCAGACTACGACTGGCAGGGCCGGACTTACCATTGGGCTTGACTGGGCTCAAGCCCATGGGCCCCGCCCAATAGGGGGCCCTGTGGGCCCTGCCGAGATACATAGATGAGTGTACTCGGCTCGGCTCTGCTCACAGTCATGCCCAGTCCCACCCAATGATGGACATAACACAGGGACTGGGCGTGACTGCGAGAGGACCCGAGAGCCACGAGATACACATGACTCTGTATCTTAGCGGCGCCATTTTTAAACTTCAAGACTGCAATGACAAGGCTGCAAATGACACTGATAAGGCTGCATTGATGGGCATTTAAATGTAAGTTTTTTTTTCCTTAAACTTCCTTCCTAAAAGTTTTTTTCGTTAAAATTCCCTCCTAAACTTGGGGTGCGTGTTACACGCCGGCGCGTGTTATACGCCGATAAATACAGTAATGTATAGAAGATAGGGCCCAAAAGTGACTCAAGCCCAGGGGCCCCCACCACCCTAAGTCCTGCCCTGACGGCTGGGATGTCATTAATGTTCATGTGCGTGTGAAGGCAGGTGTCCCAAAAATTTTGGTAATATAATGGTATAAAGACTTCAAACAAGTGTGGCCATGTCGCATGCATTAGCAGCTAATGCATGTGACGTCGCCACACTTGTTTGAAGTCTTTGTAGCACCTGGAACGACTTGTTACATCGTCTGGGAATGTTTTTTTTTTATACAGCACAGTTTTTATGACTCACATGTGAGAGGTTTAACTGCTTGCCACCCGCCTACCGTCAGATGACGGCGGGGCAGTGGGGCACTCGTTCTGACACGTCGTCATATGATGGTGTCCCAGAACGGCCGCTTGGCGCAACCCCGAGCTCTGTAAAGAGCCGCGTCTGCAGCTCTTTAACCATGTGATCGGCTGTGTCCAATCACAGCCGGTCACATGTAAACAAGGAAGTGCCGGTAATCGCCTCGCCTCGCCGCATATTGGCAGAGTGTGTAGCGAGGAGAGCCGATCAGCGGCATCTCCATGCAGGGGGACATCTAGGAATGTAATCAGTGCCCTGATTACAATATAGTGTCATAAATCAGAGCCCACCATTGCCCACCAATGCCAGCTATCAGTGCCCACCAGTGGCAGCAATCAGTGCCCACAAGTGCCACCAATCAGTGTCCATTAGTGATGCCAGTCAGTGCTGCCAATCAGTGCCGTTTATCACTGCTGCCCATCAATGGCCATCACTGCTGTCAATCAGTGAACATTAGTAATGCACATCAGTGTTGCCCATCAGTACCGCCTATTCATTCCGCCTATCAGTGCCCACCAGTGCCGCCTATCAATGCCACCTATCAGTGCCACATATCAATTCCATATATCAGTGCCCATAATTATCTACAACCAAATGATCATATGTTTTTTACCATTGTTTATACTGCATAGTGCCATATGACGTGTGTGTATATATATATATATATATATATATATATATATATATATATATATATATATATATATATCTGTAGTAATTAATTTGACCCCATTAAATCTTTTGTCAATTTTATATGCCGTCCCTTTGACATGTATATGTAATGTATTCATGAGGTCAATACCATGTATGTGTGTTTATACATATTAAACCTTTTCTACTATGTGCATTGTTATGTATTGTCGGACTCCATATGCCCCCCTATTATTCTATCAGTGCCCATAAGTGCGGCATATTAGTGCCTCCTCATCAGTGCCACCTAATCAGTACCCATAAGGCCCCAGTCACACCTGAACGTAGCGTTTTCAGGCAGAAAATCGTGCGATTTTACAGTTTTTTGCGGCGGTTTTACCACGATTTTGCCGTGTTTTTTACCGCGTTTTGTGCAGGGCAAAAGGTCACCAATGTAAAAAGAAGAAAAACGCCCAAATCCCAATTTGAGCGACAAAAAAGGGCCCAGAACTATGTTTGAGCTTCAGGCGACACGGAGTGGAGATGTGAACCATCTCCATTGAGAATAATAGATTTTTTCCCCTCAAGCTACAAAACACTCAGGTGTGAATGGGGCCTAAGTGCCACCTCATCAATGCCCACCAGTTCAGCCTTCCAGTGCCCATCAGTGCCGCCTCATCAGCGCACATCAGTGAAAGAGAAAAATGACTTAGTTACAAAATTTACTGACAGAAAAAAGTAAAAAAAAAAAAATTTTCAACATTTTTGGTCTTTTTTTTTGTAAAAAATAAAAAAAATTCAGCAGTGATTAAATACCACCAAAAGAAAGCTTTATTTGTGTGAAGAAAATTATAAAAAATGTGTTTGGGTACAATGTAGCATGACCGCGCAATTGTCAATCAAAATGCGACAGCACGTAAAGCTGAAAAATGGCCTGGGCAGGAAGAGGGTGTAAGTGCCCGGTAGGCAAGTGGTTAAGACCCCTTTCACACTTAGAGGGTCTTCAGGTGGTTTAGCTCTAGAAATAGCGCCTGTAAAGCACCTAAAATCCGCCTCCCATTCATTTCAGTGGGACTTTTTACATTGGGGGGCGGTGCCCTTGCTCCCCAATGTAAAAAGTTCCACTGAAATGAATGGGAGGCGGATTTTAGGCGCTGGGCAGGGGCGTTAGGAGAGGTCCTGCAAGTAGCATCTTTGGAGCGGTTTTGTATACAAATTTCATCGCCATGTTGAAAGGAGGAGGGGTGGAAGGCAAATTTTAAGCAGATTAAACTTTACTACTTTACAACTTAAAAAATTTTGAAAGGAACATGTTGAAGCTTATAGCGATCTACTTTAAAAGTTGTGTCTTTTATTGCCTTACAACCCCGTTTTTATCCATCCGTACGAAGACTATTTTCCTTCAGCAGAATCAAAACTTCCCTTTTAACAAAAAAGTTACTTCTCGGAGAACCTATCACTTAATTCCTCATTTATTAAATCTTCCATGTTCTGTAAATTTTACTCGGCGTATTAAAGAACTGTAATTTAGCGCCGCACCGCTCCGCTCTGTCACAACAAACCGCACTTTTCCTCCATTAATGAACGTCTGCTAAGGAGCTGAAGGAGCTGAAGCCTTCGGAGAACTGTCACCGGCATTGTTTGATGTTTGAGGAGCTAAAAAAATAAAAAATAAATCACGCTGGAGCCTCGCAGGGCCCTCGGCGGAGGCGGTTGGAGCCGGCAAGGAGATTATAGGCCTAGGATTCGTGGGGAAAGGACCAGGCCTCTGGGCCTGCAGAAACTAATCCAGACAAGGGATAACAGAGGCCTAATTAATTTTCCTGCCGTGGAATGTGATAGCGGTGGTACGCAGGCCGCCTTTGAGGTCTTAATGAGTTTAATCGGCTGTGCGCGATCGTTTTATTCGAAAAACCCAACACAAATTAACCACTTAAAGTGGAGTTCCACCCCCCAAAAAAAAGAAAAAATTATTAATGTGCTTAAAAAAAAAAAAACATTTGGAGAAAAATTTTTTTACTCACCTCTAAACACCTGTTGCTAGGTGGTCCCTCATAGTCAGCCTCCTTCGGCGCCTGGGCTCCTGACGTCACTTCGCTCGGCGCAGGAAGGGAGATCAGCTCTGCCCCCTCCCTCTTGTCAATAATCTGGGACACATGACAGGTCCCAGATGATTGCATGGCCAGTCACGGCGTGCGGCGCGGCCAGTCACGCATGCGCAGTGGGTGCCCGGCTGTGAGCCACAGCTGGGTGCGTGCAGTTAAAAAGCCGGCGCCGCCGAGTGGAGGGGCAGATGAGCGGGGCTTCGCTTTCCCGCATTGCTGGACCGTGGGACAGGTAAGTGTCCAATTATTAAAAGTCAGCAGCTGCAGCATTTGTAGCTGCTGACTTTTAATTTTGGAAAAAAGTGGAACATCGCATTAAGGACCGAGCCTCTTTTGTCATGGTTATGCAATAGAGTTCGTCTGCTTACCTGTCTCCATGTGTTCATTTCTAGAGACCAGCCGACCCTCACCTGAGACCAGCCGACCCTCACCTGACTGCTTTTATAATCCATCCTCTGGCATGGCTCCACCCTAGCTCCTATCAGAGAACTCTATATTAACCTGTGCACTGCAAGCCAACCCTGCTGATCAACCTTTGTGTGTTAGATTCCTGTTACCTACCGTGTGCTCTTCTGTTGTTACGTTACCGACTTTGGTGTGTCCTTGACTATCCCTGTTTGCCTGTGATCCTGACCTTTTGGCGTGTCCCTGACTATTCCTGTCTGCTTGTGGCCCCGACCTTGGCTTGTCCCTCACCATCCCTATCATCCTGTTGCCTACTGTGGGTGTGAGCTGGGGGACCCTGGGGGTCGCGACCTGGAGCCAGTTGCAGCCAAGTCCATCCTCACCACTAGAGGCGCTGGTGAACACCTGTTGGCTCTTAGACTCCGCGCCCCAGGGAATCTTACACTCTAACCCCGGTGGGATCCATCTTGGTGTTCTGGCGGCCCTGCCTTCCTATCACCTTGACCCCTGTCCGCAGCAGTCAGTCGTAGGGTCCACAACCTTGCGGTGCACTCCTGATCCTTAAGGTGTGCATCTGTCACCTGGCCTCAAGGTGACCTGACAGTTTGATCAGCCATGGACCCAGCTGACGTGCCGCTTCCTGCAGTCGATCCTTTGCAGGGCATAGTTCCGAGACTTGAAATCCAGGAATCTAATCAGACTCAGGTGATGCGATTCCTTCAAGATCTGGCTTCCCGCTTCGAGCCGCTACAGGCTTCCTTGGGGACCCCGAATCTGCAGCCTCAAGTACAGTCTGTGACTGCACCTATTGCACCAGTCGCATCCACGCATTCATTATTATTGCCAGCTCCGTCCCGTTTCCCTGGGGACTCCAAGGCCTGCAGGGGCTTCCTCAGCCAATGCACCATTCATTTTGAGCTCCAGCCTCAAAACTTTCTGTCTGATCGGGCAAAGGTAGCCTATATAATTTCCCTCCTCTCCGGTGAAGCTTTAGCCTGGGCTGCTCCCCTGTGGGAGAAAAATGATCCAGTGGTTTCCAGCCTGTCCAACTTCTTGAAGCTCTTTCGTAATATCTTCGAGGAGCCAGCCCGGGTTTCTTCTGCGGCTAGTGCCCTTTTACGCCTTCGCCAAGAATCTTCTTCAGTGGGACAATATGCACTTCAGTTCCGTATCCTCACAGCGGAATTGAGCTGGAACAATGAGGCCCTGGTCACAACCTTTTTACATGGCCTCTCTGACCGAGTGAAGGACGAATTAGCAGGAAGAGCTATGGGTCTGGACAATGTAATTTCCTTATGCAATCAGATTGACATTTGTTTCCAGGAGAGGTCCTTAGAAAAAAAGACCCCAGCACCCCCTAGGTCCTAGTCAGCCTGAGCTTTTTTCCCGTTGCCCTGTGGAGCATCCTCTGTCTGCTGAGGAACCCATGCAGCTGGGCCGGTCCAGACTAACCCCCAAAGAACGTGCTAGACGCAGAACTCTGGGCTTGTGTCTTTATTGTGGGGGCAAGGGTAATTTTGTCTGGGAAACGCTCGGGTCTAATACATTTGGAAGGTGGAGTATTGGTCCCAGAAACATCACCTTCTCGTCTTCTTCTTCCGGTGTTCCTCCATGTAGGCACTTCTCCCCAATCGGTCCTAGCATATCTGGACTCCGGGGCTGCCGGCAATTTTATGGACTGGAGAACTCCTTCTTCTATGAAGCTTACCCTTTCTCCCCTCGCTACTCCACTGGTAGTCTCGGCAATTGATGGCACTGTGCTCCCAGGGGGCCCTATCCGTTTCCAGACGCTACCTATTAGGATGTCGGTAGGGATACTCCACCAGGAGTGGATCTCCTTCCTCATCCTACCCAAGGCCTCTACCCCCATTGTATTGGGCCTTCCTTGGCTACAGCTCCACTCTCCACATGTGGACTGGGTCTCTGGGCAGATCCTGGCTTGGGGTCCTTCGTGTTTCTCATCCTGTCTTCTCAAGGTGACCCCCAAGGGGAAACTTCCCATTGCTACCACATCTGTATCATCTGATCTTCCCGCGGCATACATCGATTTCCGGGTTGTGTTCTGCAAGAAGTCTGCTGAGGTGCTTCCTCCCCACAGATCTTTTGACTGTGCTATTGACCTTGTCCCTAGAGCAACCCTGCCCAGGGGTCATACCTACCCTTTGTCCATTCCAGAGACCCAGGCCATGTCTGAGTATGTCGCCGAGAATCTGGAGAGAGGTTTCATCCGGAAATCCTCATCGCCTGCAGGAGCAGGGTTCTTTTTCGTTGCCAAAAAGGATGGTACCCTCAGACCCTGCATCGACTATAGAGGTTTAAACGCTGTGACTATCAAAAAACGATACCCCTTACCTCTAATATCTGAGCTATTTGACAGGTTTAAGGGGGCTTCCATTTTCACTAAGTTGGATCTTAGAGGTGCATACAATCTCATTCGAATACGGGAAGGTGATGAATGGAAGACCGCGTTTAACACTAGGGACAGGCATTACGAATACCTGGTTATGCCTTTTGGTTTGTGTAATGCTCCAGCTGTGTTCCAGAACTTTGTCAATGAAATATTCAGGGATCTACTGTACCAGTTTGTTGTCATCTATCTGGATGATATTCTCATCTTTTCCGAAAATCTGCCTGCTCACAGAAACCATGTACGCACCGTACTTCAGCACCTTAGAGAGAACAGTCTCTATGCCAAGATGGAAAAATGTTCCTTTGAATGTTCCGAGGTCTTGTTTCTGGGATGTTTTGTTTCTAGTGTGGGTCTTCGCATGGATCCCGGAAAGGTCTCAGCCATTACCAACTGGCCCCTTCCCGCTAGCCTCAAGGCCACACAGCGCTTTCTTGGCTTCACAAATTATTATAGGCAGTTTGTAAGGAATTACTCTTCCATTGCCACGCCTATTATCCTTTGACTAAGAAGGGTGCGAATGCCAAAGACTGGCCTCCCGAGGCTGTCTCTGCGTTTCACGATCTGAAACAGGCCTTTGTCTCTGGACCTTTCTTGAGGAGATCAAATCCTGAGGACCCATTTTTTATTGAAGTAGACGCTTCTTCGATGGGGGTGGGAGCTGTGCTTCTTCAGGACTTTGAGAATAAACGTCAACCATGTGCGTTCTTCTCCAAAAAATGTACTCAGGCAGAGAGAAATTATGCCATTGGTGATCGGGAACTTCTCGCAATTAAATTGGCGTTGGAGGAGTGGCGTCATCTGTTGGAAGGTTCCCCTCACTCCATAACGATCTTTACTGATCATAAGAATCTACAGTACCTACAGAATGCTAAACGTCTGAACCCCAGACAGGCCAGGTGGAGTCTCTTCTTTTCCCGTTTTAAATTCACGATTACGTACAAACCTGGTTCCTGCAACGGTCGAGCTGATGCGCTCTCTAGGTCATTTGACACTTTGGATGAGGAGTCCAATCCTGATCCTGAGCCGATCATTCCTACCTCTTGCATTGTTGCCCATTCTACCACCCTGGAATAAAAAATTCCTCCTGGTAAGACCTTTGTTCCCACAGAGCTAAGAACTAGGATCCTTCGTTGGGGACATGATTCCAAGGTGGCAGTTCATGCTGGGTTCCTCCGATCCTTCCTGCTCATCAGTCTTCACTACTGGTGGCCTAATCTCCACTCGGATGTTAAAGACTATGTTAAGGCTTGTCACGTCTGTGCTCAGTCTAAATCTTCCACTCAAGTCCCTGCTGGTCTTCTCATGCCCTTGCCCATTCCTAAGGAGCCCTGGTCTCATATCGTCATGGATTTTATCACTGATCTTCCACTGTCGGAGAATAATACGGCCATTTGGATAGTAATCGATCAGTTCTCCAAGATGACTCATTTTGTTCCTCTTCCTTGTCTCCCTTCTGCCCCTGCCTTGGTTCCTATTTTTGTACGAGAGATTTTCCGCCTTCATGGTGTTCCTGAGGTCTTTCTCCGTACCTTGGTCTCTGCCCATCATGATGACTGGGCATCACTATTACCGTGGGCTGAGTTCTCCCACAATAATCATGTCAACGTCAGTTCTCAGAAAACACCCTTTGTTACTGTTTATGGAAGACATCCTCAGCTTCCTCTTCCTATGACTTGTTCTTCTGACATTTCAGCTTTGGCTACTGTTCAGGAATCATTCAATTCCATGTGGGCTGACATTCATGATTCCCTCCAGAAAGTTGCCAACAAATTCAAGAGTTTTGCTGACCGTCGCAGATGTAAGCCACCTTCTCTTCAGCCAGGAGACAAAGTCTGGCTCTCCACCAGGAACATCAAACTCCGGGTTCCTTCTCTCAAATTTGCCCCAAGAATCAGCGTCAATTTGTAACGGATGGACTCTTTGAACAGTGCAGGATTGGTCCTGTTTTTTTTCTGGGAATAGGAGAAAAACTTTTTTAAAGTTTTTTTATATCTTTATTTTAATTTTAATTTTTATTAAGTTTTTGGCTTTTATGTATGGAATCTTTGCTACTCCACTCACTTTTAAATAGTGGAAGTATCGGTTGGTTTTATATTTTTTTGTTAAATAAAAATTTTTTTTGCTGCCAAAACAAATAGTGTTCCCATTTAATTACGAAAATACTACACTATGGAGGTCATTTTTTATTACTCCCCATGAGGAACATACTGGAGATATTCAGATGTGAAGGAATATATCTTGCATGGGCCTGAGCGCTGGAACTGCATGAGGCTAGGAACAGTGACACATCTAAAGGAACCCGACTTACAGGCACGGTACCCCCGTAGGGGTGTAGATTTCTGGTGAGTGGGGACCCTTGTGGGGGAGCACGCGAGTCACCTGAAGGACATATATGAGCACTAAAGTCACTTTATGAATATATTCTTCTGCTGGATTTGCATAATTGAGGACTTTTTTTGTGGACATTAAGATTGATCATTTATTTTTGATTTTTTGATTGATTGATTTTTTGATTTTTTGAGTAGTATATATATTTTTTGATATATAGATTTCTTGATATATATTTTTATGTACATTTTTTATTTAATCTTTTTTTCCTAATTTTCCATTTGTCTGTTTTAGTTTGCTTTTTTGCACTATTATATCTATGTGGATCTGAGTATAGGTTTATATATGTTTATACATTTTTATAGTCAGAATTGGTATTTATTTTTTACACACTTGCACTTTATAACTTGATAAGTCTATTCTATGCAGTTAAATACTATAAGTGATCTAGTTAAGATTTAATATAATCTAGCACTTATACGATTTCTAAATACTAACTGCACTTCTATTACTGAGCACTACACTATTACTTTGCACTTTTCCTGCATAAGCACTTTTCATAGGTACTTTGTACCCACTTATCACTATATATTACTGATCCTATCCTCTAGGGACATGGTAGTTATAATATAGGTCTTATACAGATACCAGGAGAAAGCTCATTGCACTATAATAAATTTAATAAACTGATGGGATACCTGGACCCATAGAAATATTGGGGTCCATCTCTAGTACCAGGTAGCGCCAAATACCCCCTTATTGCAAAATTGCCTCCAATTCTTGCAGTAGATGGCGCTCTACTTTAGATTAGAATGATATCTAGCTTCATTCAGCCTACTTTCTGTGAGCCCAAGCTGTCATAGGCCCACCCACTGGGGACCGAATCATAATGCTGGCATGGGTTTAGAGTGATACTGCATTGAGCTGCACTAAGGACTGCCCAAAGGGAAAGAGGATGGTTACCTGTGGTTAGCTCTGATACAGCCCGAACAAAGTTGGAGATATGGAGGTCAAGGTTTAGCAGAAACAAGACACAAGGCAGGATTGTCCAAAGGATCAGACGGGGTTATGTCCAGCATCTCAGGTGGCTCAGCAAGAAGAGACATCACCAGAAACAGCAGAGGTCGCAGGTCCAGACCCGGGTACTATCACAGGGGAGAGCCAACAATAGATGGCTCATTGAAGCCTTTGGGTGATGGCACCACTCCAGGGTTTACTAGCCATTGATGCTGCACTATTTCCTCTCCTCTGCTGCTGCTCTTTGCTGTCACAGGGGAAAATGTGTTACTGGACCTGGCTGAAAACACGTAAGTATATACACCTTCCTTACACAGGTTAGTAAGTATAGGTGTTAGGAGTTGAAGGGGGTAGTTTTAGGAGTAGTTAGAGTTCTCCTGGAATTGCATTTTAAGGTGGTCTTTGAGAGGTCCTATCGGGGCTGTACCAGACAACGTGGAGGAGGTGTGGCAAAACCCAAAAACATGCTGGCTGGATTTATTCTACAAACTTGCCAGGACCCTCTCGGCCTATGGGCATGGTTCGATGTATAGACTTCCAATCATGGAGTTTGCTCTGTAGGTTGCTGGGCGTTTTCATAATCTTGCGAATATATATTTTTAATTTCAAAGAAACATAAGAAGGGAAGAAATGAGAAAGTAGCTCCTCACAGAGGCGGTAATTTTTATTCCGGAATAAGAAGCCAGCAGATATTTATAGCACAAAGTAATCCTACCATCTTAATGTGATCCATGACTTCGTTTATTGAAAATGAGGTTTGCTCTTGTTAAATTTGCCTTAATGAATGCTCTTCAGCAAAAGGATACATTTATAACAGAATTCACAGGCTTATTACAATTAATACAATTACCCGAACCGCATCTCACATCATTTAGATAAAGTTCAGTTGGAAAATCATTAAAAAATTGAACAGACGTAAAGCAAAAACATCCTCTAACGAGCCTTGTCCGGAACAATGGGAACATTCGTAGTGTCAAAATGATCTTTGCAATGCCTTCAAAGTTCTCCCTCTTTCTAGATAACGGTTTATTACCATAATGGAGCTCCGGCGGCCTGGTCAGTTACACAGGACTGGGAGCTGGTGACCCTATTCAAGAGAAACACATTATAAAAACTGGTGAATATCCTTTACCATGTAAGAAACCATTTATTTTCTTCATATTTAGATATGTAATCTCTTCAGGATATTGACTTCAAATAATTACCGTATTCCAATGCATTTTCAGTGATGTAAATTGTCTCTAGTAAATGGATAGACTAAATTCTCAGGTATGTCATTGTCCCCCAGAGAATGGATAGGCTGCATTCTCAGTTATGTCACCAGTCTCTAGTGAATGGATAGGCTGCATTCTCAGTGATGTCACCAGTCTCTAGGGAATGGATAGGCTGCATTCTCAGTTATGTCACCAGTCTCTAGTGAATGGATAGGCTGCATTCTCAGTGATGTCACCAGTCTCTAGGGAATGGATAGGCTGCATTCTCAGTGATGTCACCAGTCTCTAGGGAATGGATAGGCTGCATTCTCAGTGATGTATCTGGTCTCTAGGGAATGAATAGGCTGCATTCTCAGTGATATCATCAGCATGTAGAAAATAGATAATCTACATTCTCCATTATGTCATTGTCCCCCAGAGAATGGGTAGGCTCCATTCTCAGTGATGTCACTGGTCTCTAGGGAATGGATAGTCTGCATTCTCAGTGATGTCGCTGGTCTCTAGTGAATGGATAGGCTGCATTCTCAGTGATGTCACTGGTATCTAGGGAATGGATAGGCTGCATTCTCAGTGATGTCACTGGTATCTAGGGAATGGATAGGCTGCATTCTCAGTGATGTCACTGGTCTCTAGGGAATGAATAGGCTGCATTCTCAGTGATATCATCAGCATGTAGAAAATAGATAATCTACATTTTCCATTATGTCATTGTCCCCCAGAGAATGGGTAGGCTCCATTCTCAGTGATGTCACTGGTCTCTGGGGAATGGATAGGCTGCATTCTCAGTGATGTCATCAGCATGTAGCAAATAGATAATCTACATTCTCCATTATGTCATTGTCCCCCAGAGAATGGGTAGGCTCCATTCTCAGTGATGTCATTGGTCTCTAGGGAATGGATAGGCTGCATTCTCAGTGATGTCACTGGTCTCTAGGAAATGGATAGGCTGCATTCTCAGTGATGTCTCTAACCTCTAGTGAGTGGATAGACTGTAACCTCAGTGATGTCATTGGTCTCTAGTGAATAGATAGGCTGTATTCTCAATGATGTCATTGGTCTCTAGGGATCAGATAGGCTACATTCTCAGTGATATGACTGGTCTCTAGTGAATGGATAGTGTCATGTACCTGGTGGAGATCGAGCTGTAGAGGGGGCTTCTCTTGCACCTCCTGTCCAACACCCCTGATAGAGCTGACAGGGAATATAGGACACAGAGGGGCACGAAGGCTGGCATAGCAGGTGGCAACAGCTGAGGCTTGACAGGGAACCAATGGCCGTAGATCACCAGACAGGCACCCGTAACTGGAACTCCATGATGCAGGATCAGTAGGCAGGAGCGTAGCCGGAACATGAGCCAATCAACAACCAGGCAATTCAGGTACAGGAACATGAGGCTAAAGCAGGAACAGGATGCAAGCCGGAGTCGGTACACAATCGGGCAGCAAGGTACAGGAGCATGAGACAAGAGCAGAGCCAAACACAGGCCGATGGTCACAGGTAGCCAGGCAGAAGTCCAGAGGAGGGTTGAGATCAAGCTGGGTCAAATACAGGTAGGCAGGAAGCAGATGAGGGCACAGGCAAACAGGAACAAGCTGAAAGACCACTCAACAATGTGTTCATGTCATTGCTTGGTTTAAATAGGACGTTTGGCTCCAGTGCGTGCGCTTGTGTGCGCGTGCGTACTAGCGCATGCACGCATGCATATTTCTTCTTGCGCAGACGCTAATGTGGCTGCGCATGCATGTCAATGCGTGTTGGTTAACTGGGTTTCTCTTACAGATAGGCTGCATTCTCAGTGATGTCACTGGCCTTTAGGGAATGGATAGGCTGCATTCTCAGTGATGTCACCAGTCTCTAGTGAATGGATAGGCTGCATTCTCAGTGATGTCACTGGTCTCTAGTGAATGGATAGGCTGCATTCTCAGTGATGTCACTGGTCGCCAGTGAATGGATAGGCTGCATTCTCAATGATATCATCGGTCTCTAGTGAATGGATAGGCTGCATTCTCAGTGATGTCATCGGCCTCTAGTGAATGGATAGGCTGCATTCTCAGTGATGTCATCGGCCTCTAGTGAATTGATAGACTACATTCTCAGTGAATGTCTGAATAATAATGCTGCAAGTCTGCATTTTGTTCATCAACCATGTGTACACTATCAGGATATTCATTTTTGTCCTGGCTTGCCTCCCTCTCTCTCCTATACCCATAAAAAATAAAATCTTTAACTCCCGTGGGCGTTATATCATTAAAACAGGAGAAAAGATAAAAGAACACCAAATTGAAGTTTTTTTTTACAGAAAGCCGTCATTTACAACGTCTGTGTATTTTATTTTTTTTCTTTAGAGAATAGAAGATAAAACCGGAATGGTTGCTACTGGCAATAACTTCCCATTTGTACTCATTTACTTTTCTCCTGTTTTAATGAACCCGCCCCGCACAGTGATATCTGCCTGGGGCCCTCGAGCCAACTTTTACATTAAATTTAGATTTTCTAGGTAATTAGATGTTTGCATCTTTTATATATTATCTGCAAGAAACTTGCCATATTTTGATTTAAATAAACAGTATAAACAGCCTCACTAAATATTTCAGCTTGGTTGTTGTCATACACGGAAATTAGCATATGTACACTGCTATTCCTCTCCTAACCATCTGTTTATCTGCGCATATTGTTTGTTTGTTTTTCAATTCACTATGTTACTTTCACTTGTCTGAGAAACAAGGCAGATAATTTATACTTAATCCATGAGGCGAGCCGCTGATTACAATATTCTAAGGTGCCGTAAATCTGAGCGTATAAATCCATCTCGGGATTGCTGTTAGAGGCGTAAAAAAAAACAAAAAAAACAAAAAAAAAAACGGGGGGTTATTTATCGCTTCCAAACCAGTGAAATCTCCCCATTTTTATTTAATGTATTTTACTTTTTTTATTTTATTTTTTTTATTACTAACTGGTTTACATGTTTGTCCCATCGACGACGCTTGTGTTTCCAGCATTTTTTAATAGGCTATTAAACATAAAAATAAGACAAAGAAATAAGAAAGTATATTACCGACGAGCGGAGCAACGATAAGGTGGCTGAGAAATGGTGTCTGCGTGACATTTTTTAAGTTGTAAGAACCACTTGTCTGTTTATATCATTTTTAATTTTTTTTTTTTTAATGGCTAGGACTCAAGACATAGCCCCTAAAATTAATTATTTGAAGATTAGACCGTGAAAAGTGTCAATGATGCATGAAAAAAAAAAATGGTGTTGGTGCTGCGCTGTTAGCCCTTGTACACACAGTCGGACATTCCGACGGGAAAATGTCCGATCAGACCGTGTTGTCGGTTAATCCGACCGTGTGTGGGCTTCATCTGACTTTTTCCGTCGGAATGTCCGACCAACAAAGTTTGAGAGCTGGATATTAAAATTTTCCGACAGCATGATCCGATAGGACTTTGTCCGATCGTTTGTAGAGAATTCCGATCGGACAAAGTGCCACGCATGCTCAGATCAAATTCGTAGACCAAAGCTAATGGCTACTAGCCTGAACGTAGTCCCGTCGTAACTAAATAATGTCATCACGTTACGAACGATTGGATTTTCCGACAACTTTGTCCGACCGTGTGGATGCAACACCAGTTTCGGACAAAATCCGACGGATTTTGTTGTCGGAATGTCCGACCGTGTGTACAAGGGTTTAGAGTGGTGAAATAAAGTCAGAAAGCAAGTGAATGTGAAAAAAAGGTAAAATAAAATAAGATGTCTGGTGTCCCTTACATGTGTGTCCTGATATCCAAACTTCCAATAAAAACATAAAATGCACAATATTCACATAATTAAATGAATAAGTAGCAAAACAATGTGTTCATATTGCAGTTAAAACAAAAAAAAAAAAAACCCAGTTTACGTGCCTGCATCGGTGCTCACATAAAATAACGACAATATAATGACAATATAATAAGGTAAATGCATTTAACAAAAAAATCTAATGAAAAAAGCCTGTGTTGCAAATATCAAAATAAGATGAACAGGTATATCCCTTCATCATAAAGTTTAAAGTAAGTGCTAAAAAAAAATCATAAATAAATGCTGGAAAGGATTATTCTTAAATCTTCAGTGTAATAACACCTAAGTGCTCCCAATCAGCTCACCTTACTACTGTAAGGTAACAGCATGAGTTCAATAGCTTTGTATGTTGATTTATGTATGTCTGTTCCTGTCTAGGGGACCTCCAAATGCTCTCTCTGGCTTGTGGGTCTTTATAATAAAAGTATTCCCTCTGCAATGATTCTGGGATTCCTCCTCACTTTCCTCTGTTATATGTATAGGTATGAAAGAAACTCTCCATAGTATTATATCGTTTTGGTAACTTTATTTAATTAAAAAAACAGCTGATGTACTCACTTTTTAACAATAAAAACATTCATGTACTCCACAAGCGTCAAGCTCATTCAACACATCACTTTCGGTATGCCTCCGCCCTACGTGTTGCGTCACCCACATGTGACTTCATCAAGGGATCATCCCATGATGAGCGGTATGGGAGAATTTCGGTGTTATTACACTGAAAATTTAAGAATAATCTTTTTAAGCACTTATTTATGATTTTTTTTTTTTTTTAGGCACTTACTTTAAACCTTATCGTAAAGGCATCTACCTGTTCATCTTATATGGATATTTGCAACACTGACTTTTTTATATTATTTTTTGTTGACTGCATTTACCTTACTATTATATTGTCACCATCTGTGAGCAACCATACAGGCACGTAACCTGGGTATTTTTTTTTTTTACTGCAATAAAAACACATTATTTTGGTGCTTATTTGTTTAATTATGTGAATATTGTGTATTTTATGTTTCTATTGGAAGTTTGGATATCAGGACACACATATAAGAGACACCAGACATCTTATTTTATTTTACATTTATTCACATTGACTTACTTTCTGAGTTTATTTCATCACCCTAACAGCGCTCCACCAACACCATTTTTTTTCAGTTATTAGCCACGGATTAGCTAAATCGGTGCTTGACAGTTAGAGAGTACCAATATTTAAAGTGATAGCGCCGAAGCCTCACCACAAAAACTGCCAATGATGCATGCTACTATACTGAGCCTAGACACCTTTCATAATTCATTTTTGGCATAGGCGTGCACACAGGGTGTTCCGGGTGTGCCTGGGCACACCCTAATTCCCCCCCCCCCCCCGTGGGGAGCAGATTCCCAGTTATATATATAAAAATATGGTAATTATTTGAAGAGTGGACAGGGAGAAAAATCTATAATCAGTTTACTATACTGGTCCTGGACACTTTTAATATTTATATATGATTTTGATGACTGTGCCGTTTTTGAGACAGCCAAACTGCAATATTTGAGCCCTGAAGAAGGGGGAATAGTGCTGAATCCCTAAAAATGCACTGTCTGTCTTACGCAAAAACAACAAAAATACCCTCCCTGCTACCAATATGTGTATTATACCAGTAATAAATAAATAAATAGTGTTGCTGCTGAAAAATTGTATTCCCACATCTACCAAATAGTGAAAAAGTGTATCACAACCCAATAATGACATTATAAATGAATTCATAATACAAATTAATCAATACATGTGTGACTTCATAGCTTCACAAAATATCAACATAGTATGTGTCTTTGCATGAAATATATCCGTGCATTAAATAAATAAATGTCCATATGCCACCAAATGTGTATTTCTTTCTTTTTTTATTTATATGTGTTAATTGCAACTTCTGTTACAGCAAAATCATGTATGTGCCCCATTTATCCTGTGTTCACCGCCAGTGCCAGTGATCCACCATCTTCCACACAAACTGCTTACTTATGTGTTTGACAAATTAGCGCCTTGCCCATTAAGTTGTATTCCCTCTTCTGGGTTTTTACCATATGTACCAATCTTCGATCATCCAAACACCAAACACCAAAGATCTTACTACAGGGTGCAGTCAGCCAAAGTACTCACCAAAAGTTTAAGTGGGTGGCAAGAGATAGTAACCCAAAAGGGGATGAGCTTGCACCCAGTAATGGCAGGAGGCACGTGTGGGCACCATTACTAGGTGTTGGGTCATCACCCATCCCCTGGGATTTGTTGCCTGAGGGTGCCCCCAGTATCACTATGGCTTTGGCATCCCAAACCCATGAGAAGGAGAATGTCACTAAGCCACAACACCACTTGTTTTTTTCTTTCTGCACATTGACACATGGGCTAGGCCTTTTGGCAAGGCAGGGCAATTGTTGTTATCAGGCCGCAAGGCCTAGCCATTGTACATACACTGCCACTTTTTTTTTTTTTTCATCATTTCTCTGTGTCTCCCCACTCATGTATTGTAGGGTAACGGTCTTTGGTCCTATCCTGAATTCTAGGGGGAGGTTTTGTTGCCCTTAGGTTCCTTCCTCACCAGCCTTGGGGGAGAGGGTGGGTCTCTCTTCAGGAGAAACCCCCACCTGGTACTTTTTGGTTGGCTTTGGCTGATCATGAGGAGAGCGAGTCCACCAGGTCTTTTGGCTAGGTCAGGGGTGCCCAACCTTTTGAAGAGCGGGGCCAATTAAGCGACTTGGTAACTGGTCGCGAGCCACAATGAGTGGAGTGGATGGATGGCATGTCCGTGTCCGCTCTGCATTTGCAGAGCGGACACGGACGCAGTCCACGATACTTTTTAGTGGATCGTATTGGAGGTAGAACGCAAGTCGGTTTATGTCTGCCACTACTTAGAGGTGAATGGTGAATGAAGGGTCCAATTGGTGGGACTGTCGGACTGCCGTGTGAAAGGGGTTCAAGGCTGCTTTACACTGATGCTCTGCGGTTTACCCTCACATGTGCAACGTAGTGTACCTTTGGCTTTCCTGCAGTTTGCAATAGACTTCTATTATATTCTGCAGGCTTGATGCACTTTCAGAAAGCTCACCAAACTCGCAGGTAATAGAAGTCTATTGCTCAGTGCAGGTAGCCCGCAGGTAAACTGCTCTGCACCTGCGGATCAGTTTGAAAGCAGCCCAGTAACCACTGCAGAAAAGATATGCCCATATATACACTGTTATTTTAGTAATAAACTGACCTTTAATAACCGTATTCTTTCTATTCTATCCCAGTGCAGGAGGTCGTGGGCCACATCAAAGGGCTCCGCGAGCCACATGTGGCCCCCGGGCCACTGGTTGGGCACCCCTGGACTAGGTAGACCTGAGTGTGCCTTACCTCCTTCTGAAGTCTTGTGCCCTGTCAGGGAAAGGTCTTTCTGCCCTTCTGTTATGTGGTAGGAGAAATCAAATTTGCTTGTACTAGTCCCTAGTAGTCATTTGCTTTGGATGATCATGAAGAGATGATTCCACCGAGCCTTTTGGCTAGGTGGACCTGAGTGTGCTTTGCCCCCATCAGAAATCTTGTGCCCCAGGGTGTCAGGGAAGGGTCTTTCCTCTTCAGGAGGAGACCATATGACACACCCTAGTGCACTTTTTTGATACACTTTGGTGTTTTGTTTTTGCCCGCTGCCCCATGGCAAAAAAAAACCGAATCACTTTCAGTCCTGGTCACAGTGGTCACGTAGACAGATAAAGAGGGTGAATCTTCCCAGTGGGGTCAAAGAAAGCAATAAAAAAAATGTTTTTTTAGGGTTTTAACCATTCTAGATGTCAACTATAACTAGAAAAAAAATGAATGCTTTAGATATACTTTAAGTCTCCAGCATCTACTAACAAAAATAAAATATCAGCTTTCGGGTGGCGTGACCCATTCATTTATTTAAAATTAAATTTTCAAACTTTGACTAATAAAACATATTCTTTTAGGTCTGTGATTCAGTATGGTCCAGACGTGCGCTAGGAAATTTTAGTAACAAATTGATTGAGGCTTAATGAAGTCATCTGTCACTCGGGCGCCCTTATTCCTGGCATTTAAATGGGTGTCAGATGGCGCGGCCATTCTTTGTGTGCAGTCGTTTGCGTGCGCCAAATTCTGCACAAACCTCATTTTTGTCTGTTAGCGTAGCGGCGCGGTTACATTCCAATCTATCATTATACAAATGATACATTTCATACTTTCCCAATTTACCGCTGTCTTGTAATGCACTCGCCGCTCACCTATGATTAAGTCTCACTTTGCCGAGAGATCTGTATCTGTGTCGGAATAATCCTTAATATCTCACGGTCTACCTTTTGCCAATTACAGAGCCAAGTTATGCTAATCGTTGGCCAGAAACCATGTCATATCTTTTATTTTCTATGGGATTAAAAAGTTTTCAGAAAAAAAAAAAAATGGAGTATTATAGAAACTGCAGCTGATGCAAGAAATGTAACGAAACCATCCCCTACAAGCTTCCATTGACCTGCATTATTATGCCGCGTACACACGAGCGGATTGTATGGCGTGCTTAGTCCGTCATACAATCCGACGGACAGTCCGTCGTACTTTCCACTGAAAGGACTTGACCACACACGGATGCACAAACAGTCCGTCGAAAGCTTGCGCGATGACGTGTACAGCACGTACGACGGGACTAGAAATAGGAAGTCCAATACACAGCAAAGCACCCTTCCGCCGTGTAAATCCTTTCTGGGCATGCGCCATTCTTAGTCCGTCGAACTAGCATACTGACGAGCGTATTGTCCGCTGAAACCAAAGTACGACGGACAGAATTTAGAAAAAAACGAAATTCTTAGTACTCCGGACTGCACGCTGAAAAAGTCAGCTGAAGCCCACACACGAGCGGATTGTCCGCTGAAATGTGTTTCGACGGACTAAGTACGCCATACAATACGCCCGTGTGTACGCGGCATTAGTGCGTAGCACAGAAAAGCCTTTTTAGAACAGAAGGTATTTGCATTACTCATTCCATTCTATCTAAAAAAAAGTAGGAGTCCTATTTTCAGGAGAGTAAGTGGGGCCATGAAAATACATTTATTACACCTCATAGGCCAGAGCTACATCCAGAACTGTTGATATATGGAGCAAAATAGCCCATTAATATACACATTTGGGGTTATTTACTAAAGGCAAATCCACTTTGCACTGAAAGTGCACATGGAAGTAAAGTCGCTGTAGATCCGAGGGGGACATGCAAGGGAAATAAAAAAACAGCATTTTAGCTTGCACATGATTGGATTATAAAATCAGCAGAGCTTCCCCTCATTTCAGATCTACCCCTTAGATTTAGAGCAAGTGCACTTGCAGTGCAAAGTGAATTTGCCTTTTGTAAATAACCCCCATTGTGTCTCAGCACTGTTCTTTACAACACCCATTCATTCCTAACTGTTTGAAGCTTCTTGGCCATCATCAGTGCATTAAATATAAACCATGGTGTCTATGGAGTAGAGTTCTGGACCTAATGAGACAGCATCACCATACAGGTTAATGGTAAGAAGTAACTAAAGGAATCAAAAAACTCTCCAACTGAATAAATGTGGGAGTAAACCCACTGACGTTTTTTTATTTTCTGACCTGCAAGGGAAAAGTCATAATGAGCTAGTATGCACCGCTAGTATGAAGCATACTAGCTCATTATGAAATACTTACCTTAGAACGAGGCGTCGGCATCTCACCCGATCCACGCCGAGGGAGCTGACGTGTTCCCTTGTCGTGTTTTCCGGGTATCGCGGCTCCGGCACTGTGAGTGGCCGGAGCCGCAATATCGTCACTCCCGCGCATGCGCGCGGGAGATTTCTTTCCGGCAGGGTCCGGCGTCTGCCGGACTTTCAGCCGAGAATCCCCTGTGCGCATGCGCCACTGCAGTCAGCAGCGCATTGCGAGGGGAATATCTCCTAAACCGTACAGGTTTAGGAGATGTTTTTTTACCTACAGGTAAGCCTTATTATAGGCTTACCTGTAGGTAAAAGTTATAAAAAAGACTATACAACCGCTTTAACGCAGAATGTATCCACACGCCATTTATTCCAAACTCTATACAGCATTTTTGCCATGGTTATTGCAGTATATGGAAACCATGGCTTCAATGGTGTAGGACCTGGGACCCAACAAGACGGTATAACCCTACAGCTTATTATTATTATTATTTTTTTTTTTTAAAGGTGCGCAAGTACGAAAACATTTAAAGTGGTTGTACACCCTGTACAACCACTTTTGCCTACATGTAAGCCCAGAGCAGGTAGAAAGCAAATTTGCATGGAAGGGAGAGGGGGGCAATAAAACGTTTCCCCAGGGTCCAGTCAATATTAAATACGGCCCTGTCTTTCTCACAGTGTGTTTACCACACCAAAGTGATACTACGAGCACCCCTGAGCCGACCAACTCCCATGGGCATTGACACAGCGGGCTCTCTGCCTTCCCAGCCCATGGCCAGACCAGGTAGACTCATTCAAATCAGGAGGCACTGGGTCCCTTCAGTCTTCCCGGGGAAGCACTCCTGTGCCCCACACCTCGTGAATGCCCCGATTTCTGTTCCAGCTGGTCCAAACTTTAGAGCCCCATCATACCACCAGGGATACCATACAACCAACTATTCCTACCAATAGGACACAAAAGTGGCATAGCACCCCTACTGTACACTGATAAGAACATATACTACATCTTATCTTAGCCCAAAAGGCAGAGAAGCGATAACCCTACTGCTTTAGGTGAGAAAGCACTAAAGATATCAAAAGCCCTCCATCCGGCCTCTGCAGAGTAGGGCTTGGGACTACACAAGACAATATAACCATACAGGTTTTGGTGAGAAGGGACTAGATGAATCAAAAAGCTCTCCAATTGAACCAGTGCGCAGCACAGTACATTACTAGCAAATGTGCCATTTTAGTATTAGGAAAGTGCATCTGTTGTGGGAGGTAAGATACGGAGGTAAAGTAGCAATGGGACACCTTGGGAATTAATTGGATGCCAGTTGTGAGCCAGATCTCCTCAACCAACACCAGTACCTGACCTCAGGAACTGACACAAATTTCCAGAGACCCACTTCAAAATCTTATGGAAAGCCTGCCTAGGAGAGTGGAGGCTGCTATAGTTACAGATAGGTTGCCAAGCCATAATTATGCCCATGGTTTAAGAATTGCATGTCCAACCAGTTTCTTATGGTGCAATGATCAGGTGTCCCCAATATCTTCTCCATATAGTAGTAGTCACATGGCTCTCTTGCAGAAATATAAATCTGTTGAGCCATCTGGCTCCCATTTTGCACCCTTTCACACAATTCCATTTTTTGGTGTTGATACCTGTGCAATCAATTCTGTTTGGTCCCTTAGATAAAGAGTAGCTAGCGCTAGACAGACACCTATGCCCAGTTTAGGTAGACCCATAGCACACTGATGTCATTGGTATCTAGTGTGATGGTAGGATGCAGTGGCGTTGCTAGGGGTGGCTTCTGGGGCTATAGCCCTGAATCTGGGGGCTACAGCCCCAAGTATCTTACCGGGTGCAGAGATTCCGTACTCCTGCTGCGGCTGTTCCGGTTCCTGCTCGCCACTGACATTCCGATGGTAGTTGGTTGCTAGGACCACCCAGCATCTAGCAACCAACCACGTGACTCTGCCCCCGGCATAGCAGAACTTTCCTGGGCTGTCTGCTACCACACCTCCCGGCTCACTGTCTGGGCTCTCTGGGGAGATGGAGATGGTATATATTCTTACACGCACACAGACATGCATGTATATTATATACACATGCATGCCCACCCAAGCGTATTACTTTATTTACTTCGCCAGTATGGGCTCTATCCCCAGATCTTTTGTAGACCTAGCAATGCCCCTGGTAGGCTGAATATTGCCTTCATCCCAAAAATGTGGCTCTATGGTTGCAAGTAGGCTGCCAGCATCCTGAAATGCCGCGTACACACGACCGGACTTTTCGACAGACTTGGTCCGGCGGACTGGAATCTGTGGGACAATTCGATCATGTGTGTGTGCTCCAGCGGACTTTTTTTCCCCAAAAGTCCGGTGGACCTAGAAATAAAACTTGCTTCAAATCTTTCCGACAGACTCGAGTCCGGTCCAAAAATCCGGTCGTCTGTGTGCTAGTCAGACGGACTAAAACCGACGCTAGGGCAGCTATTTGCCACTGGCTGTGAACTTCCTCATTCTACGTCATCATGTTCAAATCTGTCAGACTTTTGGAGTGATCGTGCGTGGCCAAGTCCGTTCGTTTGAAAGTCCGGTGGACCTCAGCTGCAAAGTCCGTCGGATTGTCCGCCGAACCAAGTCCGTCAAAAAAGTCCGGTCGTGTGTACGCGGCAAAACTCATCTTGGTTAAGCTCACAAAAATCACACCTCAAGCCAAAAAATGCTGCCTATCGCTCATTTCTTGGTCGAGGACCACCCTTAAATAATTAGCTTTTTTTTTTTAATATACTGTATATGGGTGACAGGTGCACTTAAAGAATAGAGATATGGGTTATAAAATGACCTTTTTTCTAAAGTCCAGCCATAATTCAGGTCAGAATAACTCTTAGACATTTACTTTTTCTACTCTGAGCTATAAACTGCTACGACTATGATTCCGTGACCTTCAATTATATTTGGCATTTTGTAATACATTTCCTTGCCTAGATCCAGAAACCTTCAATGGTAGAAGAACGCCGAGCATTTTTACCACTTTTCGCTTTCAATAGCAACATTTAAAATAAGGAGGTCGTAAAGTTAAAGTATATCTGTCACTGCAATAAAATACAAAACAATTTACATTTGAAAACAATGGTAGATCCCCTCTGGGGTGTACGACTTAACATTAAACACTGAAAAGCCTTCTCCGGGAACCCCTCAAACCTTTATGAAAACTTTGCTCAAGGCCCAGCTCTATCCACAGAGCATCACACATGTCCATTTGGAGACTCTTCATCGGCAAAAATCACAATAAGTGTATATTGATTGGTTTGCACAAAAGTTATAGCGTCTACAAACGATGGCATATGGTGGCGATCAGCGACTTATAGCACGGCTGTCAAATCGGACATTAACTGACACTTTTGACACTTTTTGGGGACCAGTGACACTACAGTGATCGGTGCTAAAAAATATGCACTTTCACTGTACTAATGACACTGGCTGGGAAGGGGTTAACATCAGAGGCAATGAAAGGGTTAACTGTGTGCCTAGCCTGTGCTTACTCACTGTGAGTGAGGTGCTTTGACTAGGGGAAGACATTGATCCATGTCACTGCTTTGCAGAAACACAGGATCAATACCTTCCCTACTGACAGAACGACAATCTGCCTTGTTTACATAGCAGATTGTCGTTCTGTCTGTGTCCTGTGTAATCGGCGGGTTCAGACATCGAGTGCACGGTACCCGCCACTGGGCTCCTGATGTGTGGGACCACAGCGGTAGTGGGTTGCCGGCGGAGAGCGTGCGCACCCCAGACTCAGAAGTGTAAGATCACGGACTAGGTATGTGTTCTGGTGCAGAGTGGCCGCCCTGCCGCAGTAAATGTATGGTGGGCGGTCCGCAACTGTTTAAAGGCATTGTACACGTTCAAATGTAGTGGTAGATCTTAGAAGGAGCGCCGGCAAAGAGGTAGCAACAGCCCTCCTGTGCCGGGCCTGTCTCAGCAAGAGGCCCAAAAACGTCACCGCTCCCCATTTGTTCAGTGGGGGGCAGAAAGAGGACTATTTATTGTCTTTAAGGGGCAGATTAAGTCATTCAGAGGAAGGGTGGTTGGGTTCAGGCCCTGGCGGCCCTGTAAATTGGTGGGGGGGGGGGGCAGGGGACATGTCATGTAGGCTGTGCGGAGCCCCATGATTTCTAGGTGGTCCTGGGTATCAGTGTACCGTATATACTCGAGTATAGGCCGACCCGAATATAAGCCGAGGCCCCCAATTTACCCCCAAAAAAACTGGCAAACTTATTGACTCGTGTATAAGCCGAGGGTGAGACATGCCTGTCCATCCCTGTGTGTGTGTCCGTCCATCCCTGTGTGTCCGTCCATCCCTGTGTGTCCGTCCATCCCTGTGTGTCCGTCCATCCCTGTGTGTCCGTCCATCCATCCCTGTGTGTGTGTGTGTCCATCCATCCATCCATCCCTGTGTGTGTGTGTCTCCATCCATCCATCCATCCATCCCTGTGTGTGTGTGTGTCTCCATCCATCCATCCATCCATCCCTGTGTGTGTGTGTGTCTCCATCCATCCATCCATCCCTGTGTGTGTCTCCATCCGTGTGTGTGTGTGTGTGTGTGTGTGTGTGTGTGTGTGTGTGTGTGTGTGTGTGTGTGTGTGTGTCCAGCCTACCTTTGTCCCGAGCCTCCGTCCCGTGCCTTGCCTCCTTGCCTCCGTCCCGTGCCGTGACTTGCCTCCTTGCATCCGTCCCGTGTCGTGCCTTGCCTTGCCTTGCCGCCGCCGTCCCGTCCCGTCCCGTGCCGTGCCTTCCCTTGCCTCCGTCCCGTGCCCTCTTCGTCGGCGGCCATTGTAAAGTTCAAAAGCTGCGCCGCCGCCTTCGCCTGTGATAGGCGGAACACTGAATTTCCCAGCAGCCTGTGTTCCGCCTATCACAGACGTCGTATCATCCTCGTCCGTAGTACGAGGATGATACGATGTCCGTGATAGGCGGAACACAGGCTGCTGGGAAATTCAGTGTTCCGCCTATCACAGGCGAAGGCGGAGCCGGAGGCGCGGCTTTTGAATAGAATGCCCGCTGTCTGTCTGCTCGACACGCTGATCGAGCGGGCAGACAGCGATGACTCGAGTATAAGCCGAGGGGGGCACTTTCAGCCTCAAAAAAGAGGCTGAAAATCTCGGCTTATACTCGAGTATATACGGTAGTTATAATCCATGTACCATTTGTTCGCCGTACCTTGTAATGATGGGTTTACAGTTTGTAGTGTCATTGCTGTATTGCTTCAGCTGCATTGCTTGTTCCTAGTCACCAAAGGACAAGACAACTTCCTGTTTTGGGAAGTCCCATGCCTCACTATTTCTTCACAAATGTGGAAGTGCTAATGTGATGGAATACATAATCTACAAACTGCAAGTGAGCTCTCTATATCTCTGAATGCTCTGCCTGCTTGTGCCTGTATCAGGTCTAGTTACTGTGTAACTCTCACCTGCACCAGTACTAGACAGAAGGGTTGTGGGATATATAGTTTCTTCAAAGGAAGTGTCAGTTCTTAGACTACAGGCAGAGGTCATACATTAACCTGTACAGTGGCATAACTTCCTGAAAACATCACAACACCTTGCCTCAATACTCTTCCTGATGTAAGCAGTGGGCTGGCTCTTGGGAGGAGTTATGCAAATATCAAAATGCCCTTGATGGATCAGTCTGGAGTAGTGGGTGTACCTAAGCAAGCTGCTGTGATGTTGAGCTTCCATGATTAAAAGAACTGAATTCCATTGAATGAAAGGGACGGGCAAGCATACCTCCTAACCCAGTAATTCTCAACCAGGGTTCCTCCAGAGTTTGCTAGGGGTTCCTTCAACATTGCAAAATTTCTGCCTCTCAGATAAGTTCCCACTCACACCATTGATCTTTTTAGCTATCTGTAAGGAGATAATTCTTCCCAATGACCACAAGTGTTTGGACCATTCTTCCCACCGACCATCACACTAATGTATCATGAGTTGTAGATTTCTAATTTTTAGCAGAGGTTCCCCGAGACCAGAGGACTATTTCAAGGGTTCCTCTGTGTTGAAAAGGTTGAGAAAGGCTGCTCTAACCTTTTGAGATGGGAATGGGGGACACCTATTAGCAAAAGCATGTAGGCATAGGACACACCCACTGCCACACCCCCTTAAAGGAGAATTATATAAAACAATTATTAGTTAAACCCACAAGTGCTTTTTTTTTTTTTTTTTGACCACTACTATTCCTTTATACTGACTTTTAACATTTGCAAATGCAGCAATTTAGAAATTGGATGAAAACTATATAAATCAGACCAAAATAAGGGACAAATAAGGAGGACAGAGAGACTTTGTTCCAAAACAAGGACAGTCCCTCGAAATCAGGGGCAGTTCGGAGCAATGGGCCAGGTATAGTCAAGATGGGGGAGGGAAGGGCTAGAATAAAATTGACACCTGTGGGCTAGATGATGCTGGACATCCTCCAGCCAGGAAATGGGGTGGGCTCTGTCTTGTCAGGATGAATACTGTGATCTCTGTGAGAGGTAATAAATGTCAGCAAGTGTTGTATTTACATACCTAGGGGTATAGTTATAAAAAAAAATGCATGTACATTCATTCTGTGTGAATGGGACAACAGCAAAAACATTTTTTATCATGCTATTTCCTGTGCTAGTTGAATGTTTTTCATTGATTAAAAATGAAAATATCACATTTGACCACTAGATGGTGCTAAAGCGGAGTTCCGCCAAATACTGCAGCTGCTAACTTTTAAAATAAGGACACTTACCTGTACCAGGGAGCCCGCAATGTCCTCACCAGAAGCTGACCCATCCCTCGGCTCCTGGGTGGAGGGGCCAACATCTTCAGTAAGGGAATCAGGAAGTAAAGCCTTGGGGCCTAACAGGCTGGTTCCCTACTGCGCATGCGCGAGTCGCACTGCGCGTCCTGACTGGTCCCTGCTGTCTTCTGGGACCCGTGTGTCTCCGAGAACACAGCGGGGGAAGCGGAGGAGGGGCCGGACATGGAGTGGATATCCGCGGATACTGCGGCAAGCTATGCCATGAAGTGGAAGCAAATACCTGTATTAGACATGTATCTGCTCCCCCCCCCCTCCAAAGGCACCAAATGTGGCACAGGAGGGGGAGAGGATCCGGATAAGCACAAGTTCCATTTTTGGGTGGAAATCCGCTTAAGTATCACAGGAATCTCATAAGATACTTAGTGCCATCTAGTGGCTAAACGTGCTATTTATCAATTTAAATTAACTAAAAACATTCGACCAGCAAAGGAAATAGCCTAATATTTGTTTTTCGCCCCATTTGCACTGGGTGAACGTGCACGCATTTTGCTATGCAATTTTGTTATAATATAATAATTTTATAATATAATTTACACACCTTAGCATGTATGCACTCTACATGACAATTTTCCACATAAACCTAAACTAAGCCCTAATATTGATGAACCCCGATTCTACATACTCCTCTTATTCCGTGTTTGAAGTCGGTGTGCCAAAACCATGCAGGATCTCTGCACTAGAATAAACTGGTTTGTCTTTGTGGAGGGGAGGGGGGCGCGGGGGGAACACGGGGGGCACAGCACTTTTTCAACCTAACTGAAAACCACTGTTTGAATGGTCAAACTATACCTCCAAAATAATGTGTGTGACCAATCAGAACAAAGGGACAACCAAAAATGATCACATAGGTCAATCAGATGTCTAGGCATTCAATATAATCTGATGTGTGTATGTGGCCAGCATCCCATTTGCAAAGATAGTGCTGTGCAATATAATGTGCCAGACACTCTCCTGTGCTGCGTCATCACCAGCGAGCGAACCGATGACTATAATAATATGTGACAAATGGAACAAACACGATTAGTAAACATAAGTTGTATTTAAATTACGTTTAAATTGCACTATAGCGAATATTAAAAAAAAACACGTCACGGGTCATTTCATAAGTTACCAGCTGAACGCGGCTTCTTTCCATCAGTGGAGGAAAAAACGGAAATACAGGCGATGTGGCTGTTTTTCTTAAAGCTGAAGATTAATCGGTTCACATTTTGCCTTCCCTGGTTCCACCCTCCTCCTCCATTTTCAATATATACCTTATTTTAGGCCCTGTGATGTCACAACTGGGTCTCTGTGCTTCTCTATGCAATGCATGCAGATCATAGCTTGGGGGGGGGGAGGGGCCAGCAAAGTGCTGCTCATAGCTTTCTGAACTAAGCTTCATCCCAACTTTTTGAGATGGGAACTAGGGATACCTATTAGCCAACGTATGTAAGCATAAGACACGCCTCCTGCCACGCCCCCTTAAGGAGAATTGTACAAAAAAAAAATCATTAACTACTTAAGGTCTGCTCTATATCGGTTTTACTGCTACGGGGCAGCACATGTGTGTGTGTGTGTGTATATATATATATGTATATATATGTATGTATGTGTGTGTGTGTGTGTGTGTGTGTGTGTGTGTGTGTGTGTGTGTGTGTGTGTGTGTGTATATATATGTATATATATATATATATATATATATATATATTTATATATATATATATATATATATATATTTATATATATATATATATATATGTGTGTGATTTGACATTTCTGGGTAGGGGGGTGCGCATGCACACACACACAGTGGGAGCCTATCGGCGACACTCCTTCAATCATCCTGCAGAAAGTCAGAACAGCGGTCTGCCCATGTAAAGAAGGCAGATCACCGTTCTCAGACAAGGGAAGGCATGGATCCTGTGTCTGCGCAAAGCAGGAACTAGAATCCATCTCTTCCCTGAGTAAAAGCACCTCCCGCAGCTTAGAAAAAAACACTGGCTAGGCACACAGTTAACCCTTTGAACGCCCCTGATGTTAACCCCTTCACAACCAGTGTCATTAGCACAGTGACAGTGCATATTTTTAGCACTGATCACTGTACTCATGTCACTGGTCCCCAAAAATTGTCAAAAGTGTCAGTTAGTCGCTGGTTGCCGCCATTACTAGTGAAAAAATAAAAATGTAAAATAAAATATCCGATCGTTTGTGGACGCTATAACTTTTTGCGCAAACCAATCAATATACGCTTATTGGGGTTTTGTTTTTTTACCAAAAATATGTAGCAGAATACATATTGGCCTAAATCGATGAGGACATTTTATTTTTAAATTTTTTTTGGATGTTTTATAGCAGAAAGTAAAAAAATATTGTTTTTTGTAATTGTCTGCCTTTTTTTTTCTTTATAGGGCAAAAAATAAAAACAACAGAGGTGATCAAATAGCAGCAAAAAAGAAAGAAAGCTCTTTCCTGACACAAAGTAAACTAAAGGCAGCAAATCCACGCAGACCTGACACAAGCATGACAGCATACACGTATGGGTTAGGCTCCGCCCCTCGCCCAATCGGGGCTGGTTATACTATATTTAAATCAGTCGCCACCCTTAGGCGGCATTCTCTTTTTGTTCCTCAAATAGTTATGGCTGTGAATCAAAGAAGATTTTTATTTTTGCCCTCACCTTGCCGGATTCACCTGGCCAGCCGTACAGGCTCAGCCCCTTTTCTGTGACGAAGCCCCTCCGGGCGGTTGTAAAACGTACACCCCCCCCCAATCTCAGGTCTGGATACTGGGGGGGGCTGGGATACTGGTCTCTGGATGCAGGTTGTGCCTTGTGGTTGGTTGGGACTGACCCAGTCTCTCCTCCCTGGTGAGTTGTGGCCCCTGTAATAGGATTGGTGGCCACCTGTTCAGGAATGGAGCCTCTCCCATTTCCCCCCTAGAGCCAGTCAGAGAGGGGTGCTGCACAGAGCAGGTAAGCTTTCCATGGGCTGTCATGGTGTGTTGGAATCATTGTGCCGTTACCACTTCAGCCCTGGAAGGATTTACCCCCCTTTATGACCAGGCCATTTTTTGCGATACAGCACTGGTTTAACTGACAATTGCGCTGTCATGCGTCATTGTACCCAAACAAAATTGAAGTAGTTTTATTCCCACAAATAAAGCTTTCTTTTGCTGGTATTTGATCACCTCTGCGATTTTTATTTTTTGTGCTATAAACAAAAGAAGAGCGACAAACTTTGAAAAAAACAACAACTTTTTGCTATAACAAACATCCCCCCCCCAAAAAAAAAAAAAAATATATACATATATATATATATATATAATTCTTCCACAGTTTATGCCAATATGTATTCTTCTACATATTTTTGGTATAAAAAAATAATAATAAGCGTATATTTATTGGTTTGTGCAAAAGTTATCGCGTCTACAAAATAGGGGATAGATTTATGGAATTTTTATACTTTTTTTTTTATTAGTAACGGCGGCGATCTGAGATTTTTATCGGGACTGCAACATTGCAGCGGACAGATCGGACACTTTTGACGCTATTTTGGGACCATTGGCATTTATACAGCGATCAGTATAAAAATGTACTGTTAACTGTGTAAATGTCACTGACAGGGAAGGGGGGTTAAACACTAGGGGGCAATCAAGGGGTTAATTGTGTTCCCTCAGCGTGTTCCAACTGTAGGAGGGGGTGGGCTCACTAGAATATGACAGAGATCACTGCTCCCGATGACAGGGAGCAGTAGATCCTTGTCATGTCGCTAGGCAGAACAGGGAAAGTCCTTGTTTGCATCTACCCGTTTTGTCTCTCCGTGCCACCGGCGGACATCAAATCTGGGACCTGCGGGCTGCAGATGATGCAGCGGGGTACGGGTACGTTGTTTTGCGCACCTGTGCCACTTTGCCCATGTATATTGGCATGAGACGGTCGGCAGGTGGTTAATATACAAGCTGCCAAAGTAGGTTAATGTGGTTGTTATACCCTAAATTTGTAATTTTTACCTACAGGTAAGCCTATAATAAGCCTATGTAGCAAAAAGGAAGTTCTGGACAGCAGCACTACGGAATATAGCCTTTATTATAAAAAGTCCAACAGATACAAGCCACAGCAAAAAATGTGACCTGTCCAATTTTTTGCTGTGGCTTGTATCTGTTGGACTTTTTATAATAAAGGCTATATTCCGGAGTGCGGCTGTCCAGAACTTCCTTTTTGCTTCATTTTGCTATATGCTTAGCCGGCACCTGGAGCTCCAGTTCTGAGGAAACACATCCACACATCCACCTGGAGCGGTGATCCCCTTCCCTTCCCCTGTTGTTCCTGGACTATAATAAATCTATACCTGTAGGTAAAATTAATATCTCCTAAACCTGTATGGTTTGCATGCAGCCGCAGACATCAGCGGCGCATGCGCTCTGAATGCCCGGGTGAAGGCTCCGGCAGATGCTGCCGTACCTTGCCAGGAAGAAGTCTCCTGCATGCGGGAGCGATGTCATCGCGGCTCCAGCCATTCACAGCGCCGGAGCCGCAAACCCGGAAGAAATGCTGAGGGCAAGATGTCAGCTCCCTCGGGGTGGACCGGGCTGCGATACGGGGGCTTCAATCTAAGGTAAGTATTTCATAATGAGCTAGTATGCAGTGCATACTAGCTCATTATGCCTTTGCCTTGCAGAGTTTTTTTTTTTTTTTCTTTAGATGTGCGGGTATACAACCGCTTTAAACGGCTGTGTATATTCTGTCTGTTTCATTTGCCTCACGGGTTTGTTGGTCTGTCTGTAGGACTACTAATGCATGAACTGATATACAGGTGTTTGCTGCAAAGTTGAGTCTTTCCTAATAAATCAGCAAGGCCTGGCTTTGCAGGTTTGAGATCACAGCGTCAAATGTTCTAATGCTTGGATTTGCTGTTTTTTTTTTAACCTTTACAGGGAAGTCGCCTAGGGTAGGTGATCCTGCCAGGTATATTAAACCTTCATTGTGCTGCTTATGACAAAGTGATCCTTCATTATGGATGACACTGCTATGCATTGTGTTGCTTCTATGCATCTGCTTTTGGGTGCAATGTGTTTAATGATGTGCATTAACCTAATATGTCTAAATGTCAGAGCGAAATTCAGTGTTCTGCTTAAGTTACAGTGCCTTTAAGTAATTGGTTTATTACACGACTATCTGTAATTGCTCCTGTCTAAGCCCTTGTACACACGGTCCGACATTCTGACAACAAAATCCATCGGATTTTGTCCGAAACTTGTGTTGCATACACACGGGCGGACAAAGTTGTCGGAAAATCCGATCGTTCAGACCGTGATGACGTTATTTCGTTACGACGGGACTACGTTCAGGCTAGTAGCCAATAGCTTTGGTCTAGGAATTTGATCTGAGCATGCGTGGCACTTTGTCCGATCGGAATTCTCTACACATGATCGGACAAAGTCCGATCGGATCATCTTGTCGGAAAGTTTTATAGCCAAGCTCTCAAACTTGGTCCGTCGGATATTCCGATGGAAACAGTCCGATGGAGCCCACACACGGTCGGATTATCCGACAACAAGGTCCGATCGGACATTTTCCATTGGAATGTCCGACCGTGTGTACAAGGGCTAAGGGTTTAACCCTTGCTCACCATATAGATCCATTTGCTGCTTTAATGTCTGCAAATGGGTGGGTGGCCACTGATATTATATTAAGGCTGTGTCCTAGCCAGTACTTCCAGGTATTGATTGTGACCACAAACCTGCAGCCCATATGTTGAGCCATGAGCTTACCCAGAGACCAGCCAAGATCAATAAGGTGAGGGTCAGGTAGGTATGCTATCCTACAAAAAAAAAAAAAAAAAAAAAATATATATATACCGTATATACTCGAGTATAAGCCGAGATTTTCAGCCTCTTTTTTGAGGCTGAAAGTGCCCCCCTCGGCTTATACTCGAGTCATCGCTGTCTGCCTGCTCGATCAGCGTGTCGAGCAGACAGACAGCGGCCATTCTATAATTCAAAAGCCGCGCCTCCGGCTCCGCCTTCGCCTGTGATAGGCGGAACACTGAATTTCCCAGCAGCCTGTGTTCCGCCTATCACGGACATCGTCTCATCCTCGTACTACGGACGAGGATGAAAGGATGGCCGTGATAGGCGGAACACAGACTGCTGGGAAATTGTGTTCCGCCTATCACAGACAGGGAGGCGCGGCATTTGAACAGGGGAATGGGCGCCGACGAAGAGCGGTGATCCTGGGACGGGACCGGACGGAGGCTCGGCTCGGGACGGGACGGGACCGGACGGAGGCTCGGCTCGGGACGGGACGGGACCGGACGGAGTCTCGGGACGGGACGGGACCGGACGGAGGCTCGGGACGGGACGGGACCGGACGGAGGCTCGGCTCGGGACGGGACGGGACCGGACGGAGGCTCGGGACCGGACGGAGGCTCGGGACACAGGTAGGCTGGACACACAAGGCCACACACACACACACACACACACACACACACACACACACACACACACACACACACACACACACACACACACACACACAGGGATGGATGGATGGACACACACACAGGGATGGATGGATGGATGGACACACACACACACAGGGATGGATGGATGGATGGACACACACACAGGGATGGATGGATGGACACACACACACACACAGGGATGGATGGATGGATGGACACACACACAGGGATGGACAGGCATATCTCACCCTCGGCTTATACACGAGTCAATAGGTTTCCCAGTTTTTTGGGGGTAAATTGGGGGCCTCGGCTTATACTCGGGTCGGCCTATACTCGAGTATATACGGTATATATATAATATATGTACACAAGCCGTATGGATAGTAAAACTCTCCAGCCTTTAAATGCCAGCACCGCTCCCCAAAGGAAAAGTGGCAACTTGTTCCTCCAACAGTGACAGGTCCTGTTTGGCTCTAAAGAAAACTGCTATACATTCAAAGTGCTGCCAGAAGGAGCAGACTAAAGGAAACCACAATAAGGACCATCCTGGGCAGTATGAGGAGTGTGGTTAGCTGACGTGCCCTCCAAGATGCTATGCCAAGTTGCATATCAGGTCGGCAGTAAGCACAAAGGCAGATGTGTTAACTCAAGTACAAAATGACTGGGTGGATCTCTAGTCGCTAACGCTCGAGGACTAAGCTAATCAAACAACCAAGTTTGTATAACCACTTAAGCCCCGGACCAATTTGCAGCCAAAGGACCAGGCCCATTTTTGCGATTCGGCACTGCGTCGTTTTAACTGACAATTGTGCGGTCGTGCGACGTGGCTCCCAAACAAAATTGGCGTCCTTTTTTCCCCACATATAGATCTTTCTTTTGGTGGTATTTGATCACCTCTGCGGTTTTTATTTTTTGCGCTATAAACAAAAATAGAGCGGAAATTTTGAAAAAAATGCAATATTTTTAACTTTTTGCTATAATAAGTATCCCCAAAAAATATATAAAAAAAGTTTTTTTCCTCAGTTTAGGCCGATACGTATTCTTCTACATATTTTTGGTAAAAAAATCACAATTAGCGATCATTGATTGGTTTGCGCAAAAGTTATAGCGTTTACAAAATAGGGGATAGTTTTATAGCATTTTTGTTAATATTTTTTTTTTACTAGTAATGGCGGCGATCAGCGATTTTTATTGTGACTGTGACATTATGGCGGACACATCGTACATTTTTGACACATTTTTGGGACCATTATCACTTATACAGTAATCAATGCTATTTAAATGCATTGATTCCTGTGTAAATGACACTGGCAGTGAAGGAGTTAACTACAAGGGGGCAGTGTAGTGTTATGTATGACGTTATATGTTTTTTTTTTTATTGTAGGGGGGCGTGGCCTGGCATGTGACGTCACTGATCGTTCTTCCCTATAAAAGGGAAGAGACGATCATGACAGCCACACAGGGAAGCACAGGGAGAGGTTTGTATACACTTACCTCTCCTCGTTCTTCAGCTCTGTGACCCGATTGCGGGACACCAGCGGCGATCAAGTCCGCTGGTCCCGCGGCCACGGTCACGGAGCACAGGACCCACGGCTGGGCACTTAAAGAATCACGTACAGCTACGTGAGGCGGTCCTTAAGTAGTTAAAGGGTACCTCAGCCTCAAAAGCAGCAGGCCAAGGAGCGTTCATCAGATTGGCCAGATGTATCTTCATGCTAGCAGAGGATGCAAGATCCCCTCTGTAAAGCCCAACTTTTACTGTAGAGGCAGTTAGCCAAGCCAAGTCCTTTGCAGAGGCATGGTTACAGCAATATGGATTTGGAAATGAAGGTTTATACTACCATTAGGGAGTGTGCTGTGGCCTGCATTGGAGTTGACCTCAGCGGCCAGGGCTATTTGGTTCTCAGCAGACGAGTTGAAGGCCAACTTGGCCAGTAGTACGCCTCTGTGGTGTTTGATCCATGAGTGAAATTAGAGTGACCAGCGAGGCAGTACAACCACTATGGATGCAGCAGGCTGTTCCTCCTACTATTTTGTGGAGTTAGTCAAGCCCTATGGCTTAACCCACTGCATATACCTCTTCTAAGTCGAATGGAATGTGATTTAAGATGGAATCAGTGATGTGTAGATCCGGGATTAATTCCTTAGGCTAGTCACCTAGGCCTAGAACAAAGAGTTGGTGACAGGGCCTGAGAAGAGCTAGCAAAGAGATTGGAAGATCCATAATCGTCTTTGATCGCCTAAGCCCAAGTCCGCTCCTCACGAGGAGCAGCAAAGTTCCTTTTCACTCAAACGTGCCCAGTAGGTGTTATATTGCAGAAATTAATGTAGATTTGGACAGGAGGCTCAGGAGCAGTGGGACCTGTGTAGCACTTGTCTTTGTGATGTGATCTGTCTGTCTGCAACAAAACCTTGGGACGACAACGGAAGATTCCTGGTGTGCTGGCGAGTTGTACTTTGTGCAGTAAGGAAGTCGATGGAATTTCTTTCCACTCTTCCAACTCCTATAATTCCCACTATGGTTCTTTAGAGCAAACAAGGCTTTAAGCAAATGTTACCGAATCTTGCCCAACAGGAACCATCAGTCCATTGTTCTTTAGTTGGAAAGCGGATTTAGGCAAGAGATGTAACCAAGGATCACGATCCAAAAACGTCATATGGAGTCATTGAGAACAATCACTCAAACTGTCAGATAAAGCAGCTACAGTTTGTCTAGATCTAGCTGATGTATACATTCGCACTTCGGTACACCCAGGCTTTTGAGTTTCACTTCGGGTTCATTCAAAAACCTTTTGACCTGTTCCAGAACATTGCTACCAGTACAGATCAGATCAAATTTGGACAGATCATCAACTGGGGAAGGCCAACTAATCTCATTATAATAATGACATTTTAGATATTCAGGAGAATACTGTAGAGTTGCCCTCACAGACGGTGACCGTACTAGGTCCTTATGTGGAGGCAAGTCCTAGCTCCATCCCATCTGTTTGTATCCCATGGTCTCAAATGGTCAAAAAGTAGTCTGCGGTTGGACACACTGGAAGCCCTTGTACACACGGTTGGACATTCTACCAACCAAATCCGTTGGATTTTGTCAGACGGATTTTGTCCGAAGGATTGTGTTCCGAAACTGTTGCATACACACGGTCGGACCAAGTTGTCGGAAAATCCGATCGTTCAGAACGTGATGACGTTTTTTCGTTACGACGGGACTACGTTCAGGCTAGTAGCCAATAGCTTTGGTGTAGGAATTTGATCTGAGCATGCGTGGCACTTTGTCCGATCGGAATTCTCTACACATGATCGGACAAGGTCCGATCGGACCAGTTTGTCGGAAAATATTTCCAACAAGTTGGAAAATTTGGTCCGACGGATATTCCGACGCAAACAGTCCGATGCATACCACACACAGTCGGATTATCCGACAAAACGGTCCGATAGGACACATTCCGTCGGAATCTCCGACCGTGTGTACAAGGGCGCAGATTGAGAACATCATAATCTGGCCTTCTAAGGTGTTGGAAGATTTGCTTCCTATTCCAGGGAAGATTACCCCACATATGAGACAAGTCCCATTGATGGTGGCTAAGCATAGTTAAGCTTGTCAGCTTTCATCAGCTTCCAGGCATACCAATCATCAAAGTCTATTAACTTTCTTGATATTCACCTCAGTGACCTCCTAGCTCAAGGACAATGATATAGGCCAGTGGAGGACAAAGTGTCTAACATCAGGGGTACAGTCATTCCCAAGTGGGCAAGCCGTTTGGGCAACACAGCCTAGGAGGCCTCAGTTATGCTCCAAACAGATGGCAATAGGTCATCTCCTATCGTCATGGTAAGAAGGAATACAAGATTATTCAACTCATGCCAGAGGTATCTCCCATTCGGATTGGCCAACAGTAAACCCTGTCTCATCTCATCGCTCTGTGTTCTGGCTTCCTAGAACTTCCTGCCAGACACGGTAAAATATGAAGCCTTGGATGTCAGGGGTGAGTTTCTAGACCAGCCTTTCTCCACCTTTTCAACACAGAGGAACCCTTGAAATAGTTCTCCTTTCTTGGGGAACCCCTTCTAAAAAATAGAAATCTACAACTCGTCGTAGAATGGTCATTGAGAGGAATGGTCCTTACACTTGTGGTCATTGGGAAGAATTACCTCCTTACAGAGAGCTAAAAAGATCAATGGTGTCAGTGGGAACTTATCTGAGAGGCAGAGATTGCCCAATGCTGAAGGAACCCCTAGCAACCTCTGGAGGAACCCTGGTTGAGAATCACTGCTCTAGACCAACAAGCACTTCAATGAATCTCAACTTGGCAGTCAACTAAATGGTCAGGAATGGAAGTTATTCCTGCAAGAGGAACTTCCTAGAAGTGGAATCAGTGAATCTACCAACATCCAGCTGGGTCGGCAGGTTAGCCTATATATAAACTTAAAGTGGTTGTAAACCCTTTACAACCACTTTTTGCTATAGGTAAGCCTGCGATTAGGCCTACCTGTGGCTACACTGGATATCTCCTAAATCTGCACAGTTTAGGAGATATCCCCTGTATTTGCATGTGCCAACGTCATTGGCACATGCGCACTGAAGCAATGGCAGTTGCACTGTGCCGTTACTGGCGGCTCCCACGCGGATGCGCGGGAGTGACATCATCGCGGCTCCGGCCAATCACGGTGCTGGAGCCGTCATACCCGGAAGTAACTCCGGGGAGAAATATCGCCGGCCGGTGCTGTGTACGGTCACCGCAGCGGGGGCTTCGATCTCAGGTAAGTAATTCATAATGAGCTAGTGTACTATGCATACTAGCTCATTATGCCTTTGTCTTGAAGGTTTTTTTTTTTTTTCTTCCCTTGCGTGTTATTGAGTACTCTTTTTAAACTGAAGCCTTACCTCATATACTAAGCTCTGGAGCAAATGCACTTGCAGAGTGCAACTGCAAGTGCACAGTCAATTTTTCTTTAGTAAATCAACCCCTAAGTGAATATGCATATACATAAACGCACGCGGCAGGTGAAACTACGCACTAAAATGACAAATGCGCTACATGTGTTGCATATCACCGCACATTTTGAAGTGATGGTCATTATTTACTAACTAATTCTAAACTTAAAGTGATTGTAAACTATCACCTTGTAAAACGACCCAGTGATCACATTCCCTCTGTTCTCAGCTGCATAAGAACTGGGGGAGAAGAAGCAGCAAAACATTGATCTTGCCAGTGAATGGCTGTGCAGTAGGGGCGTGTGTCAAGACAAGTCTGATCATTGGAGGAGAGCACACTGTGTTCTCAGCATAGCTAGAAAACTGACCATGATGTGTTCTCCTGCTTAGTGTGGTCAGTTTTTAATTGGTAAGCAGAGGGACTGGCAGGAACACCAGGGATTTCACACAAAGGAAGCAATACAAAGAGTACAGAAGGCTTTCTCACACAAGTACATGGTACAGCAGGCACAACTCAGGAATATGAAATGTTGGGGTAACAAACGCTTTAATCCTATGGACAATTTTGGGTACTGAAATTTGCCGCCATTTTTAGGTTTGGTATCTATTTGCTCGGCGCAACCCTATCTATTAAATTATATCAAGAATTTGAAATCTACTGTGCTTTTGTACAGTGAAGCGTGTGCTTTTTTTTTTTAACAAAAAATTTGGGTTTGATAAATGGGTTAATAATGTGCGACGTGAAAAAAAAATATTTCATCTTGCCACCATTTTATTCTCCAGGGCCTCTGCTTTCACAAAATATAGAAGGACTGGGGATTTTCACAAAGCTTCAGGCCTAAAGTGTGCTTTTTAAAATAGTAAAAGAAATGTAGCTTTGGCAGTAAAGAGGGTTAAAGGCGATAGAGAAGGTTTTACGGATGGCGGCTCGAGGGGCATGATGGGATTTGTAGTTCTTCAGAGGCCCAGGGTTCCACAGGCCACTCAGCCCTGCACGCAAATTTTCGGCGGCATATAAGCTATGAATTGTATTATAAGGTCTCTGATTCTTCAATTATAGCGACAATAAATTGTTTTTTTTCCCCCTCACCTCTCGCTGTATTATCCTGTAGGAAGACACATCGGAAGATGAAATTTTGGTGCTGAGAGCTATTTTCCAATTCATTGCAACTGTGCAAATCTCGTTTTTCAGCTTTAGGAGAAGATGTTGCCTGTAATTTGTTTAAAGCGCTCTCATCGCGGCCATAAAATATGTTGTTTATTCGGGTAATGCACATATGATATAATGAATGGCGGGATGGAGGAACCCATGGTGCTTATAGCGGACGCACAGGCTGGCGAAGCACAGCGAAAGTGACTGGCGCAGTGCAGGGACCCGTAGAAAATGGTTGGGTGAAAGGGAGAAGCTTAAAGTAAAAAGTTATTCAAAGCTCTACAGTAGAAAGCAGTGGAGGCCCCGCTCATTAGTGGCACACGGGCACCGCCCCCCCAATCCATGCGCCCGCCCCCCCCCCCCCCCCGTTTCCCGATTGCCCAAAAGGAGAAGCGATGTTATTGGCCAGGGGTGTGGAGGAGGAGGGAGGAGACGCACGGCTGGGGGAGAAGGGGAAGACCGATGGACCCACTCCAGGGATGGCTCAGGGTGAGGTGGCATCAGGGACGGGACAAGGGGTGGGCAGGAGAGGGGGTTTCCCCTGGCGCAATGGTTTATTGCAAGGGTAGGGGGCACCCTGACCCCAACCCTAAGGGAAAGGGGGGCGCAGCTTGGCATCTTTGCCCTGGGCGCTGGATGACCTTATCCCAGCACTGGGTGGCGTGTTCCCTGTGTTAATGTCCATCTCCTGCCGAGGGAGGGTGGGGGTGGTTGGTCTGCTGTGTCCTCCCCACCTGAATTATCAAGCACCAGCTGCCACTGCTAGAAAAGACTGCCAGCATTGTACAGAATAGGACTCTTTATTCTCTATGTGTGGAAGCAGCGGTCCCTCTGCAGAGGTCAGACACACCCCTTCTTGCTTTAGACCTATAGCTCTGCAAATCAGCATTTCTCATGCTCATTGCTCACTGGGGTCAGGGTCAGTATTTTTTGGACAGATTATTATTATTATTATTATTTTTTTTTTTTTTGAAGACTGGGGTCACACTTATGAGAATTGGATGCAGCTTCCCCCACATCCAATTCGCATGACATGGAGATTGTAACTGGCTCTCAATGGAACGTATTGCACAGAGGTCCTGTGCATCTTTGGCTCCATTTCAGGTCTGCATTCAAGCAACAATTGGGGCTTGATTTGACCCTCAAACAGAGAACTGGGACACAACGGACCCCTTCTGCTGCTGCTGCAATTTGTAAAGGTAGATGTTTTTTTTATCTTAATGAATTTTATGAATTAAGATAAAAAGCCTTCTGTGTGCAGCAGCCCCCCTAACACTTACCTGCGGTCCCTCTCTGTCCAGCAATGTCCATGAGTCCTTCGGCCATCCAAGGTTCTCCTTCCTGATTGGCTTAAACACAGCAGCAGCACCACTGGCTCATGCTGTTGTCCATCAAAGTCAGCTGGCCAATCGGGGGAGAGAGGGGGCGGGCTGGGTCAGAGCTCTGTGTCTGAATGGACACAGGGAGATGTGACTCAGCTCAGGTGCCCCCATAGCAAGCTGCTTGCTGTGGGGGCACTGAACAGGAGGGAGGGGCCAGGAGGGAGGGGTCAGGAGCTCCGAAGAGGATGATCGGGGCTGCTCTGTGCAAAACCACTACACAGAGCAGGTAAGTATAACATGTTTGTTATTTTTATGGCGAAACAAACAAGCCTTTACAATTACTTTAATTGGTGTCAGTGTGTTTTAGGCAGGATAAAAAAATAAAAATAATAAAATAAAAGCGCGTCATGTGCACTATTGTTTCTGGGCCGTACTACGGGTACAAACAACAACATAATTATACATGAACATAGAATTCATCATACATGGCGGAACTGAGGTGCGACACACACGCCAGTGCGCCATCTTTCCAAACCGGAAGTAGACGTTCTGATTCATCACAAACACATGGGGTTTTGGCACTCATGTAGGGGGTCATATTTTCTATAAATAGGGGGAGGGCTGCAGTGGAGGGACACCCCAGATGATGTCCTTGGAGACGAAACACATTGGGAAGGTCGCCACTGCCGCCATTGGATTTTAAGCGCTGACTTTTTCTGCTAAATGTGAATTTTGCAACTTTCATTAAATAATATTTTTTGTACTCACCGGAATTACGCTATGTGGCCCTTTTTGTTTTTACCTCCTTTAATTATCCCTACCCCCATGGATATCTGACTTATTGTCCTTTGTGAGATACGTCCATAAAGACATCTTCACTTTGATGAGAGCCAGGAGCTTCCATTCTAGACATCTGACGGTTCCAGAGTCCATCTCCATTGGTTGTTTATACAACGCAAGCCTGTTTGACTCACAGAACATATGTTCTTGTGTGTTCAAACAACTGTATTGGTGGTGGTTCCCTTCACTTCAGTTACACATCCTGATTCACTGTTGGGATATCTAGTATGAAGTTTGTCACAAGATTTTGTCCTGGGGAAAAAAACAAAAAACAAGGTATAATCCACCGAGATGCACCAAGTAGTTGTGGTGATATGTACGGTTTTATTAACTGTCAAAGTCAGAAAATTAGGTTTAGGCTTTTAGATTTGTTGTACCCCCTTGGTGCGAAAGGAGTTATGGCTGCTGCACGGCAGCCATCTCTATGATCATACCTCCCAACATTTTGAGATGGGAATGAGGGACACCTACTAGCAAATGTATATAGGCATAGGACACGCCCCCTGCCACACCCCCTTAACCACTTCAGCCCCGGACCATTTTGCTGGTCAAAGACCAGACAACTTTTTGCGATTCAGCACTGCGTCGCTTTAACTGACAATTGCGCGGTCGTGCGACGTGGCTCCCAAACAAAATTGACGTCCTTTTTTCCCCACAAATAGAGCTTTCTTTTGGTGGTATTTGATCACCCCTGCGGTTTTTATTTTTTGCGCTATATACAAAAATAGAGCGACAATTTTGAAAAAAACACATTATTTTTTACTTTTTGTTATAATAAATATCCCCCAAAAATGTATAAAAAAACATTTTTTTCCCTCAGTTTAGGCCGATACGTATTCTTCTACATATTTTTGGTAAAAAAATCGCAATAAGCGATTATTGATTGATTTGCGCAAAAGTTATATCGTTTACAAAATAGGGATAGTTTTATGGCATTTTTATTTATAATTTTTTTTTTTACTAGTAATGGCGGCGAGCAGCGATTTTTATTGTGACTGAGACATTATGGCGGACACATCGGACATTTTTGACACGTTTTTGGGACCATTGTCATTTATACAGCAATCACTACTATATAAATGCATTGATTCCTGTGTAAATGACACTGGCAGTGAAGGGGTTAACCAGTGGGTGGCAGTGTAGGGGTTAAGTGTTCCTAGGGGTGTGTTACTAACCGTGGGGCTTTCATTTAGTGAACACTGATCTCTGCTCCAATCACATGGAGCAGAGATCAGCGTCACTTGTTGCTAGGCAGAACTGGGAAATGCTGTTCTCCTTTCAGCCGCCCCGTGAGACAATCGCGGGTATGCCCACGGCGATTGAGTCCACGGGACCCGCGACCGGACTCACGGGGGTCCCAACCGGCGCGCGAGTGCTCCGCCGGTGCTGCGCTCGCGATGGCAGGGCGGCAAATTTAAAGGGATGTACAGGTATGCCCATTTGCCTGCCCGTGACATTCTGCCGACGTACATCGGCATGCGCCGGTCGGGAACCGGTTAAAGGAGAATTAACCATGCCCCCTTAAAGGAGAATTGTACAAAAAACAAGATTGGTTAAACCCACAAGTGCTTTTTTTTACCACTACTATTCCTTTATATTGGCTTTTTGAGTTCACAAATGTAGCAATTTAGAAATCAGATGAAAGGTTTAGCACTGGAAAACACTTTTTGATAGATAAAAAGTGAATTTTATATACAACTATATAGATCAGACCAAAATGAGGGACAAATGAGGAGGAATGAGGAACAGAGGGACATTGCTCCAAATCAGGGACATCTGGGAGCTATGGTGTATGCACCATTGGACTTTTTATGTCCAAAAATTCAGACGGACATAGATAGAGAACATGTTCTATATTTTTCAGATGGAACCAATTCCTATCGGGAAAACCGCTCGTTTGTATGGTGTTCCGATGTACCAAAAACGACGCATGCTCTGAAGCAAGAACGAAACGGAAGCGCTCTGTGTGGTAAAACTAGCGTTCGTAATGGAGATGCACATTCCTCAAGGTACAAATTCTGTGATCTTTTAATGCAGCGCATTCTTTTCTTCTTTATAATGCTTGAAGAACGAAGTTGTTTTGCTGCTCCTATTCACACAGAGTTCTCACAAACTTATTTCTTTATTATTTCTCGTGATCTCATGAACAATCTCTTATTTTTTAAAAGCCAGATCTCCATAATAATGTTTAGGATTATTTTTTTATAGTCCTCTTTTTTGAATTTCATCAAGATCTCCTTTTTTTTTTGTGATTATTGAAAAACGATCACAAACAGAAGAGCAGTAACGATCTGAAAAGCACGAGTCTAAATCGTCTTTCACCCAACTTCTACTAACACAAGATAAACAAGAGATTAGCAGAAGGGGCCCAAAGGGTGGCGCACGGGATATTGAACTTGCCTTTTATAGTCCCGTTGTACGTGTTGTACTTCACCGCGTTCTTGACGATCAGAATTTGGTGTGTATGCAAGACAGCTTGACGGTCGGAATTTCATCCAGCAAAAGACCGATGAGAGCTCTCATCGGAAAATGCGACCGTGTGTATGCTCCATTGGAATTTAGCTGCCCGAATTCCCACCAGCAAAAATTTGAGAGCATGTTCTCAATTTTCCCGATGGAAAAACTTTCTATCGATTCAATTACGAGATGGAAGCTATTCGCTACTAGGTATTGAACTTCCCTTTTCTAGTCCCGTTGTACGTGTTGTACATCACCGCATTCTTGGCGTTCGGAATTTGATGTGTCCATGTGTAGGCAGCTTGAGTGGAATTCCGTCGGGATTCCATCGGGAAAGCCATCAGACCTTTTTTCAACCATTATTCAGACGGGAAAACCGGTCGTGTGTACAGGGCGTAAAGCCTTTCTGATCAGGTCGGTCAGTTTTTCAGGCGGACCTGATCAGACGCTCCATTCACTCCTATGGGGCAGCGGATGTCAACGGTGACATGTCCGCTGACACCCGCTGCTATCCGGTCCTCCCTTTGAAATCCAGACAGATGAAGGCCCTATTTTCCATCTATCTGGCGGGTCAGATGACAACGAACGGGCAGTCTGTTTTCATCTGATCTCCCCATAGAGGAGAGTAGGGTCTGACAGGTCTGTCTTAGCACAGTGAATGGAGACAGATCTGTCATCCCCCTGCTAAGCGGAGATCAGCGGATCGGTCCCCCCACTGAGCAAAGCGGAGTCCATCGGCAGACCGTCCCTGTGAAAGAGCCCTAAAGCTAGAGAAAGAAGTGTGTCGCAGTGCACATGTTGGGTGTGGTTTTTGGGGGCTGTAGGTAGCGCTTGCTGGTTGTGTAGTACAGTAAAGATGCCCGATGACGAAGAGGCTGCCTTGTGTGGCAGTTGGGCTCGCCTCCAACTCAGCTTCATCCTGACAGCGCTGCCAAACCCCCCCTCCCCCTCCTTTTTTTTTTTTTACACTGAGAAAACACTGAAAAAAATCTACTGACATAATACGTTTTTTACTGAGAACCTGTAACTCCTATTTAAAACTAAGGCTCCATTCTCACCTGAGCGTATCGATTTACTCTAGGTACACATCTATGCGGCTGCCCTTGATGTGTTTTTCAGGCACATTTTCCAGTGGTTTTTGCGTTTATTTCATGCAGTTTTCATACATTTTACATTTTGTCTCCTTAAACGCACTGTAAAACACACTGTATATAGCTGGTTGCTAAGGAGGGGACCGGGAAGCCGGCTGCCTGGTCCTTAGCAACCGATGAGTTATCAGCTGTCAGCGGGGTTCCCCACTGAAAGCTGAATGTAAACAAAACAATTAAAAAAAACAAAAAACTATTTGCCAGCAAAAAAGGAGTAAGGTTCCCCCAAGGTCTATACCAGGCCAAAAAAAATGGCATGGGGTCCCCCCCAAAATCCATACCAGACCCTTATCCGAGTATGCCGCCCGGTAGGTCAGGAAAGGGAGGGTACGAGCAAGTGTGACAAGGGCAAGGTGTGGGCTCTCTGGGTCATGTCATTCGGATGGCCACGCCCCATGGCTATATAAGAGTCAGCAGAGAGCGGGCGACAACAAAACAGATGAAGACATCAACAGAACAAGAGCGGCTTTTTAAATTACATTTTTTTTTTAGTGGGTAACCCAGCGGCGAGGAAGAAGACAGCAGCGGGAAGAGATGGCGGCAGCAGGAAGAGACAGCTTGAGGAGAAGACATCGGGAAGAGATGGTGGAAAGAATAAGACAGTGGGAAGAGACAGCTCGAGGAGGAGACGGAGGGAAGGAGAAGACGACGGAAGAGACGAGAAGACAGAGCTATTAATAAAGTATTTGTCAAGCACCAGCTCTTGTGTTTTTATTACATTTCACAGTTTTTTTGGTGAATGGGTAGGGGTACGATGTACCTGATACCCATTCACATGGGGGGGTGGGTGGGATCTGGGGGCCCCCTTCTTAAAGGGGAGCCTCCAGATTCCAATAAGCCCCCCGCCTGCAGACCCTGACAACCATCGGCTAGGGTTGCCGGGAGGAGGCTCTTGTCCTCATCAACATGAGGGCAAGGTGCAAAGCACCCCCACCCCCCACGCGTTTTTTATTTTTTTCGTTCACCTTTCAGTGGGGAACGCGGGGGCCGGTTTTCCTCTGCTCATGTTATCAGCTCGTCGATTGATCTTTTTCATGTTGCCGGGTTTACACCTTTGAAGTTTCCATAGCACCCTCTTCAATAATAAAAAATAATAATTTAATAAATAAAAGCTCTTGCGGCGCAAGTGAAGATTCCCTCGGCCGGCGAGCGCGGGATCTTATTATGCGGCTCATCTCGGTGTTTGCAGCTCAGAATATTGCGCAGTAAAATATCAATATAAATATGTATCCGTACTGTATCTTTGTAATAAATTGCAGCAGCTATTTTCTGCACGGTGAACTCTTTGCGCCGGAGAATTAGTTGCGTTACCGGAGGAAGGCACTAACTTGTCGAGGGAACACGACGTACATTTTCTGAAGGCTCGTAAAAGCAACAGAAAGAATTATAAGTGATGCTTTATAAATATGTTATTACCTTTCCCGGGCCGCGCTGTCAAGTTTCTGCTGCTGGAGAGAGTAAAGGAGACGGGAGCCGCAGTGCCAAGACACCCTTTACAAAAAAAAATGAAAATCTGCCCGAAAAGCCTAAATTTGCCCAAAAAAAACAGGTAGGTTATTTTTTAGGCCAATTAATTTAAAGTGGACCTAAAACCGGATACACAGTGTGGAAAATAATTATTTGATCGCCTGCAGATTTTGGGAGTTTTCCCACTTACAAAGAAATGACGGGTCTATAATTTTTTTATCATGGGTGTATTTTAAAAAAATAGAGAGAGAATATCAACCAAAAATCCTGAAAAAAACACATAATACAAATGTTATAAATTGAGTTGCAGTAATTGATCCCCAAGCAACCAACAATAATTCTGGCTCCCACAGACTGGCTACAGTAGGTGCTCACGTGGTACACAGATTAGTGCTGTCAGTTTAATGCCGCGTACACACGAGCGAATTGTCCGGCGTACTTAGTCCGGCGGACTTTCTACCGAACGGACTTGGCCACACACGGACACACAGAAAGTCCGGCGTTTTCTAGCGCGATGACGTACAGCACGTACGGCGGGACTAGAAAAAGGAAGTTCAATAGCCAGTAGCCAATAGCTTCTTTTTACATACTTGCTTCTGCGCATGCGTCATTCTTAGTCCACCGGACTAGCACACTCACGAACGTATTGTCCGCTGAAACCCAAGTCCGACGGGAAGATTGGAGTGCAAAAATACTTTCTTAGTCCGCCGGACTTCACGCTGGAAAAGTCAGCTGAAACCCACACACGATCGGATTGTCCGGTGAAATGGGTTCCATCTGACTAAGTACGCCGGACAGTTCGATCGTGTGTACGCAGCATTAGAAGGTGCTCCTAACGACAACTCGTTATGTGTATAAAAGACATCTGTCCACAGCAGTGGCAGCTGGTGCTCAAATTTTGGGGGGGGGGGGGGGGGGGGGGAGGCGCAAACAAACTGAAAAATACTGAAACCCCTCCCCCCCAACAATTGCTGCCACTTGTGACCATCAAACGCAGCCACTTGCCAATCAAATGCAGTCACTTGTGCCCATCAAATGCATCCAGTGTGCCCATCAAACTTGGCCACTTGTGCCCAAATGCAGCCACTTGTGCCCAAATTCAGCCACTTGTGCCCATCATATGCAGCCACTTGTGCCCATCATATGCAGCCACCTGTGCTCATCAAACACAGCCACCTGTGCCCATCAAACGCAGCCACTTGTGCCCATCAAACGCATCCATTGTGCCCATCAAACGCATCCACTTGCCCATCAAATGCAGCCACCTGTGCCCATCAAATGTAGCCACTTGTGCCCAAACGCATGCCATTGTGCCCATCAAATGCATCCATTGTGCCCATCAAACGCGGCCACTTGTGCCCAAATGCAACCACGTGTGCCCATCATATGCAGCCACTTGTGCCCATCATATGCAGCCACTTGCCCATCAAACGCAGCAACCTGTGCCAATCAAACGCAACCACCTGTGCCCATCAAATGCCACCACGTGTGCCCTTCAAATGCAACCACTTGCGTATCAAATGCAGCCACTTTCCCATCAAATGCAGCCACCTGTGCCCACCAAATGCAGCCACTTGCCCACCAAATACAGCTACTGTGCCCACCGACCCCGCCCCCATTCACAGGGTTTGTGGCTCTGGCTGCATCCCCCCCACCCCCGTATGGATCGCGGCTCTGGCACCCCCCCTGCGCGCAGATCTGGCAACTGAAGGGGGGTACCAAAGCCGCAATCCGTGCAGGTGGGGGCGTACAACCGACTCAGCCGAGGGGACTTACCCCTCAGAGCAGCAGCAACCTCCGCTCCAGTGTAAATCTCTTCGCTCCTCTTCCTAAGCACCAGGCATCCCACACTGCACGGGTTGCCACTGGTCCACAGAATCTCTTCCATTCAAACCTCACCATCACAAGCAAGACCAAAGAGTTGTCAAAGGACATCAGGGACAAACTTGTAGACCTGCACAAGGCTGGAATGGGGTACAAGACCATCAGAAAGAAGCTTGGTGAGAAGGAGACAACTGTTGGAGCGATTATTCGTAATTGTGTAAAGATTATTTGCAATTGGAAGAAATACAAAATAATCATCAATCGCCCGCGGTCTGGATCTCCATGCAAGATTCACCTCATGGGGTGAGGATGACCATAAGAAAAGTGAGGGATCAGTCCAGAACTACACAGGAGGAGCTTGTGAATGATCTCAAGGCAGTTGGGACCACAGTCACCAAACAAACCATTGGTAACACAATACGCCGCCATGGACTGAAATCCTGCAGCACCCGCAAGGTCCCCCTCCTCAAGAAGGCACATGTACAGGCCCGTCTGATGTTTGCCAATCAACATCTAAATGATTCAGAGAAGGATTGGGAGAAAGTGCTGTGGTCAGATGAGACCAAAATTTTGCTTTTTGACAGTAACTCCACACATCGTGTTTGGAGGAAGAAAAATGCTGACTATGACCCTAAGAACACCATCCCTACAGTCAAGCATGGAGGTGGAAACATTATGCTTTGGGGCTGTTTTTCTGCTAAAGTTACATGACAACTTTGCTGCATTGAAGGACCAATGGGAGGGGCCATTTATTGTAAAATCTTGAATAAGAACATTCTTGCCTCAGCCAGAACACTGAAGATCGGTCGTGGATGGGTCTTCCAGCATGACAATGACCCAAAACATACCTCCAAGGCAATGAAGAAGTGACTCAAGAAGAAGCACATTAAGGTCGTGGAGTGGCCTAGCCAGTCTCCAGACCTTCATCCTATAGAAAATGTATGGAGGGAGCGGAAACTTCGAGTTGCCAATAGACAGCCAAGAAACCTTAAGGATTTAGAGAAGATCTGTAAAGAAGAGAGGACCAAAATCCCTCCTGAGATGTGTGCAAACCTGGTCACCAACTACAAGAAACGTCTCACCTCTGTGATTGCCAACAAGGGTTTCTCCACCAAGTACCAAGTCATGTTTTGCTTGGGGATCAAATACTTATTTTACTCACTGAACTGCAACTCAATTTACAACATTTGTATTGTGTATTTTTCCTGGATTTGGTTGATATTCTGTCTCCATCATTTAACTTACACCAATGATAAAAAATGATAGACCCTTCATTTCTTTGTAAGTGGGCAAATTACACAAAATCTGCAGGGGATCAAATAATTATTCCCCCCGCTGTATATAGCTCATGATAAGTGCAGCGTACTGGGTCAGTGTAAGCCCTTATACACACGGTCGGACATTCCGACAACAAAATCCGTTGGATTTTGTCCGAAACTGGTGTTGCTTAGGCTGCGTACACACGCGCGGACTGTTCGCCCAACCTTGTCCGCTGAACAGTGTTTGGGCGGACAGTCCGCTCGTGTGTGGGGCTTCAGCGGACAGTTTCAGCGGACAGTTGGACGAACAAGGTCTTACGGAAATTCCGAAAAACTGTCCGCTGAAACAAGGTTTCAGCGGACTGTTCGCTCGTGTGTAGGCTTGTTCGGCCAACTAAGTCTCGCGCATGCTCAGAAAGGATTTCCACGTCGGAAGGTTGCATTGCAGTGTATAGGACGTCGAAATTTTCGATCCGTCGTGCGTGCCGAAACGTCATCGCGCACGGTTTCAGCAAACTGTTCGTCCGTCGTGTGTGGCCATGTCCGTCCATGCTAAGTTTGAGCGGACTGTTCGCCGAAACTGTTGGACGGACAAAGTTGGGCGAACAGTCCGCGCGTGTGTACGCGGCCTTACACACGGTCAGACAAAGTTGTCGGAAAATCTGATTCTTTGTAATGTGATGACGTAATTTAGTTACGACGGGACTACGTTCAGGCTAGTAGATAATGGCTTTGGTCTAGCAATTTGATCTGAGCATGCGTGGCACTTTGTCCGATCGGAATTCTCTACAAAAAATCGGACAAAGTCCTATCGGATCATGTTGTCGGAAAATTTTTATATCCAGCTCTCAAATTTTGTTGGTCGGACATTCCGAGGGAAAAAGTCAAATGAAGACCACACACGGTCGGATTATCCGACAACGCGGTCCGATCGGACATTTTCCGCCGGAATGTCCAACCGTGTGTACAAGGGCTTACACATCCAGATATTTGTGTGTAATAAAGAACCTCATCTGCCTTTATCTGCAGAAGGAAGGAGCCTTCTTTGTTCAGACATCACCTTAGCCACCTTCCTAGACTAAGATTTCTGCTCAGAGAATACAGTCAGTCAGTGTTCACAAACATTTGACACATTGCAGCCCCTTGCTGCAACCTTTCAGCTTCTGACTTGCTACCAGGGTTGCCAACGGTCCACAAATTTACAGACCATTTGTAAAAATGGTCTGTTTTTCACTCTGCCTGTCAATGTCTATTACGGACTGCAGTTGCCTGTAAAAAAGTATGGCTTTCTGCCAACTTTGGAGCTGAGCATGCGCAATTTGGAAGCTGGCTGAATGTCATTTGGCGATCTGCGCTGTGCGCGCGGGGGGGGGGGGGGGGTGCGGGGTTGGTGCGCCTGTGTGCAGTGGGCAGCATGTGACGTCATTGTGCATAGTGTGTCAGACGTACATAGAAAGCATGACCAATGCACCATTTTCCTGCCAGCCGCCATTTTCATCACAGGAGCTGGGAGAGAAGGACCCGCCTCCCAAAGTTACAATGTTGCAGTCTGATCACTGAGGGGAGAGGAGACTGAGGGAATTCTTCCTCCTGCCTGCAGCAAACTGATGGCATCATCTCAGCCTAGGCAAAGCCACTGACAGAAATAAAAACCTTCCATGTGACTGCATATGATGGACACAAGTGGCTGCGTTTGATGGGCACAGGTGGATGTATATGACGGGCACATGTGGCTGCATTTGGGCACAAGTGGCCACGTTTGATGGGCACAATGGCTGTGTTTGGGCACAAATGGCTGCATTTGGGCACAGGTGGCTACATTTTATGGGCAAGTGGCTGTGTTTGATGGGCACAATGGCTGTGTTTGATGGGCACAATGGCTGTGTTTGATGGGCACAGGTGGCTGCATTTGACAAAGTCTTTAATCGTTTCCAGCTCTATGTAGAACAAAAAAATAAATGAAACATCCTGGGCTGGTTGCAGTCCTTTATACAGCAGAGCTCAGTCTATGAAGAAGAAGCAGCAGCACACAGAGCCATTTAAGTGAGCCGCAGTACAATGAGCATGCTGATAGGAGGGGAGAGCAGAGTGGCAGAGAGATGAGCTGCACCTTCTTCTTCACTGTCCAGTCACAGGCTGAGGGAGGGACAAGACCCTTAAGTGAAAGTGAAACTGCACCAAAGAAAGAGCATGTCCCCTTCCCTGCCAGGCAGGGCTGTGCTGTGTGACAGAGCTGTGTAAACCTCAGGACTGTATTGACAAACATATAAATCTTTTGAAAGGTTGAACATCTGTACAGAATTTAGCTGTTTGCTTTGAGTTCAGTTTAACCAGATGCTGACCGCCCACATGCTTTTACTGCGGCAGGGCGGCTGCTCTATGCAGGATCACGTACCTGTACATGATTCTGCACTTCCGGGCCTGGGGGGAGCTCGCACCACTGAAGACCCGCTCCCGCTGTGATTGGACACAGTTGAAGCCAGTGTAGCTAGTCTAGCAGACGCAATGTCACCTGAGACCCGTCAATCGTTCAGGAGAGAGGATGACCGGCGATCTGCCTATGTAAACAAGGCAGATCGCCGTTCTGTGAGAAGGGGAAGTAGTGAGCCTGTGTATTCTAATAAGCAGGAACATGGATCTCTGCCTTCTCACTGTACAAGCACCTCCCCCACCGTGAGTAAGCACCCCCTAGAAACACATTTAACCCTTTGAGCGCCCCTGATGTTAACCCCTTCCCAGCCAGTGTCATTAGTACAGTGACAGTGTATATTTTTAGCTCTGATCACTGTATTAGTGTCCCTGGTTCCCGAAAAATGTCTTAAAAGTGTCAGGAGTCCAATTTTGTCTTCCACAATATCGCAGTCCCGCTATAAGTCACTGATCGCCACAATTACTAGTAAAAAAAAACAGTGAATAAAAATTTCATAAAAATATCCCATAGTTTGTAGCAGCTATAACTTTTGCGCAAACCAATATTTTACCAAAAATATGTAGCAGAATAAATATTGGACTAAATTTATGAAGAAATTAGATTTTTTTTTCTTACTTTTATTTATTTTTTGTATTGGATATGTTTTATAGCAGGAAGTAAAAAAAATATATTTGTTTCAAAATTGACGGCTTTTTTTTTTAGCTTAGAGCGAAACAAATAAAAGCCGCAGAGATGATCAAAAGAAAACTCTATTTGTGGGAAAAAATAAATTACATTTATTTGGGTACAGCGTCGCATGACCTTACAATTGTCAGTTAAAGTAACGCAGTGTCGTATTGCAAAAAAATGGGCCGGCCATGAAGGAGGGTAAACCTTCCGGAGCTGAAGTGGTTAAAGCTGAACTTCCTTATAGGCAAATATTGTCTAAATACAAGAGCCACATATATTCTTCCTGATGCCCATTGTGTATTTCTTCCAGATCTGTGCAGTAATCCAGTGTGAGACTTCCTGTAATAAAGACCACTCACTGCTGCTTTCTCTCCGTGTGCAGGGAGACTGGTCTTGACTCCGCCCCCCTCCTGTAGTTTTCTGCAGGCAGCCTGTAGTGGGTGGGGCCTGCTGGGCCCCTCCCACAGCTCTGTTGTCTGCACAGGCTATGTGCAGTGCGGTGATGATGTCACTGCTACATTTCCAACATAATATCTGGGTTTGTAAACACATTTGGTGCTCACAAAGATTTAAATCAGCTGAGAGTCATTGTAGTAGAATTGTGCACATGGGTAAATTCCCACATTATCAGTTAAAGCGGGAGTCCGCCGGGACTCCGCGTTTTTTTTTTTTTTTTTAAAAGCCAGCAGCTACAAATACTGCAGCTGCTGACTTTTAAAATAGTGACACTTACCTGTCCAGCGCGCTCGCGATGTCGGCACCCGAAGCCGATCTCTCGATCGTCTCTCGGGTGCTGCCGCCGCCATCTTGGGTATGGGAATCAGTAAGGGGAGCCTTTCGGCTTCATTTCCCGGCTCCCTACTGCGCATGCATGAGTCGCGCTGTGCAATAAGGATGGTCTCTGGGATCCGTGTGTTTCCCAGCAGGCAGCGGGGGACTTTCGGAAAGGGGCGTAATCTACGCCCCTTTCCGCAGAGAGCTATCCCGGAAGTGGGTGCAGATACCTGTACTGTACAGGTAACTGCACCCCCCTCCCCACTGAAAGGTGCCAATTGTGGCGCCGGAGGGGGGGAGGGTTCCGATGAGCGAAAGGTCCACTTTAGGGTGGACCTCCGCTTTAATAATATATCCAATACGAGTTACACATAAATTATTATATGGAATTATTATTCATCATACAATAACGATAATTCTTTTTTTTTTCTTCACTCCTTATGCAATGAGCGAAGTATTGACATTCAATTATTTGCAGATAAACAGGACCACCCTCATTGGAACAAAGCAAACAGCAATTATTCAGTAAAGGGCTATACGCTCAATGGTGGTTTTAATTAAATAAACACTAATTGCCGTTATGGTAAATTAATCATTTATCGGTAATTACAATTGTACACTTTGAACCATGTGATATATATCTTACAGAGCACACGGCAGCGTTCAGATTTAAAGGCCTAATCAATTTTTTGTAAAAAAAATAAATAAATAAATAAATTTGAAGTAGTATTAAACCCCAAAGCAAACCTTTTATTATATTGCAGCTTACCAATTCTTATGTGTGGTGGCTGCATTCATTTTCTTTTTTTTTTATGTTCACTTGGGGATCCAGCCAGTAAGGCTGTATTCACACCTGAGCGTATCGCCTTTGAGCAGTTTTCTGGCGTTTTTTGGGCGCGTTTTTATGCATGATTTGCGCATTTTTAAACAGCATGTTTGCTCTCTGGCTTTTTTGGGGGGATTTTTTATTTTTTTAGCCAATAGAGAAAACTATCATCTGTTGCATCATTTGTTGCTAGGTTTTTCAGCTTTCTTAGCTTTTCCATCAGCTTTTATTTCTTTATTATTTATTAATATTATTAGACAGAGGACAGAATTAGAAATAGACTTGGGTAACCTAACGCTAATAAATCACCGGGACCAGATGGCTTGCACCCGAGGGTACTTGGGGAATTCAGTCAAGTAATTGCCAGACCATTATTCCTAATTTTTACTGACAGTCTACTGACTGGAATGGTACCAGGTGATTGGAGAAAAGCCAATGTAGCACCAATATTTAAAAAAAAGGGCCCACAATACATCCCTGGGAATTACAGACCGGTAATGCCGCGCACACACGGGCGGACTTTATGGCCTACTTAGTCCGCCGAAACACATTTCAGCGGACAGTCCGCTCGTGTGTGGGCTTCAGCGGACTTTTTCAGCGTGCAGTCCGGCATACTAAGTATTTCGGATTTTTCTAAATACTGTCCGTCGGACTCGCATTTCGGCGGACAATCCGCCCGTGTGTATGCCAGTCCGCTGTACTTTTGAAATGAGCAGACTTTTCCCGCCCGGTATCCAGGTAGGCGGGGCCCGCGAAGGAGACGTCGCTGGCCCCGCCGCCTGGTATATACTTAAAGGGGAACCCCAACGCCGAAAAAAATCGGCGTGGGGGTTCCCCCAAGTCCATAACAGACTCTTGTCCGAGCACGCTACCCGGCCGGCCAGGAAAGGGAGGCGAGCGAGCCGTACCAGGCCGCGTGCCCTCAACATGGGGGGTGCCTTGGGGAAGGGGGCGTGGCCCCCCCACCCCAAAGCACCTTGTCCCCATGTTGATGAGGACAAGGGCCTCTTCCCGACAACCCTGGCCGTTGGTTGTCGGGGTCTGCGGGGGGCTTATCGGAATCCGGGAGCCCCCTTTAATAAGGGGGCCCCCGGATACCGGCCCCCCACCCTATGTGAATGAGTATGGGGTACAATGTACCCCTACCCATTCACCTGTAAAATAAAAGTACAAAAAAAAAACACAACACACGAGATAAAATACTTTATTGCACAGCTCCGGGGGTCTTCCGTCTTCGGGGGTCTTCTCGCCGGACTCCTCCGCTATCTTCTTGTAGCTCTTTTGCTAGCGGAGGAGTCCGGCTTTCTTCCTCGCCGCCGGCCTCTTCTCCCGACTTCGGGGGTCTTGTCCCCCTCTTCGGTTCTTCTGCCGGGCCACCGCGCCTTCTTATAGCTCTTTTACAGGCGGTGGCCCGGTCTTCTGTCGCCGCCGCCTTCCGTTCTTCTTCTTCTTCTCCAGGAGATGTTGCCTCGACGATCTCTCCGGCCGGAATGCCAGGGACGCACTGCACGGCCACTTATATAGGGACAAGGGGCGGTGTCACATGGCTTTATGTCACATGGGTTGGTCACATGGGTTGATGTCACATGGGGACTATGACATCGTAAGGGGGCGGGGTCACCATGTGACACCAACCCATGTGACATAAAGCCATGTGACACCGCCCCTTGTCCCTATATAAGTGGCCGCGCAGTGCGTCCCTGGCATTCCGGCCGGAGAGATCGTCGAGGCAACATCTCCTGGAGAAGAAGAAGAAGAAGAAGAAGAAGAAGAACGGAAGGCGGCGGCGGCGGCGACAGAAGACCGGGCCACCGCCTGTAAAAGAGCTATAAGAAGGCGCGGTGGCCCGGCAGAAGAACCGAAGAGGGGGACAAGACCCCCGAAGTCGGGAGAAGAGGCCGGCGGTGAGGAAGAAAGCCGGATTCCTCCGCTAGCAAAAGAGCTACAAGAAGATAGCGGAGGAGTCCAGCGAGAAGACCCCCGAAGACGGAAGACCCCCGGAGCTGTGCAATAAAGTATTTTATCTCGTGTGTTGTGTTTTTTTTTGTACTTTTATTTTTCAGGTGAATGGGTAGGGGTACATTGTACCCCATACTCATTCACATAGGGTGGGGGGCCGGTATCCGGGGGCCCCCTTATTAAAGGGGGCTCCCGGATTCCGATAAGCCCCCCGCCCGCAGACCCCGACAACCAACGGCCAGGGTTGTCGGGAAGAGGCCCTTGTCCTCATCAACATGGGGACAAGGTGCTTTGGGGTGGGGGGGGCCACGCGGCCCCCCCTTCCCCAAGGCACCCCCCATGTTGAGGGCACGCGGCCTGGTACGGCTCAGGAGGGGGGCGCTCGCACGCCCCCCTTTCCTGGCCGGCTGGGTAGCGTGCTCGGACAAGGGTCTGTTGTGGACTTGGGGGGGCCCCCCACGCCGATTTTTTTCGGCGTTGGGGTTCCCCTTTAAGTCCATACCAGGCGGTCGGGGTCAGCGACGTCTCCTTCGCGGGCCCCGCCTACCTGGAGACGCGCTCGAAATGAGCGGACTTTCCTCCGCGTGTGTGGGCGAGTCCGTTCATTTCAAAAGTAGGGCGGATAGTATGGCGGACTTAGTACGCCGTATTAGTCCGCTAAAAAAGTGGTGTGTGTGGTCAAGTCCGTTCATTCGAAAGTATGACGGACTCTCAGTCGGATTGTATGATGGACTAAGTAGGCCATACAGTCCGCCCGTGTGTACGCGGCTTTAGCCTAACATTATTAGTATGCAAGCTCTTGGAGGGGATGATAAGGGACTCGGGCGGACTGACCACTCATGGGGCCCCCAGGCAGTAGGAGAAGATTATGGGGCCTCCGGGCAATAGATTATGGGGCCACACAGTATACTCACACACACATACAGTATACATACACAGACAGACAATATACACACACACATACATACAGTATACATACGCAGACACACAATATACACACACACACATACAGTATACATACGCAGACACACAATATACACACACACTATACACACACAGAATACATATACACACACTGAAAAGGTACTGGAGAGGCGGGGCAGCTATAATCTTGGGATTTTTTTTTAAAACACAGATTTTGACATACTGTCCCTGGTTTTATTGAGGCTGGCAACCCTGATGGGGCCCCTTAGTGGCATGGGGCCCTCAGGCAGTGCCCGAGTGCCCGAATGGTCAGTGTGCCCCTGAAGGGACTATATACAAGATTTTAGTAACAAGAATGGTATCATTAGCAGTAATCAGCTGGATTCGTAAAGAATCGTTCTTGCCAAACCAATCTATTAACCTAGATAAAGGAAGGCCCGTAGACGTGGTGTATCTGGATTTTGCAAAAGCATTTGACACAGTTCCCCATAAAACGTTTACTGTACAAAATAAGGTCAGTTGGCATGGACTATAAGGTGAGTACATGGATTGAAAACTGGCTACAAGGGCGAGTTCAGAGGGTGGTGATAAATGGGGAGTACTCGGAATGGTCAGGGGTGGGTAGTGGGGTCCCCTGGGGTTTTGTTCTGGGACCAATCCTATTTAATTTGTTCATAAACTACCTGGAGGATGGGGTAATGAGCTCAATCTCAGTATTTGTGGACGGTACTAAGCCAAGCAGGGCAATAACTTCTCCACAGGATGTGGAAACCTTGCAAAAAGATCTGAACAAATTATTGGCGTGGCAACTACATGGCAAATGAGGTTCAATGTAGAAACATGTAAAATAATGCATTTTGGGTGCCAAAAATAGGAATGCAATCTATACATAGTTTTTTTTTTTTGTTTTTATTTATTTATTTATTTTAATGTTTTGTATTTAAAAAAAATATAAAATAAAAAACCCAGTGGTGATCAAATACCTCCAAACAAAACCTCTATTTGTGTGAAAAAAAAAATTGTATAAATTTAATTTGTGTACAGAGTTGCATGATTGAGCAATTGCCAGTTAAAGTAGCGCAGGGCTGAAGAGCCAAAAAATGATCTTAAAGGGGTTGTAAAGGTTCGCTTTTAATTTTCTAAATAGGTTCCTTTAAGCTAGTGCATTGTTGGTTCACTTACCTTTTCCTTTGATTTCCCTTCTAATGCCGCATACACACGATCGGAATTCTCCTCGGAAAAAGCTCTAATGGTTTTCCCGACGGAATTCCGACAGAATTTGGCTCAAGCTCTATTGCCTACACACGGTCACATCAAATTCCGATCGTTTATAATGCGGTGACGTACGACACGTACGTCGGGACTAGAAAAAGGAAGTTCAATAGCCAGTAGCCAATAGCTTCTGTCTCATAGTTGAATCTGAGCATACGTGATTTTTGGCATGTCAGAATTGCATACACACGATCTGAATTACAGATAGAAAGTTTTTCCGTCGGGAAAATTGAGAACATGCTATCAATTTTTGGCTGGCGGAAATTCGGACAGCTAAATTCCGATGGAGCGTACACGCGGTTGCATTTTCCGGTGAAAAGCTCTCATCTGTCTTTTCCTGGCCGGAATTCCGATCGTGTGTACGCGGCATAAATGTTTTTTTTCTTTGTTTTCTTTGTTTGAATTTCTCACTTCCTGTTCCTCCTCAGTAAGCTGTTCTTTCTAACTAAACACCGCTCGGATGATGGTGTAAAGTTTACTGAGGAGAAACAGGAAGTGAGAAATTCAGACAATGAAAAAAAAAACATTTAGAAGGGAAATCGAAGGAAAAGGTAAGTGAACCAACAATGCACTAGCTTAAAGGAACCTATTTAGAAAATAAAAAAACAAAGCTTTACAACCCCTTTAATTCACTTCCTTCATAGCTACGGCCTTGTCTTTTCAGGGATACAAACTTCAAACATTTTCTGAAGACATTCTTTAAAATTTTAGAAACATCTCTGGAAACCCGGGACAAGTGAAATCCATGTCTCTACCAGAAAGTAAACAGAGCGCTCGACGCAGACTCGGGAAAGAGGTTGTGACTAAATAGGTTCCTTTAAGCTAGTGCATTGTTGGTTCACTTACCTTTTCCTTTGATTTCCCTTCTAATGCCGCATACTCACAATCGGAATTCTCGTCGGAAAAAGCTCTGATGGTTTTCCCGATGGAATTCCGACAGAATTCGGCTCAAGCTGTCTTGCCTACACACGGTCACATCAAATTACGATCGTTTATAACGCGGTGACGTACGACACGTACGTCAGGACTAGAAAAAGGAAGTTCAATAGCCAGTAGCAATAGCTTCTGTCTCATAGTTGAATCTGAGCATGCGTGATTTTTGGCATGTCGGAATTGCATACACACCATCGGAATTACCGATAGAAAGTTTTTCCGTCGGGAAAACTGAGAACATGCTATCAATTTTTGGCTGGCGGAAATTCGGACAGCTAATTTCCGATGGAGCATACACACGGTCGCATTTTCTGATGAAAAGCTCTCATCGGTCTTTTTCTGGCCGGAATTCAGATCGTGTGTACGCGGCATAAATTTTTTTTTCTTTGTTTTCTTTGTCTGAATTTCTCACTTCCTTCCTCCTCAGTAAGCTGTTCTTTCTGACTAAACACCGCTTGGATGATGGTGTGAAGTTTACAGAGGAGAAACAGGAAGTGAGAAATTCAGACAAAGAAAAGAAACATTTAGAAGGGAAATCGAAGGAAAAGGTAAGTGAACCAACAATGCACTAGCTTAAAGGAACCTATTTAGAAAATAAAAAAAAACAAAGCTTTACAACCCCTTTAATTCACTTCCTTCATAGCTACGGCCTTGTCTTTTCAGGGATACAAACTTCAAACATTTTCTGAAGACATTCTTTAAAATTTTAGAAACATCTCTGGAAACCCTGGACAAGTGAAATCCATGTCTCTACCAGAAAGTAAACAGAGCGCTCGACGCAGACTCGGGAAAGAGGTTGTGACTCTGAAGATTACAATCAGATGCGTCTTGAACAGAATGGATTAATTTGAGCTATCCAAAGCTGACATCGACCTCATCATTCAGCTGATCATTTATACCCCCGTTTAAGATAATGTTGCGATAAGGCTCACAATGACTCAATTCAGTTACCTTCGGTCTTCCGCCGCGTTCCATTGAAGTAGAGCACTTGTGTCTCGTCATGGAGCTGATGTTTCTCGGTGATTTGTTAATGAAGCTCTTAATAACGAGGCAGATGAAGGGTGAGAAGAGTGACCTTAATTACAAGGAGAGTCTTGGGCGACACTATTGGCAGGAGCCAGCCTCGCGACGTGCCTCGGCAAAGCCCAGGAGATTTGGAGAACAATTACAAATCTGTCGCTGCTTAAATGCACCTTCCCAAAGCTTTAATAAGGTTCTAGTAACTATTTCTTATTAGTCACTGCAATCACCTCTTGCCTTTCTTATGAGAGCGCTGCCCATCTGGTCTTTTAAAGATGGCTGCTGCCATATACACTCACCGGCCGCTTTATTAGGTAAACCCGTTCAATTGCTTGGTAACACAAATCGCTAATCCAGCCAATCACAAAGCAGCAACTCCATGCATATAGGCATCTAGACGTGGTGAAGATGACTCGCTGAAGTTCAAACCGAGCATCACAATAGGAGAGAAGGGGATTTAAGTGACTTTCAACATGTTGTTGGTGCCAGACGGGCTGGTCTGAGTATTTCAAAAACTGCTGATCTGCTGGGATTTTCAACGCACAACTATTTCTAGGGTTTACAGCAGAGGTCTCAAACTGGCGGCTTTTGTGAAACTACAAGTCCCATCATGCCTCTGCCTGTGGGAGTCATGCTTGTAACTGTCATCCTTGCAATGCCTCATGGGACTTGTAGTTTTGCAACAGCTGGAAGGCCACAAGTTTGAGACCGCTAGTTTACAGAGATTGGTGGGAAAAAATAGAAAATATTAATTGAGCGACAGTTGTGTGGACGAAAATGACATGTTGATGTCAGAGGAGAATGGGCAGATTGGTTTGAGATGGTAGAAAGGCAACAGTAACTCAAATAACCACTCATTCCAACCAAGGTATGCAGAATACCATCTCTGAACGCACAACACACCAAACCTTTAAGAAGATGGGCTACAGCAGCAGAAGACCACACCGGGTGCCACTCCTGTCAGCTAAGAACAGGAAACAATTTGCACAGGTTCACCAAAATTGGACAATAGGACAACCTTTCTCAACCTTTTCAACACAGAGGAACCCTTGAAATAGTTCTCCAGTCTCGGGGAACCCCTGCTAAAAATGAGAAAGCCACAACTCATGATACATTAGTGTGATGGTCAGTGGGAAGAATGGTCCTTACACTTGTGGTGATTGGGAAGATTTACCTCCTTACGGATAGCTAAAAACATCAATGGTGTCGGTGGGAACTTATCCGAGAGGCAGAAATTGCCCAATGCTGAAGGAACCCCTAGGGTTCCACGGAACCCTCATTGAGAATCACTGCAATAGAAGTTTGGACAAATGTTGCCTGGTCTGATGAGTCTCGATTTCAGCTGAGACATTCAGATGGTCGGGTCAGACTTTGGCGTAAAACAACATGAAAGCATGGATCCATCCTACCTTGTATCAACGGTTCAGGCTGGTGGTGTAATGGTGTGGGGGATATTTTTTTGGCACCTTAGTACCAATTGAGCATCGTTTTAATGCCACGGTCACCCTGAGAATTGTTGCTGACCATGTCCATCCTTTTATGACTACAGTGTCCCCATCTTCTGATGGCTCCTTCCAGCGGGATAATGCACCATGTCACAAAGCTCAGATCATCTCACCACTGGACAATGAGGTCTCTGTACTCCAATGGCCTCCACACTCACCAGATCTCCAATGGCCTCCACACTCACCAGATCTCAATCCAATAGAGCAACTTTGATATGTGGTAGAACAGGAGATTCACATCATGGATCTGCAGCCGACAAATCTATAGCAACTGCCTGATGTTATCATGTCACTATGGACCAAAATCTCTGAGGAATGTTTCCAACACCTTGTTGAATCTATGAAGAATTTCATGAAGAATGAAGGGAGTTCTGAAGGCAAAAAGTGGTCTAACCCAGTACTAGCAAGGTGTACCTAATAAAGTGGCTGGTGAGTGTATATATCTGTTTAATAGTTTTTATTGAAGGTTTAGATATAGACAGGACTTTTTTTCAGCTGGAACTTGGTGGAACTCAGTTCCACCACCTCTAGCTCAGGCCCCTGCTCACCACTATCACTTGTAAACACCGAAGTTTGGCTGAGGTCAGAGCTGAAGAGGGGTGAAAGTGAAATGTGGGTGGAGGTTGCGGAGGTAAGCAGCTATGGAAGAAGGCTGTACTCTGCATGCTGTGTGTCTTGCACCCCTGAACTCTGCAATCTGTGTGTAACACTTCCCCCATGAACTGTGCGATCTGTACATAATGCACCCCTAGTATTTAATGCTCCTTTAAGACCCTTCTACCGTTTGACGTAAAATGTGACCACACCCACTATTTGATATGCAGTTTGGGGGGGGGGGGGGGGAATCATGGTTGAGTTCCTGCACCTATTTTTTGAGGGAAAAAAAGCCCTGGATATAGAAGACAATAAGAATTACCAGTGGCTATGTCCTATTGCAGGGAAGTATTACGGTACAATTACAAGGTTTTCCTAGGCTAGCCGTAGATCTTGCAATTTTTTTTCCTTGGAACCATGGATTGAAGCAGAGGAAACCACTTGATTCCCCCATCAAGAAGAAGATGATGGGGCAATCCCTCCCAGTGTGCTATTGTATTCTGACAGCAGGAGGTTTACCCACCACCAGGATACAATGATCATTGCAGACAGTTAAAACCACTGGCAGTGATTGTATTAAAAAAAAACAACAAGCCTGTTGTACTGAAGTTGATCGACTTCAGTACCTCCAACCAGCCCAGAAGATGGATTGAAATTCGTTCGGTTCCTGTTGAACTAACCAAATTATGATCCATCTATGGTAAGCTTTAGTGCTCTGGACTTAGACCCACTGGATAAGGTTCTCTTTAATAGGCCTTCCAGCTAAGTCTTGCTGAGACCTCGATGTCCTCACCTTGGCTCTTCTGTTCCCACTCTCTCTGCCTCAGGGGCAGAACCCATGCACAATTATGTCCTCCTGTTCCCACTCTCTCTGCCTCAGGGACAGAACCCATGCACAAGAGTGTCCTCCTTTAAGATTGGACCCAGGAACTCTGCTCTCTGCTGCCAGGCCAAAAACTACCTGTCACGTACCTGGTCGGAGTCTGAAGTGACGAAGTCGGCCTCCCTTGCATCTCCAACTGCTGATGATGGGGACAGAAGGACCCAAGGGAAAGAAAGAACATGAGTGCCTGCAGATGTAGCCCATTAAGCTTGCAGCAGGTGATGCGACTTCGGAGTTGCAGGAAGTCACAGCAAGTCGCAGGAACGGAGCTGCGGACACCCGGATGACAGCTTGGAGCCAAACAGGAGACAGGAGCGTAGTCACAGGAATAGCCGGGTTCGGAAGTAGGCAGCCAGCAAGGTACCAAATCATCAGGCAGGAGCAGGGTCAATCAGAAAGCCAAAGTCAGGAGCCAGTAGTTAGAGATAGGATCCAGTGCCAGGTCAGGACAAGCCAAGGGTTCAGCAATGGGTATCAGTCAGGCAATGGCAGGAATAACAAGGAACAGGACTGGAACAGCTGAAGATCGGTCAGCATCTGCTACAAGTCAGCGTGCCCCTTAAATAAGCCCACTGGCGCCAAAAGGAGCACGGATGCGCACCTACGAACACGCGCGCGCACATCGGTGCGAGCATTGGCACACCCGCGATTGACACAGTCTCTTGTGCACATATGGGTACGCAAATGCACCCGGAGCGCAACAGCAGTTCTCTTAGCCCTTGTACACACGGTCGGACATTCCGACGGAAAATGTCCGATCGGACCATGTTGTCGGATAGTCCGACCATGTGTGGGCTCCATCGGACTGTTTCCGTCGGAATATCCGACCAACAAAGTTCTAGAGCAGGGCTATAAAATTTTCCAGGAACATGATCCGATCGGACTTTGTCCGATTGTGTGTAGAGAATTCCGATCGGACAAAGTGCCACGCATGCTCAGATCAAATTCCTAGACCAAAGCTATTGGCTACTAGCCTGAACATAGTCCCATCGTAACGAAATAACGTCACCACGTTCTGAACGATCGGATTGTCCGACAACTTTGTCCGACCGTGTGTATGCAACAATTTCAGACAAAATCAGTCGGACAAAATCAGTCGGACAAAATCCAACGGACAAAATCCAACGGATTTGGTTGTCAGAATGTCCGACCGTATGTACAAGGACTTACACTACCTATGGGCTTGCCCTCCACCTTCTGGGCACACCTACCCAGGGATTGGCTGGAGTTCCATAAATATTTAGGCTGCCTGTCTTGCTCATCCTCCCACTATACCTCTAGAAGTATCTAGAAGACAAGGGAAGTAGTAGAACAGCAGCCTGTGAAACACTGAATAGCCCCAAATAACCAATCCCTGCTCCACTGTTTACAGAGGAGCTGATCTAAATTTACCTAGCAGCTTACTCTGAACAAGGAGGGTGCTACATCTGTATTTCCTGTGATCTTCAGCTCCATCTAGTGGCCATAATGCAGTATTTTGCCACTGCCCATAGTAAAAAGAACGTGTTTAGAAGAGACAATTGTCTGAAGAACATTTGTTTTAGCCCAATTCGCACAGAACAAAAGTACATGAAAATTTGCTGGGAAGAAAGAGTAAAAGCACCTCTAAGTACAGTAGGACTGTTGTATCACAGTCATGTACGAGTTTACGTTTTTTCTGAGTTTTTACTCGAAATGTGCAACAACAAAAAAATCACACAAATAATTACATGTATAACATTTATTAAAGCTGATTACAGATAAAGAAAATATGACAAGAATACTTAACTAAAGATGCTGTTTCGCCACGGAGTCCCCCCATAAAGGCATGGCCAGGTAATCAGACCAGATGCATGCATCTTGCATGATGCACCTCTGGAGACAAGACTAAAGTTGTAGCCAGTTTTGGCTGTGGTAATATAAATCTTGAATGGTCACCCCACCCTCAGAGCAGTATGACCTTCTAAGGAAAATGGCACATTCCTGATGGGAGTGGAATGTCTTGCCCATATAGTCAGCTTACAATCACATTCCCATCACATGAGTCATCCAAAGTAATCAGAAAACAGGAAATAAGAGGCTTACTTACTGTATGTCTTGTATGTACCATTAACCAAGTTTAGAATTCATTATTAGATATTGTGAGCCAATTATAATATGGCAATATAAATTATACAATTTCCCTATGAAGGACCAAACAATTTTATGAAACCTAAATAGGGACACTCACATGTTTAAAATACAAAACAGGCTCATCTGTGTAATCGCTGGGAAGAAACTGGTGTTCTCTGCCAAAATCTGTGCCAAGGATCCATCATCACCGGAGGAAAAAGCTGGCTTTTTCCTAACCGCAAACCACGGTGGAACACAGCGTGTGCGGGATGACATCACCAACCGAGGGGAGGCAACGCGTTTCAGAGCATGCGCATTGACATATTCAGGCATGCATGCTTCTTTTTCAAGCTTCTTTTGAATGGAAAATTATTTAATTAATTTGGATTTGATTTAATGTAATAATCCCCTAGGGGTAGTCCGTGATGTTTATAATCATAATGAATATATAAATAATATATCATCTGAAATGTAATCATGAAAGATTACTAACATGAAAACTGTAATAATAATAAATTTAATACACATAATCAATGGACATAATTGATATAACCAATACAGACAAAAATAAATAACATTACAGATCATAAATCACATAATAAATATACAGGCAATTAATAATATTATTGTTGAAATTCATGATTGCAAAATATATATCTAGGCACCCTAGGTTGTTAACCCAACGCGTTTCATGGCTTTCTGACAATCATCAGGGGTGAGATGCACATATGTACTGGAAAATCAAATAGATAAAGTGACTATTATGCCCCGTACACACGAGCGGATTTTTCGTCTGAAAAAACTTGGATGGTTTTTCTGACAGAATTCCGCTCAAGCTTGGCTTCCATACACACGGTCACACAAAAGTTCTCGGAACTGTCGACGGGCAAGAACGCGGTGACGTACAACACTACGATGAGCCGAGAAAATTCCGAGCATGCGTAAAATTGTTTCTGAGCATGTGCAGGAATTTTGCGCGTCGGAATTTGTATAGACGATCAGAATTTCCGATCGGAACTTTTACCGACCGAAAAGTAGAGAACCTGCTCTCAGTCTTTTGCCGGCTGGAATTCTGCCAGCAAAAGTCCGATGGAGCGTACACACGGTCAGAATTTCTGACCAAAAGCTCTCGTCTGACTTTTGCTGGAGGAATTTCTGATCGTGTGTAAGGGGCTTTACTGTGCAGAGCCCTCAGATGGAGAAAAGGTGACAAAAAACACCCGCTTACAAAAAAATACTCACAGAATGATCTGTAAGTAATAACCAGCTCTAGTATGGGAATAACTAGGTGGTCCAGAGATAATTGCCCCAACCAGGGTCGAGGATACCACCCCCCCCCCGAACATGATTGGAGATGGGAAGGACCAGCGGGAACAGCAGCCACGGAAGGTACATATAGCAGCACCACATGTTCAGTGAGTGTATGGTCTACATGTTTGACCAAAATCTGTGATTAAATAAAGATAAAGAATACCGTATTTATCGGCGTATAACACGCACTTTTTTCCCCTTAAAATCCGGGGAAAATCGCGGGTGCGTGTTATACGCCGATCCGCCGCAATTTTTTGTGCGATCTTTGAGCCCTGGACGGCTTTCGGCCGCCTTTGGGCCTTCTCACGGCTTTTGGCCGCCTTCGGCCGTTCTCGGCGGCTTTCAGCCAGCCTTAGGCCATTCTCTGCGTCTTTTGGCCATCTTTGGCCCTTCTCAGCGGCCGAAAACCGCGAGAAAGGCAGAGAGCGGCTGAAAGCTGACGAGAATGGCCGAAGGCGGCCGAAAGCCGCCTACAACGGCCGAAGGCTGGCCGAAAGCCGCTGAGAATGGCCGAAAACCACGAGAAGGGCCGAAGGCGGCCGAGTACTACTGGACGCCGCCGAGATACACAGGACATCTCGGCGGCGCCATTTTTAAAAACTGAAATGAACACTGACAAGGGGACAATGATGCACAAAGTTGCATTACAAGGCTGCAATAATGGACAGGCTGCATGACAAGGCTGCATGACGGAAAGGCTGCATGACAAGGCTGCATGACGGAAAGGCTGCATGACAAGGCTGCATGACGGAAAGGCTGCATGACAAGGCTGCATGACGGAAAGGCTGCATGACAAGGCTGCAATGATGGACAGGCTGCATGACAAGGCTGCAATGATGGACAGGCTACATGACAAGGCTGCAAATGACACTGATAAGGCTGCATTGATGGGCATTTAAATGTAAGTTTTTTTTCCTTAAATTTCCCTCCTAAAAGTTTTTTTCCTTTAAAATTCCCTCCTAAACTTGGGGTGAGTGTATACGCCGGCGCGTGTTATACGCCGATAAATACGGTATATAAAATACATAATAACTGGCATGAAGGGAATGTGTGTGTATAAGTGAGGTGAATGTAAAATTATCTCGGGAGTGAGACCAGGGTGTGTGTGTGGTGAAATGTGCATGGAGTACCACGACACCATCTGCCTGGAGTTTCCATGTTTCCTTTGGGTACTCTGGTTTCCTCCCACACTCCAAAGATATGCTGGTAGGTTCATTGGATCCTGTCTACTTTGGCCCCAGTATGTGTATGAATGTGTGTTAGGCCCCATTCACACCTGAGCGTTTTGTAGCTTGAAGCCTGAAGCTCCAAAACGCTGGAGGGGAAAAAAAATCTATTATTGTCAATGGAGATGGTTCACATCTCCACTCCAAGTTGCCTGAAGCTCAAACAAGTTCTGGACCCTTTTTTGTTGCTTGAATTGGGCAGGTTTGGGCGTTTTTCTTCTTTTTACACTGGTGACCTTTTGCCCTGCACAAAATTGCAGCAAAACGCAGCAAAATCTCGGTAAAATAGATTGTAAGCTCCTTGAGGGAAGGGACTCATGTCAATGTACAATGTATATGTAAAAGCGCTGAGTAAATTGACGCCGCTATATAAGTACCTGAAATAGTAATAATAATAATGGAGTGAATAAGACTTGATACACATCTATAAAGAGTTTGAAAATGAGCAACAAATGCACAAAAAATTATGTGAGTGTGAATTAATAAAGAAGTTAACAAACCCATAAGGTGTATATGTGAAAAATAAAGACGGGGACAAAGGGGCAGGCAAAACCCAGAGACTTTAAAAGGGCTGTATAGTGTATGGTAAATAGATATTCACAGAGTATGTATCATAAAATAACACATTTTTTGTTTTAGTAACAAAAGTACAAAATAATATTTACAATTTATTAAAATTGTTATCCACATCAATATTTTATGATGAAACAAAAGAAATAATAAGTATCACTTCAGAGTATACCACTCGGCATGTTTCGATCCTCTAAGCTTTCTCAGGAGTTAAAGGTACACTTAGTGGATAAACTAAAAACAATAGAAAGATATGGATCAAAGATATATCATAATTGCATTCACATTTCCATTATCAATAAACTAATAAGATAACATACTCCAATAGTACCCAATGAATCATACAGATTACTACTTTTATCATTAACCAGGGGATTTGCCTGCCCCTTTGTCCCCGTCTTTATTTTATTTTTCATTTATTTAAAGAGGAAGTAAACCCTGATGAGTTTACTTCCTCTTTCATTCCCTGCAAAGGTAAAGCATAATGGACTACTATGCATTGCATACTACCCCATTATGTGTCACTTACCTGACACAGGAGCCAGCAATGTCACCGCTGTCCCCTGTAGTCCGCCGCATCCATCTTCTCGGTGGGTCTCGCAGCTCCGCCGCTGTCATTCGGCGAAGCCGCGATGACATCACTCCCGCGCATGCGCACGGGAGCCGAGACTAGCAGCATTGCGCGGCATCTTTATTATCGAGGATGCCACGCTCAGTGCGCCATGCGCGCCGCTGTCTACGGCGCATGCGCTGTAGACAGCGGTGCCCGTCTTCGGGCAAATATCTCCTAAACCGTATAGGTTTGGGAGATATTTCTTGGACCTACAGGTAAGCCTTAATCTAGGCTTACCTGTAGGTCAAAGTGGTTTATAAGGGTTTACAACTACTTTAAGGATGTGGTGCTAAGTTTGTCTGTCTCTGCCCTTGTCATTTTAAGGTGTATATGTGAATAACAAATATATGGAGAGAGTAATATGTGTCTGTAAAGAAACGTGAATGAACCTATTACCATTGCCTGTGTAGGAGGAGTGTGGCTTTTTTTATCAATTACAATGACTTGCTTCATGCAAAGTCCCACCTCTATTTCCTGTATTGTTTCTACAATACATGCAGGGATGGAGGCATGGGATGGAGGCATGGGATGGAGGCATGCCATTGCTTAAATTGAAGTTGCATTGGGTCACTTTATCTCTAACTTTCTTTTAATCGGACTCTATAGTATATACACTATATTACCAAAAGTATTGGGACACCTGCCTTTACACACACATGAAATTTAATGGTATCCCAGTGTTAGGTGTGACCTCAACAAGTCACCTATTTGTCAGGTTATGTTACCGTTTCCCAATTGTTAGTTAGAGTTCTTATCCAAGCAAAGAGACACGGAGGTATTATTCAGTATTTCTGCTCAGAAGTCCGTCGTTAACTCTGACTGTCTCTGACTGACTTTGGCTCTGAGGCTTCTTTATTACATCTTTTATAGACAGAAAAGGGCAAACATCAGCAAATGTAAAAAAAAACAAAATTTTCAAAGAAAAGACAATTCTCCGGGTGTTATCAGCTGATAAGACAATCTTCTGGGCGTAGACTGCTTTTTAGGGCTGATGCGGCCTCTTCTTGATGAGTACGTGACAATAGATGACGAATCCTTATTTTACAAAGAAGGATAGAAAAATACATGTATTTAGTAAGACATACGGTCAACCATATTTTGTTTAGACACCCCTTAATCCTTACATTTCCCCCTTTGACATCACCCCTCCCTCTTGCCCTGGGTCCACCTGAACAAGTTCTAGTCAGCCTATATCCAGAGTACTCTCCCTGACCGCGAGTTGTCAGAGGGGTATACACCCATCCCCCTGGACAGTACCAACATCTAAAATTCAGGAAGAGTGGCTTTTCTGACAGATGGGTGATGTCAAGAATCTAAATCTACCTATCTTCACAAAAGTTCCATCTTTTCCGCATCATTTACCTTGGCTTTCTTGCAAAAGCACATGAGCAGTTTAAAGCATGCATAAAAGAAAAATACGAATAAGAGCACCACTATAATCGTCATTGCTGCCTTCTTAACCCAAGAGAATAACCCTGAGAAACTAAAAGTTCCACCAAACGGATCCCAGTCGCGACCAATATTTCGGGCCTTCTCTTGTAAATTCTTTACTTCCGTACGGTGTTGTGCAATGATGTCATAATAATCAGGTACCTCAATGCTGGTGTTATGTATCCAAGTACAGCACTCATAGTCCTCAGTAGTTTCACAGAGTCCTGTCAGTGCTGCACTCATACTTTCAATTGCTAATTCATGTAATTCTAATTGTTGTCTGATGGCTCTGGTCTCCAGATTTAAGTTAGTAATATCATCAGAGTTTTTCTCCAAAACATCATTAATAATTCCTGTATAGTTATTTAGTCGTTTCATTAAGTCTATACCCCATCCTGTCCAGGACGGGAACCAAGCCCATGCCATGTCCTTCTTCAGGAATATTTCTCTTTTACTACGATACCTGAGGGGATATCTAGGGTGCATGCTAGCTTCTAATAGGTGATCACCTCGTTCATCACCTACTACTCCCATTACTGGTACTAAACTTGCGAGGTAGCACCATCCCTGAGCTCTTCTAGGTATCCAAGTATAACATTTATCCTCACAACAGATGTATATATTGTTTCCTAGAGCTACTGATCTTGAACTGATATCATTTCTATAACGAGAGGTGTATCCATAGAGGGATAAGTTGGATACTAACCACCTAACATTATTATCCACAATGTTAGTGAGGAAGTCAGATAATGTCTGGTGTGTGCTGGAATTACTGGGGTAGAATCTTCCATTTAATACGACAATGGACAAATTAAACTTGCTGTCTTGGCATTCTCCATTTCCTCCCGTTGTGTTCCCTAAGTTGAAACACCAATCAGGGAAAAAGGCGAGACCATTTGACTTAAACATTACTGTCTCATTGGTATTTGTTCTAATTATGTTAATGCTACTGTTAGCAAGATCAGTATAGTTTATAGGAACTGCCATCAGTGGTATACTTGCTGTGCTGGGGTGTAATTTGCTACAAATCCAACATTTCTCATATCCTGACTTCTGGGCATAAGCATATTTAAACTTCAGTAATAACATTTTTTTAGAAAATCCTTCATCCTTGTATATTTTATTCTGTGAGGTAACCAAACTATTAGCCAGAATTACTGAAACAATAAAAAGATACATGTTGTCATTTGCCAACTGGCTCCTTTTTACAATGAGAAGCGTGGATCCAGGTAGGTTTCCCTTCCAATTTCACTGAGGTTGCTGTAATCAATAGCACCTGGAAAGGACCTTCAAACCTTGGTTCCAGTGTCTTTCTGGTATGTTTCTTTACATACACATAGTCTCCTGGTTGTAGATCGTGAGTACCTGTGACAGAATTAGGGTCTGGAAGAGAAGAATACACACTCTTGTGGATTTTAGTCAGACGCTGTTGCAACTGTATTACATACGTAGTTAAACTATCACATTGTAATTGCATACTTTGAGGAAAATATAAACCTAATCTAGGTGCACTTCCAAACAGTATTTCATATGGGGATAACCCTGTTTTTCCTGTTGGGGTGTACCTAATAGAGAACAAAGCTAAGGGTAGGCACTCTGGCCATGGTTTGTTCAACTCTTGCATAGCTTTTTGTATTTTCAGCTTGATTGTACCATTTACTCTTTCTACTGATCCTGAACTCTGTGGGTGGTAAGGAGTATGAAAACTTTGTTGAACCCCTAACATTGCCATCACATTTTGCATTATTTCCCCCGTGAAATGTGTCCCCCTATCTGATTCTATTGTTTCTGGGAGACCAAACCTAGGTATCAGCTCAGTAATCAGTTTCTTGGCGGTGGCTTTTGCCGTAGCTGATTTCACAGGATAACTTTCGGGCCAGCCTGAAAATAGACAGATGCACACGAGAACAAATTCAAAGGGGCCGCTCTTAGGCAGTTGTATGTAGTCAATCTGCAGTCTCTGAAAGGGATATTGGGCCCGGACCTGATGTTTACGTGGGGTTTTCACTCTCTGTCCTGGGTTATTAATCAGACAGATTTGGCATGCAGCACAGTAGTTCCTTGCAGTACTACTGAATCCAGGGGCTAGCCATCCTTGGCTTACAATCCTATACATAGAATTGGAGCTGACATGAGTGGGTAAGTGAACAGCCGCTGCCATTGCGGGGTATAGAGAAGCGGGTAGACATATTTTGTCTCTTTCTCTCCATACATTGTCAAGGCCTGGTGCAGCTCCCTCCTTAACCCAACGGTCCTTCTCAATAGCCCCTGCTTGTTCCTGTAGTTCGATTAGCTGCTGCCATGTGGTTTCGGGCATACTCACCTGTACCGTGGCTAAGGTCTCAGGGCTTACTTCCCCTAGAGCTGCCTTCTTTGCAGTTAAATCTGCAAATGCGTTTCCTTTTGCCTCAGTTGTTTTTGCGCTCGTGTGTGCCGCTATCTTCATGATGGCTACTCTTATAACCTTTTGAAGATTGTTCAGGACTCTTTTGATTCCTTCACCATGTTTAACAGGTGTACCTGCTGCTGTAAGGTAACCTCTAGCTTTCCATATGTGGCCATAATCATGTGCCACACCGTAGGCGTATGCGGAATCAGTGTAAATGTTCCCTTCTTGTCCCTCCAAGTGTTCTAGGGCTTTCTCTAGAGCGGTTAGTTCCGCTTCTTGTGCCGACATGTGTGCTGGTAGTGACTTTGCCTCAATTACCTGTGTGTCCGTTACCACAGCATAACCTGTGTGATATTTACCTTTGTCATCGGCAAATCTACTACCATCTATGTACAGTGTGTGTTCTGCATTTGTAATGGGTATGTCTGTGACATGTGGGAACCCCGTGGTTTCTTGTTCCATAAGTTGGAAACAATCGTGTTCATCAGATGTTATGTCCTGAAACGAAAGTGTGTCAGAATCCTGAGTATCTTGTGCTGTGTCTACACCATTATCATCATTACTCCCCCCTGTCAAATCTGTCTGTAATGGTAAAAGCTGTGCTAAGTTAAAAGAAGTGCATCGCTGAAAGGTAACATTGGGGGGTAGGAGCAAAGTGCATTGTAGACGCAGCTGCCTTGCCATTGATATGTGTTTTGGTTGGACCTGTGATAAGATGGCGTGTATGTCATGTGTGGTATGTACCACTACAGGATTGTCTAAGACAATTTCTGAGGATTTGTCAATGATAATTGACACTGCTGCAACTGCTCGTACACAGGACGGTGATCCTCTAGAGACAGGATCGAGAGCCGCCGAGAAGTATGCTACCGGCCTTTGTTTGATGTGTTGTTGTGTCAACACCCCTGTTGCGTGTCCCGTGATTTCAGCAATGTACAAATGAAATGTTTTGGTATAGTCAGGGATCCCGATCGCAGGTGCCGAAATTAGTAACCTTTTTAAGGTGCTAAAAGATTCATGACCTGCTTCTGTGAGTACATAGGGTACTATTTTCAAGCAATCATATAATGGCTGCATCAGAGAACTGGCATGTGGTATCCATTGTCTACAATATGATACCATTCCCAGAAACATACGAAGTTGCTTAAAGTTGCGTGGGATATTCATTTGTCTTATGGCCTGGACTCGGTCTTCAGTGAGATGTCGAGTACCCTGGGATATACAGTGGCCCAAAAAGACAACCTTTTTCTGACATACCTGTAACTTAGTTCTATTCACCTTGCACCCTTTTTCAGCCAGGAATTGTAACAATGATAGAGTGGCTTTTAAACAAGTATCGTTATCCGGACAACATAACAATAGGTCATCTACATATTGCAACAATACACAAGTGTCAGGCGGTAGCCATTCTCCCTATTTTTACTTTTTAAGGTTTAGTCAGTGGGGCATCAGTCAGGAGTCCGTCATAACCACTTATGGGTATGGTGTCACGGGACGTCATGTGTGGAGGGACTACTGAATCAGACAACAGACTGCGTGACGCTCCTGTGTCAACCAAACAAGGAATATGTTTACCTTCCACCTTCATCAACATGTGGAGCATTTTGTTCTCTGATTCAGCTAGGACTGGGGCAAGTCATGCGGTCGGATCGTCCCTATCATTGGTACGCCTCTGTCTGTAGTCCCTCGTGTCTCTGTCCGTGTTTCCTTCCTGTTCGTCTTTTATCCTTTTCCTACAGTCTCTTTTTATATGTCCCACCTTGTTGCAGTAATAACAGGTAAGAGGTTTACGGGAGGAATTCCCTCCTTCATTGACCCGGGCAACAGTGTTAACTCCCGGTGTCCTTCTGGGTTTAGTTTCTGCTAAATCAGCCTCTATGCCTTGTGCTTTCTGCAACAATGTTCCTCTGTCCCGTATGGCTCTCCATTCGGGAGTACATGCCTTCAGTTTGTCACCTATTTGGGGTACTAGTCCTTCCATAAACTGTCGATTGAAAGCCCTAATGGTGACGGGTAAGGCTAAATCTAGACCTTCGTCAGCCATCATGCTTTCCATGTTGAGGTAAAATTCTGTAACAGTCTGACCTGGGGCCTGTTTTATGGGCGCTGTCGAACCCCTTTCCTGCTGTTTCCCTTGGCAAAATTCTCGTAACTGAGCAATAAACAGGGGTCTAGAGTCTATATGACGGGGATGTACTCCTGGCGGATCTGCCGCTGGATCCCCTTGTGGTCTATGTGGAGCAATTTCATTCATAAATTGATTAAACATCGTTAGTGTCATTTTATGTCTACACAAATCTTCCCCATCTTGCCAAGTTGCTTCATGTGTGTCTAGTAATTGTGTCACGAATCTACAGAATGCGGCAGGTTTTGCTACGGGATCAGGAGCATTCTGTATTAATGCCATAAGAGTGTCAGCCGACCAAGGTGTCCATGTCCTCAGAACGACTTGTTGAGTCACTGTAGGTGGCTGTCCTGCTTGACCCGCATTTGGATTATTTACTTGTATTACCCTAGTCCGACTATGGACTGGAGCTACGGGCTCTGGTCTTTGAGCGCCGCAATGTACACATTCCTGTGCCCAGTCTGTATTCTGGGTACCGCATACTCGGCATACCCATCCTCTTCCTCTTAAGGAAGGATAAAGTTTTGGTCTTTCGCTACCTGGTGTGGTAGTGTTATAAGGAGGTGGAGTATCTCCCGTATTAACCCTATCGCCGGGAGCAGAAGGAAGACTTTTGTGTCGGACCTTCATATCCCATCCACCCTTTTCCTGACAATACTCCCATCCCTCCTCTTCAGCCCTGTTGGAAACCTTAATTAAACATTGTATTTGTGATACCCATCCGTTTTTCAATATCTCTCCCTGTCTGTCTTTCTTTATTTCTTCCCAACCTTCTACACTTAATCCATTTTCTCCATCCATCCCCAATTTCTTGAGAATCCTATTTGTGCCCTGTGCCTTATCCTTCCCATACAACATTGTAATTATGTCTTTAACAGCATAACATTTCTGAGATTCCTCCTGGGGTTTACCATGTGTCTGGCCCATTTTGACAGTCCTGCCTAGGTGGCGTTTGGATCACTTACTAAGTGTCTCGTTGCCTTCTCCTCCTAGGGTGCCAAAATACTAAAAACCCTCTCCTATATGAGATTTCTGAAATCGAATTACCTTATATGCTAGCCAACTGACAAATATTATGACCAGACTGACGGCTACAACATATACAAGCATTCCCTTTTGGTGGCCAAACACATATGACTAGGTCTCCGGGCTTTGTGGAGACCTTATTTCCGTCCCATTACCATGGAATCTCTCAGCATTCGTTTCTTATTCCTGCTTTATCGAGGCAGTCAGGACTTATACTTTCAACCCGTTTTTAGGCTCATGAATCAAAAAGCGTATATCAAACTTAAGTGTCGGACCCCCAAAGTACTCTTACGAGTTAAGGGCGCATTCCGTTACCCATTGGGATGATATATGTTTCAATTCACACCATACAAACAGGGCTTATCTCATTCACAACAGACAGATGACAAGTAGACAGACAAGAAACAACGGTAACATAAGCCAAAATATTAAGTTCAAGACCCGCTTACTACAGAGGTTGGTGTTTACCTGAAGAACAATTCAGACAGATCAGGTGGGCACAAATCTAAGAAGCACAGAGTTTATAAGAAAATAAAGCTTTTCTTACCTGCGCAGGATTTGTCTGTGGTTCTTGATGTGCCCGACCATTTCGTTCCGTCCTTATGTTCGTTCGCCTCTTGTAGTTTCTTCAGCGAGTCCCTATTCGCGGCGCCAGAAATGTTAGGTGTGACCTCAACAAGTCACCTATTTGTCAGGTTATGTTACCGTTTCCCAATTGTTAGTTAGAGTTCTTATCCAAGCAAAGAGACACGGAGGTATTATTCAGTATTTCTGCTCAGAAGTCCGTCGTTAACTCTGACTGTCTCTGACTGATTTTGGCTCTGAGGCTTCTTTATTACATCTTTTATAGACAGAAAAGGGCAAACATCAGCAAATGTAAAAAAAAACAACATTTTCAAAGAAAAGACAATTCTCCGGGTGTTATCAGCTGATAAGACAATCTTCTGGGCGTAGACTGCTTTTTAGGGCTGATGCGGCCTCTTCTTGATGAGTACGTGACAATAGATGACGAATCCTTATTTTACAAAGAAGGATAGAAAAATACATGTATTTAGTAAGACATACGGTCAACCATATTTTGTTTAGACACCCCTTAATCCTTACACCAGTCTGAGGCTGGATTCACACCTATGCAGTTTTAGTGCTTTTTGCATTTTGGACATTTGCACTACAGTCCATTTAACATGGTTTCCTTTGGAACACGTTCTGTAGTGCAAATCTGCAAAATGCAAAAAGCACTAAAAATGCCTAGGTGTGAAACCAGCCTGAGGCCGCGTACACACGGGCGGACTGTTCGCCCAACTTTGTCCGCTGAACAGTGTTTGGGTGGACAGTCCGCTCGTGTGTGGGCTTTCAGCGGACAGTTTCAGCGGACAGTTGGACGGACAAGGTTTTTCGGAAATTCCGAAAAACTGTCCGCTGAAACCTTGTTTGAGCGAACAGTCCGCCCGTGTGTAGGCTTGTTCGTCAAACAAAGTTGCGCGCATGCTCAGAAAGGATTTTCACGCCGAAAGCTATAATGCAGTGTATAGGACGTCGTATTTTTCGTCCCGTCGTACGTGCCGTTCACGTCATCGCGCACGGTTTCAGCAAACTGTTCGTTCGTCGTGTGTGGGCAAGTCCGTCCATGCTAATTTTGAGCGGACTGTTTGCCGAAACTGTTGGACGGACAAAGTTGGGCGAACAGTCCGCCCGTGTGTACGCGGCCTAAGACCTGGTTCACACCTATGCATTTTTTTTATGCGTTTTCAGTTTTGCAGAAACACACTACAGCCCATTTCACATGGTTTCCTATGGATGTTGTTAACATCTGTGCATGTTATAGAAAGGGCCAGAGATTTTTTTTCTGGTCTTTGGTTTAATAAACTTCAATGGATCAAAAACTGGGATGTAATTTCAGCGCTTATGCATTTTGAATGAAAATTGCGCGGTCATACCACACTGTACCCAAATGAAATTTATATCATTGTTTTCCATATAAATAGAGCTTTATTTTGGTGGTATTTAATCGCAGCTGGGGTTTTTATTTTTTGCTAAACAATTAAACAAGATGGAAAATTTAGAAAAAAAAATTTAATGTTATAAAATTTTGTAAGCAAGTAATTTTTTCTCCTTCATTGATATGCGCTGATGAGGTGGCACTGGTGGGTGGGCACTGATGGGCACTGATAGGCTGCACTGATGGGCACTGACAGGTACAGATACGGTGGCACTGATGGGGGACAGATAAGGCGGCACTGATGGGCACAGATAAGGTGGCACTGATGGGCCCAGATAAGGCAGCACTGATGGGGGGCGCTGATAGGTGTTACTGATAGGTGGTACTGATGGGCACTGGTAGGTGACACTGCTGGGCACTGGTAGGTGACACTAATGGGCAGCACAGTTGATGAGGCACTGATTGGTAACACTGATAGGTGGCACTGTGGGCACTGATGGGTGCCACTGTGTGCACTGATAGGTGGTTCTGGTGGGCACTGGTAGGTGGCACTGCTGGGCACTGGTAGGTGACACTAATGGGCAGCACAGTTGATGAGGCACTGGTTGGTGACACTGATAGGTGGCACTGTGGGCACTGATGGGTGCCACTGTGTGCACTGATAGGTGGTGCCAGTGGGCACTGGTAGGTGGCACTGACAGGTGGCACAGGTGGGCACAGATGAGCTGGCGGCAGCTCTCCTTGATCTGGACTGATGTCCCTCTGAGAGCCACTGGTAATCGCTATTAGTGCAAGGGGGGAAAAAATAGCTGATAACTGGTGTTCTGGCATATTCAGTCTGGCCATCATATAGCTTTCGTAAAATTTCCGAAGCTGAACGGCGCCTGCGCCGTGAGTGGAGGTGGTAGCCCCACCATCCAAGCGGACATAGGGTTGTGAAAATTAGACGGCCCCTCGCGGGCGAGCTTAGCTCGCCACGCTTCGGGCTAGGCCTCGCTGCACTCGGCTCTTTTTTATTCCTACTCTATGTCCACTTGAATGGTGGGGCTAGAACCTGGACTCAGTGCGCAGGCGCCGTTCATCCTCGGCTATTTTCGGAATCTGTGTTGCTGTGTCCTGCGCATGCGCAGTACACAGCGGACGCTATCTGATGGGGGACCTTATATGATAAGACACCGGCTCTGTTTACATCACCCGATCAGCTGTCATTGGCTGACAGCTGATCACGTGGTAAGGGGTCGTCCCAATATTTTTGGCGATATAGTTTATCTGTTATTTTTTTTTAAGTGGAAGTCAATCCACCCAGGTGCGCCTACTGTTTTTGGTTAATTCAATTTTACAGGCAAGCGAATGGCTAAGCAAATTTATTAATTTTTTACACAAATTGGCACAAACATGAATTTCCTTTTTAAGATATAATAAAATGTCGTATTTTTTTCCTCTCTCTCTCTCTTTGTAAACTCCCTACGATGGAATCGTTTGACACAGATTTAGAGGTTAAGCATCAAACAAGATACATCTGTGTAAGACCAGGAAAGGCTTTTCAGTTCCCTTTCCATTTAGCAGCTGACTCAATGCAGCCAACTTAATTCACGCAACGTATAGATGATTATTTTTTTGTAGACTTGCTACTTTTGTCTTAATAAGCAGCAATCAATCCACCAATAGCTTTCCTTGGCTTCCATCTGCTGACCCCTGGAACTCCGCCAAGGGCCGGTCTTGATTTTTATTTTTTTTTATTTTTTACGGCGTCGTTGCCGGCATTTGTGAAGAGGAAAAAGAGCGTTAATTAGGCACAGATTCCTTTCCACTTGTTTGTCATTAAACCAAGAGTGTGTTTAATTAAAGAGTGGCTGTAAATTCACCAGTGGCTGAATCATTTATTGCAAAAAAAAAAAAAAAAAAGAAACCCCCTCCACGAAATCCATTTTGAGAGTGGGGACGAGGGGGACGAGGGGGCCGGTGGGGAGGCGACGACTTAATTAACTCTTCTGTCGCAAGTCGACGGGGAAACAGTTAATGGTTCATGGCGATGGGAGTAGTCCAGATTTATTAATAAAAGATAATGGAATTCAATAAAGACGGAGGGAAACGCATTGTTCAACAAACTCCCAGCGTGTTTATTATCCCTTTTTCATGCGACGCGCCAGACGGTTACCATAAAAATACAAAGAAAATAAAAAAATTACGATAAATCTTGTCTCTCTGCGGATTTCTGGATTCAAGGGGTAATTCTATGAAGCAGCTATTTGGAGTGCGGCGCAAAATTCTGTTAACCGCTTATCACGCGGCTTGAGTTCTCTCATCTGCGACAGAGAAACCATAATGACGGGGAGCGAGGGCAGCCATATTGTATCTCAAAGCTGTACTGCATGAGGGTCGGGATGGTCGCTTTGTGTAGTCAGGGCTGTTCGTGGCACAAAGGAAAGATGATTGAGGCCCCTTTCAACAGAGGTGGGGGGGGGGGGGTAAAAATAGGTTGGTGGCTGCAGAGATCGGGCAATGTCTCACTGCCTGTGTTTAGCGCAGCGCTATGCAGACTTCCTGGCGTGGATCATGCGAACACGCCTGAGCTCATTCCTATGCCTCAGCCACTAATGATTGGCCCAGTATAGTAACAGCTGTTGGACTCATTTAGGTGGCTTCAGACTCAGATCTGAGCACGCCTGAACTCATGCCTAGTAGCAAGTCAGAAGCAGAGAAGCTGCAGCAAAGGGGCTGATCTGTGTCAGATGTTTGTGAACACAGCCAAAAACTGACACCAGAATGTACATGATTGTGTCATCTCTCAATGCAGTAAGTACATAATTGCCAACTGTACCGTATTTCCCAGGACATTCCCAGTATTTAGACCTTTGTCCCGGTCTTACTGTATCCCGGGAAATGTTCTGGGAAATCTGTGTTTTCTTGATTTTTCGTTGCCGTCGCTAGAGGTTCATGGCCGGCACTGGTGAATTGTCTCCTCCGGTTGCCATTTTACAGAAGACCAGCTATCGTGGGGAAGAATCAAGAGGCGGAACCCAGGCTTCGCCTCTTGGTTCTTCCCTTCGGCCTCCACGAGCTGGTCTTCTGGAGACCAAATCTCCAGTGGTGTCGCCTCAGCAGGAGGACTCTGTTGGGGGCACCTGATGTAAGGAGGGACTCTGCTGGGGGCACCCGATGTAAGGAAGGACTCTGCTGGGGGCACCCGATGTAAGGAGGGACTCTGCTGGGGGCACCCGATGTAAGGAGGGACTCTGCTGGGGGCACCCGATGTAAGGAGGGACTCTGCTGGGGGCACCAGGTGTAAGGAAGGACTCTTCTGGGGGCACCAGGTGTAAGGAGGGACTCTGCTGGGGGCACCAGATGTGAGGAGGGACTCTGCTGGGGGCACCAGATGTAAGGAGGGACTCTGCTGGGGGCACCAGATGTAAGGAGGGACTCTGCTGGGGGCACCAGATGTAAGGAGGGACTCTGCTGGGGGCACCAGGTGTAAGGAGGGACTCTGCTGGGGGCACCAGATGTAAGGAGGGACTCTGCTGGGGGCACCAGATGTAAGGAGGGACTCTGCTGTGGACACCTGGTGTAAGGAGGGACTCTGCTGGGGACACCTGGTGTAAGGAGGGACTCTGCTGGGGACACCTGGTGTAAGGAGGGACTCTGCTGGGGACACCTGGTGTAAGGAGGGACTCTGCTGGGGACACCTGGTGTAAGGAGGGACTCTGCTGGGGACACCTGGTGTAAGGAGGGACTCTGCTGGGGACACCTGATGTAAGGAGGGACTCTGCTGGGGACACCTGATGTAAGGAGGGACTCTGCTCGGGAACACCTGGTGGCAGGCAAGGTGGCAAGTGACACGCTCAGGGCTCCCACTGATTCTGCATTATGATGAGTTGAACTATTTCATTTTACAATGTAATGATAGTAATAATAATCAATCATCTTGACACCATAACAACCATGAAGCGCTAACACCAGGTGTTTGGAGTATCTTTATTTGCTGATTGTTAAACTTTTTGTAATACACATATTTCTATTGTGGTGTAGGATCTGGGCCTGCTGTCCCTCCATCTCTCTCTCTCTCTCCACCCCTCGTTCATCTCAGACTCAAACCACACCCCTTTGAGCCACGATCCTTTAAGCCAAGACAATTTTTTGTTTGAGCCACGCCCATTTTCTTCCCCTGCACGCCATGCCTACAAACGAATGCCCCCCCTAATTATAGTAAGACTCCGCCTACATACAAAAAAGTGTCCCTATACATTTTTTCACAATGTTGGCAACTATGTAAGTAGCTGGTAACCCCGGGATGATGCCTCAACAAGAATGGTGCTGTCCTTCTGGAGGAGTAATAACAGCCTGGACGTGTTATGCTGAAACATTACTGAGCATGCTGCATTGAACTGGAAGCATATCTGTGATTCTAGGTCCGCGTTAAACAAGGCATCTGAACGGAGCATTGCTATCCCCTCCGGTGCTGAGAAGCTTGACAAAAAACAAGAGGATGTGATTAGCTAATGAACAGAGAAAAACAACAAAACCTCGATAATTGTTGCAAAGCTTTACAGAATGAGCTGGATTGGTGTTGTAATTACGGGGCTGAATTCTCATTGTTAGACGTGATCCGGCTCCTCGCATTACCGCAAAGGGAAAGGATAGCGAGAATCGCAGGTCAGCAGGATAACAAAATGTCTTCTTTATATTTTTTTTTTAAGCTCAAACAATGGTCGCATTGTCTTCTGAGTTCATTTGGCAAGGTTGATTTATCTTTTGTTTTTTGCCTTTTGTTTAACTATTACAAAAAATTGAGCCATTGTTAACCCATTGAAGCCCAACTCCGGGCAAAAAAAACAAACATTTTTCCCGTGCAGTGGGGCTGAGTCCGCACTGAACGGGTCAACTGCTTGTTTTGTCCAGGGGAGAGGATAAAGCTTATACTCACTTGATCCTCCGCTCCACTGGCTCCCCCACAATCCAGCGGTGGACTGCTCCTGATGTCATCACCTCCACAATTGGTCTATGGGCTTGATGACGTCAGGAACGGTCCACTAGACCACAGAGGGGGCAGGAGCCACCGGAACCAGCCAGGTGCAGGGGAGATTGGAGGATTAGGTAAGTATATCTCCGTTCCCCAATTCCCTGAGCAAAAACAAGCAGTTAACCTGTGGAGTGCAGGCACAGCCTCACTGCATGGGCAAACTTTTTTCCTTTTTCCTTTCCAAAGTTGGACTTTAAAGTGATTGTAAAGTTACTTTTTTTCAATAAACATATACTTACCTGCCCTGTTGCAGTGGTTTTGCACAGAGCAGCGCAGATTCTCCTCTTTTTGGATCGTCTTCTGTGCTAGCCCCTTCCTCCTTTCGCATGCCCCCACAAGAAGCAGCTTGCCATGGGGGCACCCAAGCAAAGTCACAGCTCCATGTGTCCATGCAGACACGGAGCTGCAACTCTGCCCCGCCCTCTCTCTCTCCTGATTGGTTGACTGACTTTGATAGACAGCAGAGGGAGCCGATAGCATCGCTGCTGTGTGTAAGCCAATCGGGAGGGAGAGCCGAGGCACTCATAGACATCGCTGGAGGAAGATGGGGCTCGGGTAAGTATTAGGGGATGTGTCACGTACCTGGTAGGAGAGCCCAGAATGCAGGGAGCGGCTTCTCGTAAGCCTCTGGCTCGAGAACCCCTGAAGGTGGGAACAGGGATTCAAGAGTTCAGAGGGCACAAGTGCCTGGATGATGTAAGGCAGATCCGGATTGACAGCAGTAGGTACAGGTAGAAGACTGGAACGGCAGGTGGCAGTCAGCAGGTGGCAGCAGGCACTGGCGATCAGACCGGAACAGCAGATAGTAGTCAGCTGGTGACAGCAGGCACTGGCGATCAGACCGGAACAGCAGATGGTAGTCGGCTGGTGACAGCAGGCACTGGTGATCAGACCGGAACAGCAGATGGTGGTCAGCAGGTGACAGCAGGCACTGGCGATCAGAACGGAACAGCAGATGGTGGTCAGCAGGGTCGGGTACAAGCCGGGTCGGTAACAGGCGGGCAACAACGGTACACAGGAAGAGATGGAGATGTAGTTAGACAGGCAAGAGGTCGGTGGCAGGCAGCAAACGAACGTAGTCAGGAACAGGCCGGGTAACAGGAAACAAGGCAGCAGATACTAGGTAACAGAATCACCGGACACGCTGTAGACTGGACAGCAAGGAGGAACAGCGGCAGAGTCCTTAAGTAGCCCTTAGGGCGCCAAAGCGGTCGTACGGCGAGTCTGCGTGCCCCCGCGAGTAACCGTGCGCCCGTTCATGACCCCGCGCACCCGCGTGCGCCCGTTCGTACCATCGTGCACCCGCGTGCGCTCGTTCGTACCAACGCGCACCCGCGTGCGCCCGTTCGCGTTAACACGCACCCAAGGATACCGACAAGTTCTCAGCAAAGGAATCCTGCGGGCAGGTCTCCCATGTGCGATCGGATCACCAGGACGGCCATGACAGGATGCTTGGGAGGCTGCTACACACAGAAGGCTTATCTTAATGCATATAATGCATTAAGATAAAAAAAAAAAACTTCTGATGTTACAATTCCTTTAAGGTAAAATAATTAAAATGTGTCCAGTAAATATCTCTAGAGGCCCATACACAAACCCAAACTGGCCTTTATGAACCTTGCTTTGTGCACTTGTCCATATCATTTGGTGGAGGGGGGATTATGGTGTGGGGTTGTTTTTCAGGGGTTGGCCCCTTAGTTCCAGTGAAGGGAACTTTTAAGGCGTCGGCATACCAAGACAGTTTGGACAATTTCATGCTCCCACCTTCGTGGGAACAGTTTGGGGATGGCCCCTTCCTGTTCCAACATGACTGCACTCCAGTGCACGAAGCAAGGTCCATTAAGACTTGGCTGGCCTGCACAGAGTCCTGAGCTCAACCTTTGGGATGACTTGAAATGGAGACTATGACCCAGGCCTTCTCGTCTACATCAGTGCCTTACCTCACAAATGCGCTTCGCGGAGAATGGTCAAACATTCCCATAGACACACTCCTAAACCTTGTGGACGGCCTTCCCAGAAGAGTTGAAGCTGTTATAGCTGTAAAGGGTGGGCCAACTCAATATTGAACCCTACAGACTAAGACTGGGATGCCATTAAAGCTCACATGGGTGTAGAGCAGGGATATATGTAATTAGCGGACCTCCAGCTGTTGCGGAACTACAAATCCCATGAGGCATAGCAAGACTGACAGCCACAAGCATGACGCCCAAAGGCAGAGGCATGATGGGACTTGTAGTTTTTCAACAGCTGGAGGTCCGCTAATTGCAGATCCCTGGTGTATAGTGTACATCTTGAGCGCTAGTCGACTTTGTCCCAGCACTGCTAGGAATACATGGACCATTCAATCAGGTCAGCCTGAAAAACTGACAGGTGGACCTGATCAGATCGCCCGCGTGAAAGCGCTATACGACTTTGCACACCTTTTGCGTTGATTTACCTGGAATGTATTTAGCTTATTTAAACTGAACATTTTGTTGGGTTTTGATGGGGTACATCAGAGGTGTACCTAGGGTCTCCAGTGCCCTTGGCGAGAATCTGTATCAGCGCTCCCCGACCACCAATGCACCAATGCATCAATGCAAAACTCTTAAGCCACTTTGAGTGTGCGGTGGATGTATCTGCACATGCGTTGGAAGTAGTGGGGGGGGGGGGGGGCCAGTTCAACTTTTGCATCGGGGCCCACAAGCTTCAAGCTACGAGTCTGCCTAATACGTTTTACATTTTTTCTAATTTAACTAATTTTACACTTTTACACTTTTAAAGGTGCTAAATCTAATAAAAGATAAGAATCTGCATTCAAATTATGCTTATGCTTCATATTGTGCTTAGCTTGGCTATCTAAAATTTCAATGTGACCTCCTATCAGAAGAGGTCCCTGATGTGCGCTGTGAAGGGAACAGAGTGATGTTCTTATTACAATGCATCACACTATTCAACTTTAAATTTTTTTCATTTTGCAGCTTTTTGAATTGTCACAAACTGACATATTTTTTCCTGTTTATGCACTGCCGTACACAGCGTTGTAGCGCACCAAAAACAGTATAGTAATAAAGAACATCCTACTTGTTTTCACTTCAGTGGTGTGAACTGAACATACGTCACACAAAGCAAATTGCCCCATCTACCCAGGGCTGGTGCAAGGATTTTTGACACCCTAGGCGAAACCTCATTTTGCCACCCCCCCCGGCTCCACCCCTGACTCCACCCCTTTCCCAGCACATGTAGATGTCTATCTGGAATGAATGTACTATTTAAACCAATAGGTTCCTGGGAATGCCCTGTGTTCTATACTATCAGCAGCACCATAAAACCTGCCACTGTTATTGAACCATCAACTGTTCATATTCTCCTGAAAGGGTATGAGTATTAGTGTCATGGTTGCCAAACAATCCAGAATAGGCTGTTGGTAAAAAAAGAGAAAAAAAAAAAAAACTAAAAAAAAAAAAAAAATCTTATTTACCCAAATTAAATAAAAAGTGGAATGCTTTTAGATTGTAAGCTCTTCTGAGTAGGGCTCTCCTAATCCTCTTGTATGTTATTGTATTATAACTGTATTGTCTCCCTTTTATTTTCTAAAGTGCTGCGTAAACTATTGGTGCTATATAAATCCTGTATAATAATAATAATAATAAATGTTCTAGTACAGGGGTAGGCAACGTTTTGAGCACAGTGTGCGAAAAATGTTTTCAAAGAAATTGAGCGTTCCGATTTTATAGCAAAAAAATTTCAACTTCATATTCTCAATCACTAAAAGGATCTTTTATAAAGTAAATGCTGTAAACTACTTTAGTAGCGAGAAATTAAAATCCTGCACTGTCACGGCTCAGATCAGCCCCAATTCCTGCACCTTCACACCTCAGATCACTGTCCCCCCTGCTCATCTGCCCCACCACTGTAACCCCCCTGCTCATGTGTTCCACCAATGTATCTCCTTTCTCCTCGGCCCCACCGCTGTAACCCCTGCTTTTCTGTCCCACCGCTAAACCCCCTTCTCATCCCTTCCACCACTGTAACCCCCCTGCTCATCTGCCCCATCAATGTACCCCTTTTCTCATCTGCCCCACCACTTTACCTTCCTGCACATCTGCTCCACCGCCATATCCCCATGCTCTTCTGTCTCACTACTGAATCACTTCTCATCTGTCATAACACTGAACCCATCTGCCCCCACCAATGTAACCCGCTTTCTCATCTACCCCACCAATACACCTCCTTTCACATCTGCCCCACTGCTTTACACCCCCTGCTTTTCTTCAACACTGTACCTCCTGCACATCTGTTTCACCTCTGTACCCCCCTGGTCTTCAGCCCCAACTCTGTACCCCCCTGGTCTTCAGCCCCACCTCTGTACCCCCCCTGGTCTTCAGCCCCACCTCTGTACCCCCCTGGTCTTCAGCCCCACCTCCGCACCCCCCTGGTCTTCAGCCCCACCTCTGTACCCCCCTGGTCTTCAGCCCCACCTCTGTACCCCCCACCTCTGTAAAGCACGCTGGGACTTGTAGCCCTATCACAGCCTGTATTGCTCCTGCAGAGCATAGTGGGACTTTTAGTTCTATCATGGGCTGCAATGAAAGTGCAGAGCATGCTGGGACATGTAGCTCAATCATATGCTGCAAGAGAGGTGCAGAGCATGCTGGGACTTGTAGTTCTATCATAGGCTGCAAGAGTGGTTCTGAGCATGTTGGGACTTGTAGTTCTATCATAGGCTGCAAGAGAGGTGCTGAGCATGCTGGGACTTGTAGTTCTAGCCCAGCCACCCAGTAACCTATACTACAATGAAAGTGCTGAGAATTCATGCTGGGACCTGTAGTTTTATCAAAGGCTGCAATAGAGGAGCAAGGCACGCTGAGGTTTATAGTCCTATCACAGGCTGCCATGATCCTGCAGAGCATAGTGGGACATTTAGTTCTATGGCAGGCTGCAAGAGAGGTGCACAGCATACTGGGGCTTGTAGTTCTAGCCCAGTCACACAGGAACCTAGGCTACAATGAAATTGCAGATCATTCATGCTGGGACCTGTAGCTCTATCACATGCTGCAATAGAGGAGAAAGGCATGCTGAAACGTCTAGTCCTATCACAGGCTGCAATAGAGGTGCACAACATGCTGGGACTTGTAGTCCTATCACAGGTTGCAATGGAGGTGCACAACATGCTGGGACCTGTAGTTCTATCCCAGGCTGTACATCGTATTAGTTTCTTCCTTCCAAATCCCAGCCACTCTCTCCCCCTCCTCCCTGCCTATCTATAAAGCATGGAAAGGTTTGTACAGACCTGAAGTCAGCGCGTGTTCCTGCTCCCCCTCCTCTTGTGTGTATACAGAGCTGAATGAGAAGGGGAGGGGAGGAGACAGCTTTGTTCTGCTGTGTGTGTGTGTGACAGGCTGCAGGGACGGGAGACATGCATCTGAAGAGTGTGAGGTGATGTGAAGGCGGGCTGTGTATGTGAGAACAAGTTAGAAGAGCAGTAGAACACTGCCAATATGCGCCCCCCCTCGGCCTGCGCCCCTGGCGGGCACCAGTCTGGCCAACCTCTTGGTACTCCCCTGGGGTACATAAGTGGCTGCTTGTTCTATACAATAGAGCTGTCTCGGTTCCTAAGGACCAGCAGTCCTAAACGCCTACTTATGCATACTAAAATAAATAAAAATTTTGGTGGTCCATTGCTCAAATGATTTCCTCCTGGACAGAAGTAGGTCACACAGTTATTTCTGGATCACTGTTGCTTGGGTCTCATGTAAGAATGTATCTCATTGCTCTAAATAGTGAAGGGGCATGCGCCTGTACATGTGTTGTGAGAACCTGTACAATGTATGGATTCATTCATAAATATACCATACACCCGTCACCCCATCATCAATTCCATCCAAGGAGTGCTAAGAAGCCTACTGGTGATGGCTGTCAAACATTTAAAAGAGACTCAGAACGTGCTGTTTTCAAAAAGGCAAAACTATAATAAATAATAAAGCAAAACAATAAATTATACATACCACACGTCCATATTTCCTGATCGTTATCTACATGTCCAGCTCCATCTTAGTATGAGGACTTCTACAGCTAAAAGTCATGTAATGAATAGTGCTGGTTAACTCTCTCACTGACTTCCTCTTCTCCAGGTTGGTGGCGTAGTAACATGCCCATCCTTTCTCCTGGATAAAATGCCATACAGCTCAAGAACATTGCAAAAATGTAACCTTGAGTGCCCATTTAAAGATCTGATCAAAGCACCGTAGCAGAGGCTAAAAGGTTCCCTGCAGTTTCCATGGCATTTAATTATCTAGATAGCCTTTTGGTTTGAACCCTAGCCTGTCCATGGATTTTCCAGCCTGTTTATCTGCTGCCCGCTCTGACAACCTGCATGGTTTTATGGCTATATCTGTGTTCTGCTTACCCTGACCTCCTGCCTGGCTTTGTGGATAAACCTCTCTGCTCTGTACTCTGACCTCCTGCTCTGTTTAATGGCTATAGCTGTCTGCTCCCTACCCTGACCTCCTGCTTGGTTTTGTGGCTTCATCTGTCTTCTGCTTGCCCTGACCTCCTGCTTGGTTTTGTGGCTTCATCTGCCTTCTGCTTGCCCTGACCTCCTGCCTGTTTTTAAGGCTATATCTGTCTGCTCCCTACCCTGACCTCCTCCTTAGTTTTGTGGCTACATCTGTCTTCCGTTTGTCCTGACCTCCTGCCTGTTTTTATGGCTATATCTGTCTGCTCCCTACCCCGATATCCTGCTATGACTTGCTGCTTGTAATGACTTATAGTTTCATAGTTAGTAAGGTTGAATAAAGACACCAGTCCATCCAACTTCTGTCTGGCTTTATGGCAACATTTGTTTGTTGTCTTCCCTGACCTCCTGATTGCCCATATGGCTGTCTGTTTGTTGCCTGCCCTGACTTCCTAACTGTCTTTATGGCTACGCTTGTCTGCTCCCTAACCCTGGCTCCCTGATTGGTTTAGTGGCTTCATCTTTCTGCTGCCTGCCCTAACCTTCTGGATTTTTGTGTGTCTGGATCACCTTGCTGCCTGTCCTGACCTACTGCCTAGTTTGGTCCTCTTGTATTTCCACACAATCACTGGTCTGAATTTGACCACATTGACACCTAATGATAAGCTACTGTTTTTGTAGCACAATGTCATATGCTGGTTCAGAGCACTAAGGCCACTACTACTACACGTTGGATACATTCTAAGGTTGACACTACTTGATGAGGTTGCGTGGGTTGTTCTAGTGTACAGCTATACAATTTGTTAACCTTGGTCTACAATTGAAGGATAATGATATCACTAGGCTCCATATCAGTTATTCCCAACCTGGGTTCCTCCTAGAGGTTGCTAAGGGTTCCTTGAGCTGTAGTTGATTGACCTCCTATCTCCTAGGGTTCTGGGACCAATGTTACTTGACAGAGCCAGCACCATGTCACCAATGGTCTTCTTAGCTGTCTGAAAGGGTGGGATTTTGATGATAACAAACATAAGTTGGATTTTTCCCAATGATGTCCAATATATTAAATTTAGAAGGGGTTCCCCAAGAACTGAAAAGTACTTTAGGGGTAACTGTGTTTTGAAAAAGGTTGAAAAAGGCTGCTCTACATTATGTACGTCCTTCTGTTATTTGAGGGGTGGACCTGCCCGATTGAGTCCTTTGGTTGTGGGGAGGTGCAGCATGGTGCAGCCACAGTTAACAGAGTCCAGTTGAAGAAACAGAATTAAAGTTAAAGTTCAGTGATCCACAACTAACCGGGTGGGAGCACTCACAGGATGCAAATCAATATGTAGCAGAGCAGTTCTCAGGCGTGCCAGCAGCGCCTGTCTTGAGGGGTGAAATGCAGCCTGGCCCGTCTGTGACCAAATGGGGAGATCTCCAGGAAGGATGGCATGTCCTTATCCTTTCCCTACTCATCTGGAACCTCTCCCTACCGTTAATCACTGTTCCTGTCAGACGGGTGACCTATCCCTACATTACCCATACTCGAAATGCGCGCACCATGCCTGGATTTATATAGGCTCTGCCTGACCCAAGATGACTGACAGAATCACATGGGTCAGCAACATCCAATCAGCTTCCCCAGTGACCAAGGAAATCATAGAGGAACCATGCTCCAATGCCACTGCGGTTGAACGCCACCTACAGTGGAGAAAATAGACTGCACCCGCCTATATGGTTGTAGATAAAACAGGAGCAATGACTTTATAGAAGTCCAGAGAAAGAAAATCAACACAATTTGTGGGATATACATAACCCCTTCATCTAGGATTCAAATGCTTGTTTGAATGGATTGATGGGCGTGTATGGGTTAACTGAGTGTAATAGATTTAGAAGGATAACACCCCCTTTACACAAAAGTAAGTTTCAACAAATGGTAATAATAGAAAATTGATTCCTTTAACTGACTCCTTAAGTGGTCTATCTCACACAGGTGTGGGCAACTTGCACAACTGTCCACGATAAAGGGGACCTGCATGTCCCTAAAATGCAGGCCAATACATGTGAATGTGCTTACTGTGCAAATAACTTACCTTTTATTATAATTTTCTACCTCTCTGTCTCTCTGTGAGGTGCTCAGTTGTCACCAACTTGAAGGTCCCAATGTCATCGTTGCCACACTGCCAACTGAACCCTCTTTGTGCTCTCTTCAGGAACCTCTATAGAAGCCCATGTCTATGGCTACGAGTAATCACCATTATCCATGGCAGTTCCATACCTTGGCTATAAAACCATAACCATTCCGGTGCCTTTATAATGAAGGTTGTTTTCATTAAACTTCATTTTATCAACTCTATTCCTCAGGTGGCAGAGCAGGATGAGTTTCGGGCTTCCATCCTGAACATATTTGCTCTGTTTCCCCGACACAGGTGGAGAGTTATGTAGAACGAGGATAAATGGACTTCACCTGAGTCCTGGCATATGGCAGCTTTCATTCACCCACCTCCTACTGACCCTCCTCCTTATTTCCAAGCACAAAGCCTCGCTTCACAAATTTAATTAATGTACAAACAAGCCCCATATGTCTGAAGCTGGCATTCCAAACCGAGGCCTGCTGTATGCCGTGCTTTACTCAGCCAGCGCCTGCTATCTCACCTCTAAGTATGGAATTAAAGATGGTTGGTGGGTATCATAATTATACCCTCAGAGATGACCAGCATCAGAAGATAATCTAAAAATAAATAAAAGGAAAATATATTTTATTGGCAAACCTTTTATTTATTTTTCTGTAAAGACTAATGTTTAGATAATAGTTAAAAAAAAAAAAATTGTAAAATATATTCTACAAATAAAGAAAATCTGGTGCAGACGTGACACCCATTTGCAAAGTAGGCTAAGCTACCTGCCTGCTTATTGGCAGCCTGTGTGCAAATTTCTAATCTTGTTAATCTCTGCTAGAGCTTGTGTTCCTCTCTCTTTCAGCTGCATTTGTAATCAGATTTTTCTTGCTTTTTTGCTAAATCTTAAAACTGTAACAGTTTTTTTTTGTAGGCAACTGTGCTATTTGAAACTTGTTAGTGGTAATTATATTCCTGAATTACTGACCAGGAATAAATATGCAAATTCGTTTTTGGGACGTGAGTTAGTTTACCAGTGTGTTTTAAGATTGGGACGGACCGCCTGGCAACCAGTCTGCCAAAATACAGCTTCCTCCACTCTGGAACCAGGTATTATAGCAGGGAATTACACCCAAGAACAAGACGACACTAGCTTAGGTGCAAACTGAAATTTTTTATTGAAAACTCACCCAGAATATATACCACACAAAATCAGATAGGAGCTTGATCACATTATCCTAAACAATGCAAACTTTAAACAGTAATATCATCAATAAATCAAAGAAAAGACTGGACGGCCGCACTCTGTTAACACCTTTATTGAAGACAATTAAAAAATTCTTCTGAAACAAACTACAAAGACATCAGAGACACAGGATCAATGAAAAGCTGACATGTTTCACACCACAATGGGGTGCTTAGTCACCTAAGCACCAAAATTTTCAAGTTTTGCAACATATTCGCAATTGGATTTCGGTCTGGACTTTGACTGAGCCATTCTAACACATGAATATGCTTTGATTCTAAGATTGCCCTGTATTTGGCTCCATCCATTTTCCCATCAACGCTGACCAGCTTCCCTGTCCCTGCTGAAGAAAAGCATCCCCACTACATGATGCTGCCACCACCATGTCTCAAAGTGGGGATGGTGTGTTCAGGGTGATGTGCGGTGTTAGTTATCTGCCACACATAGCATTTTGCTGTTAGGCCAAAAAGTTTGATTTTGTTCTCATCTGACCAGAGCACCTTCTTCATGTTTGCTGTGTCCCTCACATGGCTTCTTGCAAACTGCTAACGGTACTTTTTATGGCTTTCTTTCAACAATGTCTTTCTTCTTGCCACTCTTCCATAAAGGTCAGATTTGTGGAGAGACGACTAATAGTTGTCCTGTGGACAGATTCTTCCACCTGAGCTGTGGATCTCTGCAGCTTCTCCATTGTTACCATGGACCTCTTGGCTGCTTCTGTGATGAATGTTCTCCTTGCCCAGCCTGTCAGTTTAGGTGGACGGCCATGTCTTGGTAGGTTTGCAGTTGTGCCATACTCTTTCTATTTTCGGATGATGGATTGAACAAGGCTCCATGAGATGTTAAAGGCTTGGGATATTTTTCTATAACCTAACCCTGCTTTAAACTTCTCCACAACGTTATCCCTGACCTGTCTGGTGTGTTCCTTGGCCTTCATGATACTGTTCACGAAGGTTCTTTAACAAACCTTTGAGGGCTTCACAGAACAGCTATAGTTATACTGAGATTAAATTACACGCAGGTGGACTCTATTTACTAATTAGGTGACTTCTGAAGGTATCTGGTTTCACTAGATTTTAGTTGGGGGGTATCAGAGTAAAGGGGGCTGAATACAAATGCACCCTACACTTTTCACATTTATTTGTAAACATTCTTGAAAACCATTTATAATTTTCCTTCCACTTCACAATGATGTGCCAATTTGTAATCTATCACATAAAATCCCAATAAAATACATTTAAGTTTTTGGTTGTGACATGACAAAATGTGGAAAATTTCAAGGGGTATGAATATTTGTTTCAAGAAACTGTATGTGATAGGGGAATGTGAAGCACAAGACTAGGTGGACTGAATTGGGAAAACAATTTGGCATTACATTTATATGTATCTCAACTTTGTCCTGGCCGGTGGCCCCTTTAAGACATGGGAATCATGAAGGCTACTCTTCAACCTGTTCCTGGTTTGAGTTTTCTAACCCAATTCAGCCTCCTCTCTGTCTGGATAGTCGTTCAGTGGACCAAGGGAGGGAAAGAAGCTTCAAAGGAAACCTACCTGAGGCACTGTGGCCTACCTTCCATCCATTTTTCCCTTGAGAAGAGTCATCAGATGACAGACAAGATCCTGGTGGACTATCGTCTTGGTGAGCAGCCCTTATGCCACCCTCCTATGTGTTGAATGTTGCTTATACCAACTTGAAGGGTACTACTGCTTGGTGGAACAATATTTAGAGGGACCTCATTGACTTCTTGTTAACTGGATTGGGATACTTTTGCATAGATACCTTTTACCCTTGTGGATTACAAATACCTTCACTCACTATTACCATTCCACATGTTGTCTAGCCATTAATTATCTGTAGGGCTCATCACCTGCCCTAATACACACCAAACATCTACAAATGGAGTGTCAGTCAGGGCCGTCTTTAAGGCTCCATGTACACTGAAGCTCAAAAAAGCTTTTTCTGGACGCCAGATTGCAGGCAGAAAACGCTGGCTGAAAAACATGCTTTTAACAGCGTTTTGTACTAGCGTTTATGAGCGTTAGCGTTTATGAGCGTTTATTAGCGTTAGCGTTTATGGGTGTTTTCAATAAAAATACACAGAGGACAGTCCAAAAATCCCACACAGTGCATTTCAAACTCCCGCAATGCATTGAAAAAATAGAATGCCGATCACTAATTAACGCGCTCATAAGGCTCCATGCACACTGAAGCTCAAAAAAGCTTTTTCTGGACGCCAGATTGCTGGCAGAAAACGCTGGTTGAAAAACTTGCTTTTAACAGCGTTTTGTACTAGCGTTTATGAGCGTTTATTAGCGTTAGCGTTTATAGGCGTTTTCAATAAAAATACACAGAGGACACTCCAAAAATCCCACAGTACATTCCAAACTCCCACAATGCATTGAAAAAATAGAATGCCGAACACTAATTAACGCGCGTTTATGAGCGTTTATAAGTGTTTATCAGCGTTTATCAGCGTTTGTCGTTTTTTGGCAGTGAAAAACGGCACTTTGAACGCGAATTTCTGGCGTTCAGAAAAAAGCCCATAAACTCCACTGCTCATTAAAGCTAAAAAACGTCCATGTGTGCATGGACACATAGGCTAACATAGAGTGGAGTTTATGGGCTTTTAAAAAAAAATGTCCAAACGCCAATAAACTGCAGTTTATGAGCTCCAGTGTGCATGGAGCCTTATATTGATTGGACCCTGGGCAAAACTTTTCTTGGCCCCCCCCCTCCCCGCATGCAGTTTTGCTCACCACCTGCTCTGAGACATACAATAAATAACAGCTAGACTCAAAATTCGTTTACTGAATCAGATCAGGCAGGGATTGCGATTGGTTGCCAGAGGTTACAGTGTATCATTACCGCTCACTGATTAGTTGCTAAAGGTTACAGCACATGATTTCTGCTTGTTGATTGGTTGCTAGAGATTACTGTGGATATGACCTCACAGGGCATGATATACATATCAATGCCACCGGCCATCACTATTTACATATGAATGCCGGTAATTTACATGTAAACACAGGGTCGGCAGGTGAGTCATCTGTACCCAACAATAGGGCAGAGCTGGGCAGCATTAGTAGCAGCACTTCACACTGAGATATCAGGACACAGCACAGGACTAAAACCTCAAGGGATGAGGGAATTTAAAATAATTGGCAAGTATGAGGCAGCTGCTTTGGGCCCCACAACCATGACAGGGCCCATGGCAGCTGCCCCTTTTGCCCTGCCTTAAAAACGGCCCTGGTGTCAATGTACTGTTGGATCCAGGTACAGGTGGGTCATCGGTAGGAGAATCCAACATCTCCAGCAGCTATTTTTGGTGTATTGCTACATTTGTATCTAGCTCCTGATGGAAACCTAACAAATATTTGCAATTAATCATATATCTAAATATCATCCAACAATACACGATACAAAAAAAAATAAAAAATGACTCCATGCCTCACCTGCTGAAATCCCGGTGAGTTACATTCCCCCCGGTAAACATATGCAATTAAATCTGTGGAGACGGAAATACATCCAGCTTCACCTGTCACACATCTCGCAGGCTGATAAATAAACATATATCTCCCATACCTTCAGCTGCCTGCGCATTTCCAGCACTGAAATGCATTGAATAATTCCACCAAGTGCCTGCTTAATAAAATTCACACTGAATGCAGGTCAATAAAACATATGGTGTATTTCGTGACACGGTTACCCCTGGAGGTCGGAAAGAAATTTGTTTGAAAAAAAAAAAAAAAAGCCGCATGCATGATTAAACTTGAAATAATGGTGGAGCTCCTGGAAACTGCATCCCTCTACTTTAATTCTGCATGCGGCTGTATTTTTAGAATGGGCTGTCGACGGGTAGCAGTCAAGCTGCTGCTTTATACAGATTTTATTTTGCATGCCTCAGGTGCAGGGTGTGAAAAGATGATGGATTTGATATATAGATTCTCTTGCACTGTTATCACCCATACAATTAAAGCGTCTCCTGCCTTAAAATATGAACAAACATATCCCTTTATAGTATATAATCATTTCAATTAAGAGCGCTAAATACCATTTCTGTCTGCTGCTTCGTTCTTCTGCTATCAGAATTAATCACTTCTGACAATTTTTCCTGACACCAAGAGAAAAAAGGTGACAGGGGAGGGACCTCCAGCACACAGCCTGTGATTGACCGCCTCAGCTCTGTTCCTGTGTAAAAGGAGGTGTGTCCCTTCCCTCTCAGAGCTGTCCTCACTGCGCTCTTTAGAACGTAACTTCAGATCTTTTTTCTGACAGCTCAGACAAGCTTTATAATTTCCGAACTTTGAACTGATGTAGAGAAGACTGCAGATAAAAAGGTACAAGGAGGATTTATTTAATCTCTGTGTATCACCTGAGGCCAGTCACTTCTGTAAGTAAAGGTTTACAACCACCTTAATGAAAAGTGGAACCCTGTTCTAAAGAGGGTATACAGTATAGTAGGTTATTACATATATTCCTATATTTATTTGCTGCATATATTACATATATTTCCTTTAATTGTTATGGTCCGAAAAATCTTAGAATTTTAGTTAAAAAAAAGAGTACAAATAAGTAGCCCGTTAAAAGACAGTTGCAATACTCACCCACAATCCAGAGCTGTCATCTGCTGTAATTTTTTTTTTCTGCCACCAGATGCTCTCAGTTTTCTCATCTTCTGCATCTTTCCACTAAAGCCGCGTACACACGGGCGGACTGTCTGGCCTACTTAGTCCGCCGAAACACATTTCAGCGGACAGTCCGCTCGTGTGTGGGCTTCAGCGGACTTTTTCAGCGTGCAGTCTGGCGGACTAAGTATTTCGGAATTTCCGTAATACTGTCCGGACTCGCATTTCGGCGGACAATCCGCCCGTGTGTGTGCCAGTCCGCCGTACTTTGAAATGAGCGGACTTTTCCCGCCCGGAGAAAAGTCCGCTCATTTCGAGCGGGTATCCAGGTAGGCGGGGCCCGCGAAGGAGACGTTGCTGGCCCTGCCGCCTGGTATGGACTTAAAGGGGAACCCCAACGCCGAAAAAAATCGGCGTGGGGGTCCCCCCCAAGTCCACAACAGACCCTTGTCCGAGCACGCTACCCGGCCGGCCAGGAAAGGGGGGCGAGCGAGTGCCCCCCCTCCTGAGCCGTACCAGGCCGCGTGCCCTCAACATGGGGGGGTGCCTTGGGGAAGGGGGGGCCGCGCGGCCCCCCCACCCCAAAGCACCTTGTCCCCATGTTGATGAGGACAAGGGCCTCTTCCCGACAACCCTGGCCGTTGGTTGTCGGGGTCTGCGGGCGGGGGGCTTATCGGAATCCGGGAGCCCCCTTTAATAAGGGGGCCCCCGGATACCGGCCCCCCACCCTATGTGAATGAGTATGGGGTACAATGTACCCCTACCCATTCACCTGTAAAATAAAAGTACCAAAAAAAACACAACACACAAGATAAAATACTTTATTGCACAGCTCCGGGGGTCTTCCGTCTTCGGGGGTCTTCTCGCCGGACTCCTCCGCTATCTTCTTGTAGCTCTTTTGCTAGCGGAGGAATCCGGCTTTCTTCCTCGCCGCCGGCCTCTTCTCCCGACTTCGGGGGTCTTGTCCCCCTCTTCGGTTCTTCTGCCGGGCCACCGCGCCTTCTTATAGCTCTTTTACAGGCGGTGGCCCGGTCTTCTGTCGCCGCCGTCGCCGCCGCCTTCCGTTCTTCTTCTTCTTCTCCAGGAGATGTTGCCTCGACGATCTCTCCGGCCGGAATGCCAGGGACGCGCTGCGCGGCCACTTATATAGGGACAAGGGGCGGTGTCACATGGCTTTATGTCACATGGGTTGGTGCCTCCGTCTGCTAACGAAGGGAAGGGGGAGGAGTCCGGTGACGTTGAAGTTTCTGATTGAACGGGGGGGGGGAACTACACATGACGCCACCCGCTGCTGCCCTACGGAACTAACAGGATTGTCGGCTTTACATGCTGTGTTTTTATTATATTTATGTGAGTAGTTTGTGTTTGAACACAAAAATGAAATCTTATACTTAAGCGGTGAGCACTTAGATCTTTTCTTTCTACCCATGACCTGAGATTGTGAGAGAAGTTTATGGTCCATGTTGACCCTTTTGATACCCGCATGCATGACCACCTGTTTGCACAGGGGTCCATGCCATAAGGTGAGAGTGATTAGTTAGACCGGAGGTGGAGGGATTGTCACGCTACTGTGGAGAAAATAAAATGACTTACGTCAGTGCTACAGTTTGAATTTAAAACGTTTGTGTGAACTGTGAAGTTAAGTCATGGATTGTGGAAACTAACTAGTGTCAGGCAGGGGCGGATCCAGAGTCTAGTCTCGGGAGGGGCACTGCTATAAAATATGTTTTTTTGGGGGCAATTTATATGGGAAATGGCTGGTATTGGCACTTCAATCATTACGGCACCATGGCTGTTATGGTGTCAGGATGATTGAAGCACAATATTTCTATTAATACATTGTAATATAAAATTAAATGGTTCAACTCACCATAATGCAGAATCAATGGGAGCCCTGAGGGTGTCTTTCGCCATGTCGCCTGCCACCAAACGCGGATTGTCACTTGCCACGTCACTTGTCACCAAATGCGGATTGTTACTTGCCACGTCACCTGCCACACATTGCGGATTGTCACTTGCCACGTCACCTGCCACACATTGCGGATTGTCACTTGCCACATCGCCTGCCACACATTGCGGATTGTCACTTGCCACGTCACCTGCCACCAGATGCGGATTGCCACATAGCCTGCCACACATTGTGGATTGCCACTTGCCACGTAGTCTGCCACACATTGCGGATTGTCACTTGCCATGTCACCTGCCACACATTGCTGATTGTCACTTGCCACGTAGCCTGCCACACATTGCGGATTGTCACTTGCCACGTCGCCTGCCACACATTGCGGATTGTCATCTACTGTGTCACTTTTCTGCTAAGGTGTTCTTTTGTTGAGTCCAGAGTGAAGATAGGCAGCAGAGAGATGATGTAATCTCTCTGCTGCACACAGCTTCCCGCACAGTGAGGGCGGAACTGGAGGGATGCAGGGCAGTGAGAGATGATGTCATCTCCCTGCTCCCCTGCCCACTGGCTTCCTGATTGGCCAGCAGCCCTCCTAAGCTGCCCAGCTGCCCCCCCTCACCCGTCCACTCAGCGCAGTCACCCGCGGAACCGGCCGCACTGGCACCCGTGGAACCGGCCGCACTGGCACCCGCGGAGACGGCCGCGTGTCCCCGCGGAACCATCCATGCTGGCACCCGCTGGCCATATTCTCGGAGGGGACAATTGCCCCGTTGCCCCCACCCCAGGATCCGCCGCTGGCTGGCACCCGCGGAGCCGGCCGCTGGTACCCGCGGAACCGGCTGCGCTGGTACCCGCGGCCATATTCTCGGAGGGGGCAATTGCCCCGTTGCCCCCCCCCCCCCTGGATCCGCCGCTGGTGTCAGGTGATTGTATAGTGTATACCACATTTACCACTGACTTATGTAGAGTTGCAATGCAAGGAGATCAGCTAAAAGTAGTTGGATCTGTATGTGCATTATAATTGATCAAAATTAGTCGATTAATCGATTAAAAAAAAAAAACTATTAATCGAACACAAAATTTTTAATTAGTAACAGCCCTAATATATATAAAAAATAAGGACACAATTATATATATATATATATATATATATATATATATATATATATATATATATATGTATAAATTGTGTCCTTATTTTTTTCTTATTGTCTTTTGCCTTTTTACTTTTTTGGGCCCAAGCGAAAACAAAATAATGTTACGCCTGATCCACTTCTTGGCCTTCAATACCCAGCAGAGACCTTAAAGAGGAAGTAAACCCTGATGGGTTTACTTCCTCTTTTTTTCCCTGCAAAGGTAAAGCATAATGGACTACTATGCATCGCATAGTAGCTCATTATGTGTCACTTACCTGACACAGGAGCCAGCGAAGTCGCCGCTGTCACCTGTAGTCCGCCGCATCCATCTTGGTTGTGGCGTCTCTCGCAGCTCCGACGAATGACAGCGGAGAAGCCGCGATGACGTCACTCCCGCGCATGCGCACGGGAGTCGCGTCTCGGAGCTCTGACGCTGCCATTCGCCGGAGCCGCGATGACGTCACTCCCGCGCATGCGCACGGGAGTAGACAAATTTGGCAAATCCATTCTTGGACTTGCCGCATTTAGTGCGCCTGCGCGCCGCTGTCTACGGCGCATGCGCCGTAGACAGCGGTGCCCATTTTCGGGCAAATATCTCCTAAACCATATAGGTTTAGGAGATATTACTTGGACCTACAGGTAAGCCTTAATCTAGGCTTACCTGTAGGTCAAAGTTGTTTGGAAGGGTTTACTTCCATTTTAAAGTGTTACTAAACCCACAAGAGTAAAATCAGTCGGTATATGTAGTAAAGCATGCTTGTTATAGTCACTGTGGAGCTTAAGGGGTTAATTCTGTGCACTGTGTAAAAAGACTGTTTTATCCTGTATGCACAGATCCTCCCCTCCCTGTACTGTCTATCTGTGGAAAGCCAGCTAACACACAGGTAATAGCCAACCTGCGCATGTTCAGTTGTGTCTTTTATGCTGGAGAGAACATTTACTTGTTCTCAGAGATAGACAGGGCACATGATATTGACATCACACATGTGGGCGTGTATACAGGCTGCAGTGAAAATCTCCACCTTCCTGAACTCTCAGAACTGAAGAAACTGTGCAGGTTATGATGTAACCGTGGTATACAGATCATCCAAAATGGTATATAGTGGCAATAGTTTAATGTAAAAAGATTTACAAGATGTGGGCACTGTGGGGGGACGGATGAACTATTTTCATATTACTGGGTTTAGTAACACTTTAACCACTTTAAGACCGGACCATTTTGCTGGTAAATGACCAGAGGTCTTTTTACACTTTGGCACTGCGCTGCTTTAACTGGTAATTGCGCGGTCATGCAATGTTGTACCCAAACAAAATTTGCGTCCTTTTCTTCCCACAAATAGAGCTTTCTTTTGATGGTATTTGATTGCCTCTGCGATTTTTATTTTTTGCGATATAAACGTAAAAAGACCGCAAATTTTGAAAAAAAATGATATTTTCTACTTTTTGTTATTAGAAAAATCCAATAAACTCAATTTTAGTCATACATTTAGGCCAAAATGTATTCAGCCACATGTCTTTGGTAAAAAAAAAGTCAATAATTGTATATTTATTGGTTTGCGCAAAAGTTGTCACATCTACAAACTAAGGTACGTTTTCTGGAATTTACGCAGCTTTTAGTTTACGACTGCCTATCTCATTTCTTGAGGTGCTAAAATGGCAGGGCAGTACAAAACCCCCCCAAATGACCCCATTTTGGAAAGTAGACCCCCTAAGGAAATTGATAAGAGGCATGTTGAGCCCATTGAATATTTTATTTTTTTGCCTCAAGCGATTGAATAATGACAAAAAAAAAATATTTTTTTTTTTTTTACACAAAGTTGTCACTAAATGATATATTGCTCACACATGCTATGGGCGTATGTGAAATGACACCCCAAAATAAATTCTGCTGCTTCTCCTGAGTACGGGGATACCACATATGTGGGACTTTTTGGGAGCCTAGCCGCGTACGGGGCCCCGAAAACCAAGCACCGCCTTCAGGCTTTCTAAGGGCGTAAATTTTTGAGTTCACTTCTCACTACCTATTACAGTTTTGAAGGCCATAAAATGCCAAGATGGCACAAAACCCCCACAAATGACCCCATTTTAGAAAGTAGACACCCCAAGCTATTTGCTGAGAGGCATGTTGAGTTCATGGAATATTTTATATTTTGCCACAAGTTGCGGGAAAATTACAAACTTTTTTTTTTTTTTTTTTTTTTTCACAAAGTTGTCACTAAATGATATATTGCTCACACATGCCATGGGCATATGTGAAATGACACCCCAAAATAAATTCTGCTGCTTCTCCTGAGTACGGGGATACCACATATGTGGGACTTTTTGGGAGCCTAGCCGCGTACGGGGCCCCGAAAACCAAGCACCGCCTTCAGGCTTTCTAAGGGCGTAAATATTTGACTTCACTCCTCACTACCTATTACAGTTTTGAAGGCCATAAAATGCCAAGATGGCACAAAACCCCCACAAATGACCCCATTTTAGAAAGTAGACACCCCAAGCTATTTGCTGAGAGGCATGTTGAGTCCATGGAATATTTTATATTTTGCCACAAGTTGCGGGAAAATTACAAACTTTTTTTTTTTTTTTTTTTTTTCACAAAGTTGTCACTAAATGATATATTGCTCACGCATGCCATGGGCATATGTGAAATGACACCCCAAAATAAATTCTGCTGCTTCTCCTGAGTACGGGGATACCACATATGTGGGACTTTTTGGGAGCCTAGCCGCGTACGGGGCCCCGAAAACCAAGCACCGCCTTCAGGCTTTCTAAGGGCGTTACAGTTTTGAAGGCCATAAAATGCCAAGATGGCACAAACCCCCCCCAAATGACCCCATTTTGGAAAGTAGACACCCCTAAATTTAGGGGTACACTAGTGAGACTAGGTAATAAATGGCGGGTGCCCTGAAACTATAAAAAAATAACTAACCAACCAGCGTCACCTGTAACAGTTATATGGTGATCACTGGTGAAAGGGTTAACTAGGGGGCAATCAGGGGGCTTTATGCGGTAGTATATGGGGGTCCCTGGCGCTATAAAAAGCTGCGGCGAACCTAAATACCTACTTGCCTAACTAGCGTCACCTGTGACACTAATACAGCGATCAGAAAAACGATCGCTTATTAGGCTGGGTTCACACTGGAGCGATGCGGGAACGCCACGAATGCGCGGCGGGTTCCCGCATCGCATGCCTCCCGGCGGCAGTTCACACTGCCCTATGCGAACTGCTGGGAGTGTCAGTGAAATGTTACTGACACCCCCAGATCAGTTCGCATATCGCAGTGCGATCTGAAAACTCGGATCGCATGGTGTGAACACCCATGCGATCCGATTCTGCTGCGGGCCAAAAAAAGGGTCCCGTGCGAATTTGCGGCGGGTGCGGCGGGTGTGGCGGGTGCGGCGAATGGCTGAACTCGAATCGCACAGAGATCGGATGTGATTTGCACTGCAGTGCGGTGCGAATCACATCCGTTCTCAAACCGCTGCAATCTGAACCCAGCCTTAGTGACACTGGCGACGGGGGGTGATCACGGGGTTAAACCTTTATTGGGGGGGTTAGGGGGGTACCTTAGAACTAAAGGGGGCTAACCCTAACTGCCCTAACAGTTATTAGTCACAAATGACACCCGCCGGGTGATCAGGGGGTTAAACCTTTATTAGGTAATAAATGGCGGGTGCCCTGAAACTATAAAAAAATAACTAACCAACCAGCGTCACCTGTAACAGTTATATGGTGATCACTGGTGAAAGGGTTAACTAGGGGGCAATCAGGGGGCTTTATGCGGTAGTATATGGGGGTCCCTGGCGCTATAAAAAGCTGCGGCGAACCTAAATACCTACCTGCCTAACTAGCGTCACCTGTGACACTAATACGGCGATCAGAAAAATGATCGCTTATTAGGCTGGGTTCACACTGGAGCGATGCGGAAACGCCGCGAATCCGCGGCGGGTTCCCGCATCGCATGCCTCCCGGCGGCAGTTCACACTGCCCTATGCGAACTGCTGGGAGTGTCAGTGAAATGTTACTGACACCCCCAGATCAGTTCGCATATCGCAGTGCGATCTGCAAACTCGGATCGCATGGTGTGAACACCCATGCGATCCGATTCTGCTGCGGGCCAAAAAAAGGGTCCCGTGCGAATTTGCGGCGGGTGCGGCGGGTGTGGCGGGTGCGGCGGGTGCGGCGAATGGCTGAACTCGAATCGCACAGAGATCGGATGTGATTTGCACTGCAGTGCGGTGCGAATCACATTCGTTCTCATAAACCGCTGCAATGTGAACCCAGCCTTAGTGACACTGGCGACGGGGGGTGATCACGGGGTTAAACCTTTATTGGGGGGGTTAGGGGGGTACATTAGAACTAAAGGGGGCTAACTCTAACTGCCCTAACAGTTATTACAGTCACAAATGACACCAATGCAAAAAAAAAAAAAAAAAAAAAAAATGACATTGGTGTCACTGTGACTGGGGGGCAGGGGTAATTGGGGGGGTGATCGGGGGGTAAAGGGGGGGTGTGAGTGTGCCTGGCATGTTCTACTGTGTGTGTAGAGTGTTGGTGCAACTCACCGATCCGCTCTCCTCCGTGTCGGAACGGAAAATACCGACACGGAGGAGAGAATACATCACTTCCTCTCCTGTGTTTACATTACAGGAGAGGAAGTGATGTCACGGGGGATTTCCATTCGTCGAGAGCGATCGCGAGGGGGTGGCCATGAATGAATGGCCGTCCCCTCATCCCTGATCTCTCCCGAACGAATGCCGACCGCCGCAGGCACCGGGGGGGGGCCCGATCGGGCCCCCCACCCGCGGGCAGGCATGGACTTATATATACGCCAATATGCCTGCCCGTGCCATTCTGCCGACGTATATCGTCGTGCGGCGGTCGGCAAGTGGTTAAGCAGATCTGCGGCAGCATGGGTTTTCCTGTGTGCATGTGCAGCACAATTAAGGAGTTATGGGATGTCTGTTCTGTTTGCATATGCATAGCTCCCAACTGTCCCTGATTTCGAGGGACTGTCCCTGATTTGCAACAATGTCTCTCTGTCCCTCTTTCCTCCTCATTTGTCCCTCATTTTGGTTTGGTCGATATAGTTGTATATAAAATGCACTTTTTATCTTCCAAAAAGTGTTTTCCCAGTGCTAAACCTTTCATCCAATTTATTAATTGCTATATTTATAAATGTCAAAAACAGTATAAAGGAATAATAGTAGTAAAAAAAAGCACTTGTGGGTTAACTAATCCTTTATTTTTTTTACGTATAATTCTCCTTTAAGGGGGTGTGGTAAGGGGCGTGTCCTATGCCTACATACATTTGCTAATAGGTGTCCCTCGTTCCCATCTCAAAAAATTGGGAGGTATGTATATGGGCCAAAATTTCAGCTCATGTGCAGGTCCCGAATGCTGTCCAGAGTCTTTCAGCACATCTGTGCACAAGCCAGACCATCAGAGATGGTGGTGCCGGTATGGTGGGCAGGGCCAGCCCTTCACAAAGATGTGAAGGGGGGGGGGACTCTGATATGAAGCGGGGCTCTGAACTGATGGATAGACTTTTGATGTGAAGAGGGGACTGTGGATGTGAAGGTAGGCTCCAATTCAATGCTGTAATTTTTTATGTGAATGGTGGGGGGGGGCTTCTCATGTGATGGGGCGCTTTGATGTGAAGGGGGGCTTCTGATATGAAGGGGGCTCTGATTTGATGGAGAGACTTTTGATGTGAAGGGGGGACTGCGATGTGAAGGGGGGGGGGCTTCTCATGTGATTGGGAGGGCTTCTCATGTGATGGGGTGCTTTGATGGGAAGGGGGCTCTGATTTGATGATGGAGAGACTTTTGATGTGAAGGGGGGACTGCGATGTGATGGGGGGGAACTTCTCATGTGATTGGGGGGGCTTCTCATGTGATTGGGCAAAGAAAGAAAAGGGGGTTGCGCTAAAAAAATATGTAAATAATCAATCTGTGAAAAATTGAATAATTAGATAAATGGATAATACCACCGATCCTATAAAAGAGTAAGTGCAAAAAATGCGAAATACATGTGTATATAAAAATGTGTATTTTGCATTTTTTGCACTTACTCTTTTATAGGATCGGTGGTATTATCCATTTATCCAATTATTCAATTTTTCATAGATTGATTATTTACATATATTTTTAGCGCAACCCACTTTTCTTTCTTTGTTCTTGTGAATGTAGTATAACATTTGGGTTTTGCAGCTTGTCTTTGTTTAGTGATCAGGCAAGCACGTTTTTTTCCCTTTTTTTACATTTTCATGTGATTGGGCGCTTTGATGTGAAGGGGGGACTGCGATGTGGTGGGGGGGGGGGCTTCTCCTGTGATGGGGCGCTTTGATGTGAAGGGGGGCTTCTGATATGAAGGGGGCTCTGATTTGATGATGGAGAGATTTTTGATGTGAAGGGGGATTGTGATGTGATGGGGGGGCTTCTCATGTGATTGGGGGGGCTTCTCATGTGATGGGGCACTTTGATATGAAGGGGGGCTTCTGATATGAAGGGGGCTCTGATTTGATGGAGAGACTTTTGATGTGAAGGGGGGACTGCGATGTGATGGGGGAGGGGGGCTTCTCATGTGATGGGGCGCTTTGATGTGAAGGGGGGCTTCTGATATGAAGGGGGCTCTGATTTGATGATGGAGAGATTTTTGATGATGGAGAGATTTTTGATGTGAAGGGGGATTGTGATGTGATGGGGGGGCTTCTCATGTGATTGGGGGGGCTTCTCGTGTGATGGGGCGCTTTGATATGAAGGGGGGCTTCTGATATGAAGGGGGCTCTGATTTGATGGAGAGACTTTTGATGTGAATGGGGGGACTGCGATGTGATGGGGGGGCTTCTCATGTGAAGAGGCGCTTTGATGTGAAGGGGGGCTTCTGATATGAAGTTATTTCTTGGAGTGTGTTTTATTTGTTCATTTCAGTTCTATTCATTCAAAATAAATAAAAAAAATTCTCAGGCCTATGAATAAGACATAGGACGCGTCCCTCTTACAGAGAAGTTTGGAGCCCCCTGATCTCAGCTCTTCCTCACAGTTAATCGGAAGCCCCCCTAAAGTTTTCTCCTCGCCTCTCCACCAGCTGGCCCTCTCCTCTCCGGTTTACACTTCCCGGGCCCCAATTAGCCAGTTGTGTGTCCTATAGGCAAGGTTGCCGCAGAGAATAACAAATATAGCTTTTAGCCCGAGGCGAGCCTGAGACATGAGCAGCAGATGTCATCTTCGGAAATCCACTCAGCACAAACACAGTGACAGCTCCTCCGGAGTACCGGGGCCCGGGCTCATGAGCCGCGCACAACTGTGACAGAGCTGTGTGCTCTCGTCTGCTGGGTAATTGCCGGAGCACAGACTTGTGTGTAATTAAATGGAGGGAGAGGAAGAGACTATGGCGGCAAAAGAAGAAGCGACAGAAAGGCAGAAAAATACACTTTTCTGTTGCGTTCATAAAAGCACGCCGAGACCCGGAACATTTGTTTTCAACGCAATTTAATTGGGGAGGAGGGTGGCACCGGGCCTGGCAGTCACCGCGCCATGTCATTTATCACAACCGAAAGGCCGCGTACACACGGGCGGATTGTCTGCCCAACTAAGTTCCTCAGACAATCCGACAGACAGTCCGTCCAACTTTCGAATGAACGGACTTGACCACACACGAGGAACAGACAGTCCGCCGAAAGCTTGCGCGATGACGTGTACAGCACGTACGACGGGACTAGAAATTCGACGTCCAATACACTGCAATGCAACCTTCGGCCGTGTAAATCCTTTCTGAGCATGCGCCATACTTAGTCCGTCGAACTAGCCTACTCACGAGCGGATTGTCCGCTGAAACCAAGTTTGGACGGACAAAATTACGGAAATTCCGAAAGACTAAGTCCGTCAGACTGTCCGTTGAAAAAGTCCGCTGAAGCCCACACACGAGCGGATTGTCCGCTGAAACACGTTTCAGCGGACTAAGTTGGGCAGACAATCCACCCGTGTGTACGCGGCCAAACACTCATTTATCATTCCCAAAAGAAAGTTCCCCACACCCAAAAATCCTAACACATCGAAATACGCTCCTCTGAGGCTCCATTCACATCTAGCGTAGTGGGAGCGCGCGTTTTTCTCATTACGGCATCGGACAGCCCATTCACTAGAATTTTGGTTACTGCCACCTCAACCACTTCCCATCCGGGCCAATTCTGCCACTTTGCTCCTACATGTCAAAATCATATATATTTTTTTTTTTTGGTAGAAAATTACTCAGAACCCCAAACATTGTATATGGTTTTTTTTTTAGGAGACACCCTAGGGAAGAAAATGGTGGTCCTTACAACTTTTTATGTCACGTGGTATTTGCACGACAATTTTTCAAATGTGTTTTTTTGGGTTGTGTTTCATGAATTAAAAAAAAAAAAAAAAAAAAAAACCCTAGTTAGACTTACCGGTAACGGTATTTCTACAAGTCTTTCAGGACAGCACCTTGAGGGAGCGCAGCTCCACCCACTTTCCCAGAAAACACTGCAGTTTTCTTTAAAGACCGGTCAGATCCACTATGGCCTCAGTTGTTCCAAGAGTACCTCCAGCCATGCTGAAATTAGATAAGCAGAACACAGCAATAACACTACATTTTATTCAATACAATCTAGGGCAGGTTATCAGCGCTGTCTTGAAAGACTCGTAGAAATACCGTTACCGGTAAGTCTAACTAGGGTTTTCTCCCCTCGTCTTTCAGGACAGCACCTTGAGATGATAAGAGAGTACTTACTCTAGGGTGGGACCACCGCCTGCAGAACCTTTCTGCCAAACGATTGTTCTGATGCCGACAGTAGGTCCAGTCTGTAGTGGCGGGTAAAGGTGGAGAAACTTGTCCACGTGGCCGCCCTACAAATCCGACTTGGCGAAGCCCCTGCTCTTTCCGCCCGGGATGTTGCTACTGCCCTTGTGGAGTGGGCGATTACACCTGAGGGGGGCTCTGCCCCCGAAGCCCTATAAGCCTCACCAATAGCTAAGCGCAGCCACCTAGCCAGAGTGCTTTTGGAAGCACTGTAGCCCCTACGTGGTCCTGCGAATAGAATGAAGAGAGAGTTCAATTTTCTGGACTCCTTGGTGATCTTCAAATAGTGCAGAAGGCATCTTCTTACATCCAGGTTATGGAAGGACCTTTCCTTGGGATTGGATGGTGTAGGACAAAGGGTAGGGAGAACTATCTCCTGTGCCCTGTGAAAAGTTGTTGAAACTTTTGGCAAAAAACCCAGGTTGGTTTTTAACACCACCCCGGTCCGGAAAAATATAACAAAAGGGTTCGGCTATAGAGAGGGCTTGCAACGTGCTTACCCTTCTAGCCGAAGTGACCGCCACTAAGAGAATTAGCTTCAGCGACCATAACTTGATCGTTGCTACCTCTGGGGGCTCAAAAGGTTTTTTAATCAAACCCTGCAAAACTAAGGACAAGTCCCATTTTGGAAAAAACCTACAAGGTATTGGCCTAGCTCTGGCCAACGCCCTAAAAAATCTAATGATAAGAGGCTCCTGCGATAGCTGCTTTTCTAAAAAGACTGACAAAGCAGCCACCTGAGCCTTCAGGGTGCTAGCTGCTAATCCTAACTCCATTCCGTCATGGAGGAATTCCAAGACTGAAAGTATTTCCTGGGGTGGGAAATATTTCAGTAAGCACCAGGAATTAAACTTCTTCCACGTCTTAAAATAAATAGCTCTTGTAGTCTTCTTCCGACTACCTAAAAGAGTCAATACTAATTTATCGGATAAGCCCCTTCTCTTTAGGATTTGCTCCTCAGTATCCAAGCTGTTAGACAGAGGTGTTTGATATTTGGGTGCTGATGAGGTCCCTGGGTTAGGAGATCTCGCCAACACGGGAGAACCCAATGAGGCTCCACCACCATTTTCTGTATGGTTGCAAACCAAGCTCTCTTGGGCCAAAAGGGGGCCACCAGAATCATACTTGTGGACTCCCTTTGTAATTTCTTCAGGGCCAAGGGGATCATCTGAAAAGGGGGAAAGGCATAGCACAAGTGGAAGTTCCAGGGTTGTGCCAGCGCATCCAGGCCCCTTGACTGGTCCTGTCTGTTTAGGGAAAAAAAGGTTTCCACTTTTGTGTTTTTGCGGGATGCAAACAGGTCTATCTGTGGACATCCCCACCTTTCTGTTAATTTTTGGAAGATTACGGGGTTCAGGCTCCACTCTGACTCCAGAATCCTTTCCCTGCTTAAGAAGTCTGCTACAGAATTCAGGTCGCCCTTTAGGTGTATCGCCGTCAGTGATTTCGTCAGTGATTTCAGATTGCTTTCAGCCCAACCCAGGATCTGGTCTGCTAGGGCGAGCAGAACCCTGCTTCTTGTGCCACCCTGTCTTGTTATGTAAGACACTGCTGTGGCATTGTCCGATAGGACCTGGATATGGAGACCCTGAACCAGTGTCCTGAAGGTCAAAAGTCCCAACTGGATAGCCCTTAGTTCCCTCCAATTGGAGGACCTCCTGGCCTCTTTGGCTGTCCAGCTTCCTTGAGCCATCTGTCCCCCCACATTCAAGGGGCTCCTCCACCACCAGAGCTTCCTCTGAATTCGGGGAGGCACTCTGAAAGTTTGTCCAGGGACGCTCCGTACGACCAATTTCTTAAAATTGCCTGCTGGAGATCCCTTGCATGGAGGCGTGCCCACTGCACCCCTGGGATAGATGCAGTAAGGAGACCCAACACTGACATTGCTGCCCTGATGGGAATAAGCAGATTTGTCTGGGTACTCTTTACAGCGTTCTGGATCTTTAATATCTTCTCTTCTGGGAGAAAGATTTTCTCCTGTACGGAGTTGAAGGTATAACCCAGGAACTTTAGTGACTGAGATGGATTCATGTGAGATTTTTCCTCATTTATTATCCATCCGAGGCCCTCCAAGTGCCCCCTTGTCCTTGCCAGGTCCCTCTCCAGTAGATCCTTTGATCCGGCGCATAAAAGGAGATCGTCTAAGTATGGGACAATCGATACTCCCTCCACCCTTAGAGGAGCTAGGGCCTCTGCCACAATTTTTGTGAATATCCTCGGAGACGAGGACAGCCCGAATGGGAGAGCTCTAAACTGAAAATGCAGGATAGAGGTTTCTGTCCTGTCCGCAAACCTTAGGTGTTTCTGGGATGTCATGGCTATCGGGACATGGAGGTAAGCATCCCTCAGGTCTATAGATGCCATGAAACAACCTGGGGTCAGGAGACTCCTTACTGAAAATATAGTGTCCATTCTGAATTTCTTGCGTCGGATTGCCTTGTTCAGAATCGTTAGATTCAGAATTAATCTGAACTTGTCTGACGGCTTTCTTACCAAGAATATGTGCGAATAACACCCCCGTCCTACTTCTTCGGGGGGAACGTATGTAATCACCCCCTGCTGGAGTAATTCCTGTAAGATTGCAGTCATAGCTACTGCCTTCTCTAGGACCTGAGGGGCCTGAGTTACATAGAAAACACTGGTGGGGTCTGAGAAAATTCCAGCCTGTAACCTTCCTTTATTGTTTTTAAGATAAACGGGCTGGTTGTGACGGACTTCCACTGTGGAAAGAAAGCCTGAAGCCTTGCTCCCACAGCTGGGAGACCGTCACTGGCTCTTTGTGTTTGGGGCTGGGGAACGGAATAGTACCCCTAACTTACCCCTGCCTCTCTGGGGTTTCCAGGGCCTTTTGTATACGGCCTCTTTCGTTTCTGGGGTTTTTCGAAAAGGACGAAAATTCTTGCCCCCCTGAGCGTTAACCTTTTTCTTTACAGGAAAAGCCTTTTTCTTATCGGTCGTCCTGTCTAGTATTGCTTCTAGGTCTGGGCCGAAAACCAAATCCCCTTCGAATGGTAAACCGCAAAGTCTGGTTTTTGAGGCTGTGTCCCCGGTCCGGTCCGGTCGTGCTGAGTTTATCAGCGCTGAAGATCTGGCCAACATCTTTATAGATTCGGCCGAAGCATCTGCCATATATCCTACCACTTTTAGAAGGATCGGCAGGGTATCCAGCAAATCCTTGCGGGAAGTTCCTGCCTCGATATGGGTCTTTAGCTGCTCCAACCAGTTCTCCAGGTTCCTGGCTACCACTGTTGAAGCCATAGCTGGTTTTAAGTTTGCTAGGGTTGAGTCCCAAGCCTTCTTCAAGAGGGAGTCAGCCCTCTTGTCCATGGTATCCTTCAAGATGCCCATGTCCTCAAACGCTAGGTCAGTATTTCTAGAAACCTGAGAAAATGCAGCGTCAAGCTTAGGCTTCTTATTCCAAACCTGAGACCTGTCCTCATCAAAAGGAAGTCTACGTTTAAGGGATCGGGAAAAAAAAGGGGGCCCTCTCTGGGTCCTTCCATTCCCTCTTAATGGTTTCTGACAGAACTTTATGCACTGGGAACACCCTGTGCTTTACTTCGCCCATTCCCTGAAACATCCCATAATGCAGAGATAGCTGGGCTTTATCCTCAGTAATGTTTAGAGTTGTGTGGATGGTTTTTAGTAGATCATCCACCTCGTCTAAGGACAGTTTGTAGCGAGAAGAAGAAGATTCCTTAACTTCATCTGCTTCTTCCTCGGAGGTCATACTACGCTCTTCATGCTCAGAGCCACTGTCCCCCCTGGAAACCAGAGTTGAGGACTGAGAATGGGGTACACTGCTACCCGCAACTGGGCGTCTGTCCAGGTAAGACCTAAAAGTCTCAAAGGTGTCCGCCAATTCCTTCCTAAAGGAAGTCAGCAATTCTCCCTGTGACGCAGGAGTGGCGGGAGTTGTTTCTTCCTTGACCAAGTCACTTATGAAAGATCTGCAAAGGACTTTGGTCCAGGAGTCTCTAATGCCGCGTACACACGACCGGAATTTTCGAGGGACTAGGTCCGACAGACTTTCGGCAGAGTTCTGACGGAGTTCTGAAAGAGTTCTGACGGACTTTCCGAATGAACGAACTTGGCCACACACAATCACACCAAAGTCCGACGGATTCGAACGTGATGACGCACGGCCGGACTAGAATAAGGAAGTTCATAGCCAGTAGCCAATAGCTGCCCTCGCGTCGGTTTTTGTCCGTCGGACTAGCATACACACGAGCGGATTTCTCGGTTTTGAAACATGTTCCATTTCTAAAGTCTGTTGGATTTTTGCAAATCAAAAGTCCTCTGCAGCCCACACACGATCGAATGGTCTGCCGGAATCGTTCCGTCGGACCTTTGATGTTGAAAAGTCTGGCCGTGTGTACGCGGCATAAGTATATTTTTACATGACAGACATTTTCTTTTGCAAGGGGAGGAAATATGTTTAGTTTTCTCTTTCACTTTCTGAAAAACACTAAGGCCGCGTACACACGCGTGGACTGTTGGCCCAACCTTGTCCGCTGAACAGTGTTTGGGCGGACAGTCCGCTCGTGTGTAGGCTTGTTCGTCAAACAAAGTTCCGCGCATGCTCAGAAAGGATTTTCAAGCCGAAAGTTATAATGCAGTGTATAGGACGTCGTATTTTGCGTCCCGTCGTATGTGCCGTTCACGTCATCGCGCACGGTTTCAGCAAACTGTTCGTTCGTCGTGTGTGGCCATGTCCGTCCATGCTAAGTTTGAGCGGACTGTTCGCTCAAACTGTTGGACGGACAAAGTTGGGCCAACAGTCCGCGCGTGTGTACGCGGCCTAACATTTCCATTTCTCAATTAAATACCAATACATTAGGGAAAAACAAAGACACGAACAAACAAGCAGAAAAGACTAACACATTAGCCTTGCTAAACAGCCAGTGAATCCCCCCACAGACTCACTATAATAACAAAGATACATTCTTCCTGCATAGAACAGAGCAGAAAAAGGAATGCAGCAGGTTCCCAAACACAGCAAGCAACCAGGGAAGGGAAACATAATAGAGCCCATCAGTAGAGACCACTGTCCCTGCTTACCTGGGCCTGGCTGACTGGTGTTGCTCCTGCCCCTGCTACCGCTGCTTGATCCTCCTCTCAAGGAATCAGTAGCGCCGGGTGTTTAAATTTTCGCTGTCTTTTCACTGCTGTGAAGACCGGAAATACGTCAGCTGAGACCGCCCCCCTCTTCCTGCGTTCCAGCGGCTGGAACCGGAAGTCGCGTCGCACCGCTGGAAGCCCCGCCCCCGGCTGGAATGACGCGCTCGCCATCCGAACCCGGAAGGCATGAGACTAGGAAGAAAACAGCGCGAAAATCAAACCACCAGCGCTCCAGTCTCATGCCGCCGGTCTATAGGAGGAACGGGCTTCCAGCAGCAAAAGACCCCCCTGGGCTTGCGGAAGAGGAAGACTCCGGAGCGTCCCCCACGCGTCAGGGAGGAGGCTGGGATGGTCCTGAGAAAAAAACCGCACAGGTATGCCCTCCGCTCTCACCACCTGGAGACAGCGCAGCACCCCCTGGTTCCCTGCAGCGCTTCCACCATGGCCGGAGGAAACACTACGACTGAGGCCATGGTGGATCTGACCGGTCTTTAAAGAAAACTGCAGTGTTTCCTGGGAAAGTGGGTGGAGCTGCGCTCTCTCAACGTGCTGTCCTGAAAGACGAGGGGAGAAAAAAAAGTCACAGGCCTGTCAAAATGTTTTGTAGCAAACTTTAAACAAGCTTCAGCATGCTTTTTCTTCAGCAATGGAGTCTTGCGTGGTGAGCATGCATGCAGGCCATTGCGGGTGAGTGCGTTACTTAGCGTTTTCTTTGAAACAATTAATTCCAGGTGTTTCAGAAGCTCTCAACAAGTGGTCCTTGGCTCTTGGATAACTCTTCTGATAATTCTTTTTACTCCTTTGTCAGCAATCTGGTCGTGGCCGGTTTATGGTGAAATTATGTACCGTACTTATCGGCGTATAACACGCACTTTTTCCCCCCTAAAAATCAGGGGGAAATTGTGGGTGCGTGTTATACGCCGATCCCCCGCCGTTTCAGAGCTTCTCTGCCGCTCTCGGCGGCTTTCGCCTATTTTCGGCTGCACTCGGCTGTTCTCGGCTATTTTCAGCCGCACTTGGCCGTTTCTGGCCGAGTGTGGCCGAAACCCGCCGAGAACGGCTGAATGTGGCTGAAAATAGCAGAGAACGGCCGAGTGCTACCGAGCTCCGCCAAGATACACAGGACATCCGCTCTGTATCTCGGCTGCGCCATTTTTAAATGGCAAAGACACTGACAAGGCTGCAAATGACTGACAAGGCTGCAATGCAAGGCTGCAAATGACACTGATAAGGCTGCATTGATGGGCATTTAAATGTAAAGTTTTTTCCTTAAACTTCCTTCCTAAAAGTTTTTTTCTTTTAAATTCCCTCCTAAACTTGGGGTGCATGTTATACACCGGCGCCTGTTATACGCCGATAAATACGGTACTTTACACTTACGGAGTATGGCCCCAACAGTGCTCACTGGAATATTCAGAAGTTTAGAAATCCTTCTGTAACCAATGCCATCAGTATGTTTTGCAACAATAAGGTTGCAAAAGTCTTGAGAGAGCGCTTTGCTTTTTACCCATCATGAGATGGTTCTTGTGTGACACCCTGGTGATGAGACACTTTTTTTTTTATAGGCCATCAGTTGAGACTGAACCAGAGGATATTAATTTACACTGACAAGGGCAGGATTGCTTTCTAACCAGGACCAGAAGGATTTAACCCCTAATGACCAGGCCATTTTTTGCGAGTCGCTTTAACTGACGATTGTGCGGTCATGCGTCGTTGCACCCAAACAAAATTTATGTCCTTTTTTTCCCACAAATAGAGCTTTATTTTGGTGGTATTTGATCCCCTCTGCAGATTTAATTTTTTGCGCTATAAAAAAAAAAGCGACAATTTTGAAAAAGAACAATCATTTTTTTTTACTTTTTTGCTATAATAAATATCCCAAAATTAAAAAAATAAATAAATAAAAAAGTCTTCATCAGTTTAGGTCAATATGTATTGTTCTACATATATCTTTGGGAAAAAAAATCGCAATAAGTGTATATTGATTGGTTTGCGCAAAAGTTATAGCGTCTACAAAATAGGGGATAGATTTATGGAATTCTTATTATTTATTTATTTTTTACTAGTAATGGCGGTGATCTGCAATTTTTAGCGGGACTACGACATTGCGGCAGAAAGATCAGACACCTTTGACACTTTTTTGGGACCAGTGACATTTATACAGCGATCAGAGCTAAAAATAGCCACAGATTACTGTATAAATGCCACTGGCAGGGAAGGGGTTAACACTAGGGGGCGATCAAGGGGTTAAGTGTTTCCTATGGAGGTGTTTCTAACTGTGGGGGACAACTGATAGGGAGTACAGAGAGTTCGCTGTTCCTGATCACTAGGAACAGCAGATCTCTCTTTACTTCCTTGTCAGAACAGGCATCTGTCTGTTTACATTGACAGATCCCCGTTCTGGATCTCTGGAGAAATAGTGCCCCATTATTGGTGTCAGTGGGAGGAATTGTGCTCCATCATTGGTATCAGTGGGAAAAAAGTGCCCCTATAATTGGTGTCAATGGGGGTAATAGTGCCCCATTGTTAGTGTCAGTGAGAGGACTAGTGCCCCAAGGTCAGTGTTGGTTGGCAGGAACTATGCCCCACTGTCGCTGACAGTGGGGGAATTAATGCCCAAAGGGGCCGATTAAAAGCAAGCAAAGGGCCGCATCTGGCCCCTGAGCTGCAGTTTGGAGACCACTGATATAAGCAGACTGAATTTATAATAAATATGTAAAGCACTGCGCAAATTGATGGCACTATATATGTGCCTGTAATAAATAAATAAAATAGACTAAAATTTGGCTTCAAGTGATTAGTGACCATCATATGACTTTGTCATGGCCGCTGTGGTTGGGCACAGGGTAGGCAGGACCCTCACCATACCAACATCCAGAATATATAAATAAGGATTGATCAAGTCAAAAAATTGGCTGACTTTGTGGGCACATAATGAGAGGGAAATCAATAAAAAGGTATACATTTCATTACAGCATAATTATAAAACATATAACCAACATACAAACAACACCCTGTACCAGTTACCCCATAGTGCAGTTACAGAGGGCTGTGGATCTAAGGTACAAAAATTGATGTCACAATGTATGAAAGTAGGAGAAGAATTTCTGATCCAGTAATGCCTCCAAAAACGTGCTTGTCGACGCGTTTCACTAAAATATTAGCTTCCTCAGGACAAATACTGGGTAGTTGCAGGTAAGCTTGTCGCTTGGGGTATGGGAGAACCTCACAGAACTAACAGACACCCGAAAGGCCACATTTCAAGTTTTCATATGTGTGTGTACGGTAGTAACATACACACATATCATGTGGTCTATGATATGATATGTACCACTGATATACGACGGTCATGTAGAAATATTAGAATATAAATCACACACCGCGGTAAGTGGTCACAGATTCCCACTATAAATGTATTCATCACAGTATCAATAGTACAGAGAAATGGCCGATAGGTACAGAACCAATGTATTAAATGGATGAGTGCTCCATCCCCTTAAGTATAGAGACCGATAGAGTGTCTGAATATGTAATTACTGCACTTATCCCATAGGGGGAGACCTTTTGTTAGGTCAGTGTTGCCGCATAAGCAGGGGAAAATGTGCCCCCTTCGACACTGCACCCCCTGTGTACGGCTTTCCTCGCTGTGTGGTTGGGCACATTTTGGACAGCCTTGGAAATCGTAAATTTCCATTTATTAGCGGAGTTACACTTTAACCCTTTACCGACCAGCGCGCAATTATATACGTCGGCACCATAGCACGGCTGGGCAAATGGGCATACCAGTACGTCTCCTTTAAGATGTGGCATTGTGGGCACGCGCACCCGCCACGTGCTCCGTGACCGCGGGTCCCACAGACTCGATGTCCACCGGGTGCCCGACGATCATGTCATGTAGTGGAATAACGGGGAGATGAGAGTTGTAAACAAGGCATTTTCCCGTTCTGCCTAGTTACATGACAGAGATCACTGCTCCATGTCATTGGGAGCAGTGCTTGCTGTCATATGAGTAGTAGCTCATCCCCCCAACAGTTAGAATCACTCCCTAGGACACACTTAACCCCTTCATCGCCCCCTAATGGTTAACCCCTTCCCCGCCAGTGTCATTTACACACTAATCAGTGCATTTTTATAGCACTGATCGCTGTATAAATGACAATGGTCCCAAATTAGTGTCAAAAGTGTCCGATGTGTCCGCCATAATGTCACAGTCACGATAAAAATCGCAGATTGCCGCCATTACTAATAAAAAAAAAAAATTATATTAAAAATGCCATAAAACTATTTCCTATTTTGTACACGCTATAACTTTTGCACAAACCAATCAATATACGCTTATTGTGATTTTTTTTTTACCAAAAGTATGTAGAAGAATACATATCGGCCTAAACTGAGGGAAAAAAAAATATTTTTTTATAAATTTTTGGGGGATAATTATTAGAGCAAAAAATATTGCTTTTTTTTCAAAATGGTCGCTCTTTTTTTGTTTATAGCGCAAAAAATAAAAACCGCAGCAGTGGCCAAATACCACCAAAAGAAAGCTCTATTTGTGGGGAAAAAGGGACATCAATTTTGTTTGGGTGCAACATCGCACGACCGCGCAATCGTCAGTTAAAACGACTCAGTGCCGTATCGCAAAAAAATGCTCTGGTCAGGAAGGGGGTAAAATCCTTGTGGGGCTGAAGTGGTTAAGAGGACTGCATAAAACTATACCCAAAAGCTATGTCATTTCTACGGCGGCCTTCAACCGGAGATGACCAACATAAACGGGAAGCGTTGAGAAGTGCCGGAAAGGCCAGAGAGTCGCCACGCATGTCATCAAACGCCATTTGTCATCTGTCCGGCTGTTTCCCACGTGAAAATCCCATATAAGAAAGGAAAATATTATCTACAAGAAGGATGGCGATAAAAAAATCTGCAGCGGTGTGCGCGCCGGGTCCCGCCGTATATCACCAATGCCGATACGGCCACATAATCTTGAGAGAATGACACAGTATATTTTAATTCGGTATCACGGAATGTTGTTGGAGAGACGGAACCTTCAGTCCGCGCAATTATCAGAGCTCTATAAAGCAGCCGCGGCCGCAGACGGCGGGGAAAAGGATTTTCTGCCGTAAAACACAACATTACAATGATAAACTCTCCGCGTCTTATCTCTCCCGCGTCTCTTACCGCCACTTCCACCGCCAAACAGGGCTGTCAGGCCCGGAATTATTTGAATGACTTTTTTTTTTTTCTCTCTTCTTTATTTATTCCGGAGGAGGAAAGCGCAGATGCGTCCACTTGGGACCGTAACCGGGTTATCGCGGAAATGGAAATGCGCGCCCGAACGATAAGGGAGATAGACGGCGAGATTGAGAAGTGAAAACCTGCTTTGTGGCCGTATTAAAAAGCTGTCTTGCTGGGTTATCACCTGAAGATAAAGTTGTAAGGAGTTTAATTTGATGAATTGGATGTACGCCGCTCGCCGCACTTCACCCATCTCAGCCGCCCCGTGTTTTTTTTTTTTTTTAATAAACAGAGAGATGAAAACTATTTATTTGTGCCGCGCCGTCCCTCCATCTTGCTGCGACAACGTGACGTTTTAGACAGGAGGACGTGCGGGTGTGTTTAACCACTTCAGCCCCGGAAGGTTTTACCCCATTCCTGACCAGGCCATCTTTTGTCATACGGCACTGTGTTACTTTAACAATTGCACGGATTTGTGACGTTGTACCCAAATAAAATTGATGTCCTTTTTTTTCCCCACAAATAGAGCTTTCTTTTGGTGGTGTTTGATCACCTCTGCGTTTTTTTTATCTTTTCCGCGAAAAAAAAAAAAGCGGACAATTAAAAAACAAAAAAAAAAAAAACAATATTTTTTCTTTCTGCTATAAAATATATCCAATAAAAATATGTCATGCTTGTGTCAGAAAAGAGCTTTTTTTGGTGTTATTTGATCACCTCTGTGTTTTTTATTTTTTGCGCTATAAAGAAAAAAAAGGCAAAAAAAAAAAGTTTTTTTTCTTTCTGCTATAAAACATATCCAATAAAAAAAAATGTAAAAGATTGAATTTCTTTATCAATGTAGGCCAATATGTATTCTACTACATATTTTAGGTAAAAAAAAAAAATCCCAATAAGCGTATATTGATTGGCTTTAAAATAGGGGACAAATTTAAGGCATTTTTTTTATTATTTATTTATTTTTTTACTAGTAATGACTGCGATCAATGATTTTTACCGGGACTGCGACATTGCGGCGGAGAGATTGGACACCTTAGCCCTTGTACACACGGTCGGAGAATCTGTCGGAATGAGTCTTATCGGACCGTGTCGTCGGATAATCCGACTGTGTGTGGTATGCATCGGACTGATTCCGTCCGAATCTCCGTCGGATCCAATTTTCCAACATGTTGGAAATATTTCCCGACCAACTGGGCCGGACGGACCTAATCCGATCATGTGTAGAGGATTTTGATCGGACCAAGTGCCACGCATGCTCAGATCAAATTCCTACATCAAAGCTATTGGCTACTAGCCTGAATGTAGTCCCATCGTAACGAAATTACGTCATCACGTTCTTAAAGATCGGATTTTTCGCCAACTTGGCCCGACCGTGTGTATGCAACAGTTTCGGACACAATCTGTCGGACTAAATCCGACGGGCAAAATCCGACGGATTTTGTTGGCAAAATCTCCGACCGTGTGTACGTGGGCTAAGGCCTCTTTCACACTACGTTAGAAGGGTGTAGGTAGATATGACGCTAGGTAGGTAGATGGGAGCGCCATATCTACCTACACCCTTCTAACATTTTATTCCAACCAGATCAGTTGGAAATACTTGGTAGAGGCAGCACCCGTTCATTTATATATATATATATATATATATATATATATATATATATATATATATATATATATATATATATATATACATACATCCTTTCCATAGCGCAAACCTATTTTTTCCCTTTTCTCTTTTACACTACCCTTTGGGTCTGGTATGAATATTAAGGGGAATCCAGCTCCAAAATGTAAAAATGGCGTGGGGGTCCTCCCCAAAATCCCTACCAGGCCCTTCAGGTCTAGTATGAATATTAAGGGGAACCCCACGCCAAAAACATATAAAATAAAATGACGTGGGGACCCCCCCCGGAATTCATATCAGACCCTTATTCGAGTACACAACCTGGCAGGCCGCAGGAAAAGGGGGAGGGGTGAGTGGGCCCCCCTCCTGAACCGTACCAGGCCACATGCCCTTAACATGGGGAGGATGCTTTGGGGTCCCCCCCAAAACACCTTGTCCCCATGTTAATGGTTAAATTTAGTGTTAGGGTTTGAATTGGGTTAGCATTCGATTTAGAGTTATGGTTAGAGTTAGTGCTACAGTGAGGGCTAGATGGTTGGGTTAATATTTCAGTTAAAACAAAGCTTAGCATTAGTGTTAAAGTTAGCTTTAGGGTTTAAATTAATTTTAGCATTAGAGTTGAGGTTAGAATTAGGGTTATTGTTAATGCTAGAGATAAGGATCAGTGTTGAGTTAGGGTTAGCAATGGAGTTAGAGCGTGGGTTGACATTAGTGTTAGGGTTTGAATTAGGGTTAGCGTTAGAGTTAGTGTTGAGGTTAGAATAAGAATTGAGGATAGTGTTAGGGTTGGAGTCAGTGCTACAGTTATTGTTAGGGTTGGCATTAGGCCCCATTCACACCTGAGTGTTTTGTAGCTTGAAGCCTGAAGCTACAAAACGCTGGGAGGGGTAAAAATCTATTATTCTCAATACAAATGGTTCACATCTCCACTCCAAGTCGCCTGAAGCTGAACGCCTGAAGCTCAAACAAGTTCTGGACCCTTTTTTGTTGCTCGAATTGTGCAGATTTTGGCGTTTTCTTCTTTTTACATTGGTGACCTTTTGCCCTGCACAAAATCGTGGCAAAACGCAGTAAAAAATTCTGCAAAATCGCATCAAAAAACGTACCAAAAAACCCCGCAAAATGTTCTGCCTGAAAGCACTATGCTCAGGTGTGAATGGGACCTCAGAGTTAGACTTAGTGTTAGCATTAAGTTTAGAGTTAGAGTTGAGGTTAGTGTTGAGTTAGGGTTAGCAATAGAGTTAGAGTAAGGGTTAACATTAGCTTTAGCATTAGTGTTAGAGTTTGAATTAGAGTTAACATTAGATTTAGAGTTGAGGATAAAGTTAGAGTTAGAACTAGTGCTTGGGTTAGGGGTAATGTTAATGCATGAGATATGGTTACTGCTACTGTTGAGTTATGGTCAACAATAGAGCGAGGGTTAACTTTAGTGTTAGGGTTTCAATTAGGGTTAGAATTAAATTCATTAGATTTAGCAGTAGGGTTAGAATTGAATTAGGGTTAGCAGTAGATTAAGATTGAGAGTTAGAGTTGAGGTTAGAAGTAAATTAGCATTACATTTAGAATTAGAATTAAGGAAAGTGTTAGGGTTAGAATTAGTGCTAGAGTTAGGGTTATTGTTAGGTTTGGCATTAGTATTAGACATGGGCACCGTCAATAAATTTGTTCCGCTCTGTTCCGTTTCGATTCATAATAAAATTAATTCGTACTTCGTATTTCGTGTCCGAAATTCTGTTCTGTTTCGTACGAAATACGAATCGTCGTTCGTTCGTTCTTTACGATGAGTTTAAAGGCAAAAACATTGCTCATTATGCTTATTATGTCTTGCAGAAGACTTCTATGATAGAAGTCAATGTAAGTTGCCTGAAGACATCGTCGGATGTCAAGGTTTTTCAGTGCGCAAACCTGTGGTAAAACACAAAACACTCGGGCCTCCCTGCCACGAGCGTGGGGAAGGGGAAAACAAAGAAGGACTCCGATCGTGAACGTACCGTTAAGCAGTCGACAATTTTATTAATAAAAAAATATAAATACACAGCAGACCAAAGGTATGACCGAATAGGTCCGATTCTAACAAATAAAAAGTATGCATAAAAAACCGGTTAAAATTAACAAATATACACCCGTGCTAGGGAATATTCTAAGCGTGGTGGTATCAGCACAAACAGCCCGACATGTTTTGTAAAAACTTACATCCTCCTGGGGCACCTCATACATGTGTTATGTCACGGTCTGACAAGTCCCGGTAGTGTGAACGGGCACTGAGTCGTCATCCGAAATCCGTAATTCGTAAACAAAAGTTCAGTCGGAGCGACTTGAGTCGCTCCTATTAGAACGGTTCCATAGTACAGAACGGAGCGCGACTTGTCAGGTGACTAAGTCGCCTGACAAGTCGTGGCAGTGTGAACGGGCACTGAGTCATCGTCCGAAATCCGGAATTCGTAAACAAAAGTTCGTATTCCGTACAGAATTCGGACGCACGGCAATTCGTATTTCGGATCCTCCCGAACCTACGAATTTGTGGAAATTCGTACGAATTTGAGATTCGTATGAAACGAATCGCACATGTCTAATTAGTATTAGAGTTTGAATTAGGGTTAGCATTAGGTTTGGAGTTAGAGTTAAGGATTTGACAAGTTTGGAGTTAGTGTTAGGGTTAGTGTTGAGTTACTAAGCCATGTACACAGGATCAGAAAATAGTATGAAAAATACCAATTTCGGAGCGATTGTACGATAATCTGATCCTTAGTACAGAGCTTTCGAGAGCCGATCAGGACATTTCATCCGATATTATTTGATCGGACATGCATGAAAAATGTTTTCATACAATACAAGATTGTACGATTTTCATCTATTACTACAGTTACCATTCGAAAATGCAACACAAATACACTACAATACATGACATCACAAATTTTTATTCTGTCGTATGAGAATTTTCGTAACTTTAGTAAACTCTTTAGGTTCGCTCCGAGATTAGCATGCAAAAAAAAAAAAAACGACGATCATTCGTCCGATAATTTCATTGTGTGTACCAGGCATTAGAGTTGAGATTAGAGTTAGTGTTAGAATTAGTGCTAGAGTTAGGGTTAATGTTAGCACAAGAGATAGGGTTACTGTTGAGTTACAGTCAGCAATAATGTTAGAGCGAGGGTTAACATTAGTGTTAGGGTTTGAATTAGGGTTAGCATTAGATTAATTTGATTTAGCAGTGGGGTTAGAATTGAATTAGGGTTAGCATTAGATTAAGATTGAGTGTTAGGCCGCGTACACACGCGGGGACTGTTCGCCCAACTTTGTCCGTCCAACAGTTTCGGCAAACAGTCCGCTCAAAATTAGCATGGACGGACATGGCCACACACGACGAACGAACAGTTTGCTGAAACCGTGCGCGATGACGTGAACGGCACGTACGACGGGACGGAAAATACGACGTCCTATACACTGCATTATAACTTTCGGCGTGAAAATCCTTTCTGAGCATGCGCGCAACTTTGTTTGACGAACAAGCCTACACACGAGCGGACTGTTCGCTGAAACAAGGTTTCAGCGGACAGTTTTACGGAATTTCCGAAAAACCTTGTTCGTCAAACTGTCCGCTGAAACTGTCCGCTGAAAGCCCACACACGAGCGGACTGTCCGCCCAAACACTGTTCAGCGGACAAAGTTGGGCGAACAGTCCGCCCGTGTGTACGCGGCCTCAGAGTTGAGGTTAGAAATAAATTAGCATTACATTTAGAATTGGGGAAAGTGTTAGGGTTAGAATTAGTGCTAGAGTTAGGGTTATTGTGAGGGGTTGGCATTAGTGTTTGGGTGTGAATTAGGGTTAGCATTAGGTTTGAGTTGAGGTTAGAAGTAAATTAGCATTAGATTTAGAGTGAGGCCGCGTACACACGGGCGGACTGTTCGCCCAACTTTGTCCGCTGAACAGTGTTTGGGCGGACAGTCCGCTCGTGTGTGGGCTTTCAGCGGACAGTTTCAGCGGACAGTTTGACGAACAAGGTTTTTCGGAATTTCCGAAAAACTGTCCGCTGAAACCTTGATTCAGCGAACAGTCCGCTCGTGTGTAGGCTTGTTCGTCAAACTAAGTTCCGCGCATGCTCAGAAAGGATTTACACGCCGAAAGTTATAATGCAGTGTATAGGACGTCGTATTTTTCGTCCCGTCGTACGTGCCGTTCACGTCATCGCGCACGGTTTCAGCAAACTGTTCGTCCGTCGTGTGTGGCCATGTCCGTCCATGCTAATTTTGAGCGGACTGTTTGCCGAAACTGTTTGACGGACAAAGTTGGGCGAACAGTCCCCGCGTGTGTACGCGGCCTAAGACTTAGAATTAGAATTGAATATAGTGTTAAGGTTAGAGTCAGTGCTAGAGTTAGGGTTATTGTTAGGGTTGGCATTAGTGTTAGGGTTTGAATTAGGGTTAGCATTAGGTTTGAGTTAGAGTTGAGGTTAGAAGTAAATTAGCATTAGATTTGGAGTTAGGGTTAGAATTAGAATTGAGGATAGTGTTAAGGTTAGAGTCAGTGCTAGAGTTGGGGTTATTGTTAGGGTTGGCATTAGTGTTAGGGTGTGAATCAGGGTTAGCATTAGGTTTGAGTTAGAGTTAGAGTTGAGGTTAGAAGTAAATTAGCATTACATTTAGAGTTAGGGTTAGAATTAGAATTGAGGATAGTGTTAAGGTTAGAGTCAGTGCTAGAGTTAGGGTTAGAATTAGAATTGAGTATAGTGTTAAGGTTAGAGTCAGTGCTAGAGTCGGGGTTCTTGTTAGGGTTGGCATTAGTGTTAGGGTTTTAATTAGGGTTAGTATTAGGTTTGAGTTTGAGTTGAGTTTAGAAGTAAATTACCATTAGATGTAGAGTTAGGGTTAGAATTAGAATTGAGGATAGTGTTAAGGTTAAAGTCAGTGCTAGAGTTGGGGTTCCTGTTAGGTTTTGGACTTTAAGATAGAGGTCGATAAAAGCAACTCTCTGCAGAACCGAGAAAAGGGGTGGGCAGGAAGGGCAGCTGTTTTCAGTGCAGCAGTAGGGGGGCACCCCCTCACCCCATGCACTCTCTAGATAAGTGGCTGTCAAACAATGGGCCTTGGCTTTATGGCTGCTTTGACAGCTATGGCTGTCACACGGTGCTCCAGCATGTCTACCCCCACCCCATCTACCCATAATCTGACCTTAAATACACGTTGTGTATGTGCAACTGCCTTCTAGCTTCTAGAAAACAAGCAACTGGCCAACCATGTGCAGTGCATATTCCATGCCAACCATAGGCAGCCAGAGCAAGGGGGCAGAGAATGGGATGGTACACCCATTCTATGGCATGCATTGGGAGTGGGGGTGCAGTTCTGCATCCTTGCCCCGGGTGCTGGATGAACCGGTCCCAGTACTGACACCCTGAAATCTCTCAACGTAGGTTTACTTTGGGATGTTTGATGTTGAGGAAGGTGACAGAGCTCAATTCATTGTTAATATTACAGCGCCACCTACAGTCAGTGCCATGCAAGCGGGTGACCCAGATACTGGACACTGAGATGTGTGTCTGCAGGAGGCTACAATGGAGCAGTGTTGTGTTTCCTGCAGATCTCTATCTAATGACGAGGTCTCAGGTTCCCCGTGTACTGATTGTGATCTAATGCTGCCTATTGTGCCCCCTCGCAGCGCTCCTTATCTGATCGCCCACCATCCCCTTTTCTGGGCCTCCAATACTGATTGTGTTTCCAAGTGATAAAGCCGCCTTTTCATTTGGACCCTTTCCTCGCCGGGCTCATCCGATTGCCTCCACCATGGCAAACAAGAACATGCTTATCCATTATTGAAGAGACCTGCTAATGGGGTTTTCCTGACTGCAGATAGAACAGGGATTGCTATGTCCTTGTGCTCATAAAGTGGCTCTGTTTTATCTTTGCCGGAATGACACTCGATGGGTATCTGAAGTTTTCTTACTTTTTTTAAGTTTTGGATGGATTGGGGAGTTGCTAGAACCCCTGTCGGGTTTTTGTTGCTGCCTGTGTCCCCAGAGCACAGGCAGCAACAAAGAGATTCGAGATTCGGCCCTCCTATTTGTCCCCTGGTGCCCATTGTCAGAGGCACAGAGAGTGACGAGAAATCCAAAATTCAGCAGATGTCACCAGAATAGAAGGTGAGAGCTTCATCTTCCATTGGAGACACTTGCGTAGACGGAAATTATGCCGGGGGAGGGGGGGGGGGGGGGGTGATGTAGTTTTTTCGCTGACAATTTGCTAGGGGAATGGTTGGTGCTGGTGCTTCAGACATCATGGCACCATTCTTGATATGGTGTCAGGTCGATCATTATTTCTATTATTACATTGTAATATAAAATGAAATAGTTAAACTCACCATAATGTAGAATCAGTGGGAATCCTAAGTGTGTCACTTGCCACCATCACCTGTCACCAGATGGGGATTGTCACTTCCCACGTCACCTGCCACCAGATACAGATTGTCACTTGCCACATCACCTGCCACCAGATACAGATTGTCACTTGCCACATCACCTGCCTCCAGATGTGTATTGTCACTTGCCACGTCACCTGCCTCCAGATGCGGCTTGTCACTTGCCACCAGATACGGATTGTCACTTGCCACGTCACCTGCCACCAGATGCGTATTGTCACTTGCCACGTCACCTGCCACCAGATGTAGATTGTCACTTGCCGCGTCAACTGCCACCAGATGTGGATTGTCACTTGCCACATCACCTGTCACCAGATGCGTATTGTCACTTGCCACATCACCTGCCACCAGATGTAGATTGTCACTTGCCGCGTCAACTGCCACCAGATACGGATTGTCACTTGCCACATCACCTGTCACCAGATGCGTATTGTCACTTGCCACATCACCTGCCACCAGATGTAGATTGTCACTTGCCGCGTCAACTGCCACCAGATGTAGATTGTCACTTGCCACTTCACCTGCCACCAGATGTAGATTGTCACTTGCCACGTCACCTGCCACCAGATGCGGATTGTCACCTGCCACCAGATGTGGATTGTCACTTGCCACGTCACCTGCCACCAGATGTAGATTGTCACTTGCCACGTCAACTGCCACCAGATGTGGATTGTCACTTGCCACTTCACCTGCCACCAGATGTAGATTGTCACTTGCCACTTCACCTGCCACCAGATGTAGATTGTCACTTGCCGCGTCAACTGCCACCAGATGCGGATTGTCACCTGCCACCAGATGTAGATTGTCACTTGCCACTTCACCTGCCACCAGATGTAGATTGTCACTTGCCGCGTCAACTGCCACCATATGTAGATTGTCACTTGCCACTTCACCTGCCACCAGATGTAGATTGTCACTTGCCGCGTCAACTGCCACCAGATGTGGATTGTCACTTGCCACATCACCTGCCACCAGATGTGGATTGTCATCTGCCACCAGATGTGGATTGTCACTTGCCACGTCACCTGCCACCAGATGTAGATTGTCACTTGCCACGTCAACTGCCACCAGATGTAGATTGTCACTCGCCACATCACCTGCCACCAGATACGGATTGTCGCTTGCCACGTCACCTGCCACAAGATGGGGATTTTCACTTGCCATGTTACCTGCCACCAAGTGATGTGGTCATGTTCAAGAAACCAGTGGTGAGATGATTGGAGCTTTGTGACATGGTGCATTATCCTGCTGGAAGGAGCCATCAGAAGATGGGGACACTGTAGTCATAAAGGGATGGACATGGTCAGCAACAATACTCAGGTAGGCTGTGGCATTTAAACGATGCTCATTTGGTACTGAGGGGCACACAGTATGCCAAGAAAATATCCTCCACACCATTACACCCCCACCAGCCTGAACCATTGATCCAAGGCAGGATGGATCCATGAGCCAAATTCTGACCCCACCATCTGAATATTGCAGCTGAAATTGAGCCTCATCAGACCAGGCAACATTTTTCCAATCTTCTATTGTCCAATTTTGGTGATCCTGTGCATATTGTAGCCTCAGTTTCCTGTTCTTAGCCCTTGTACACACGGCCGGAGAATCTGTCGGAATGTGTCTTATCGGACCGTGTCGTCAGATAATCCGACTGTGTGTGGTATGCATCGGACTGATTCCGTCCGAATCTCCGTCCGACCCAATTTTCCAACATGTTGGAAATATTTCCCGACCAACTGGGCCGGTCGGACCTAATCTGATCATGTGTATAGCATTTTGATCGGACCAAGTGCCACGCATGCTCAGATCAAATTCCTACATCAAAGCTATTGGCTACTAGCCTGAATGTAGTCCCATCGTAACGAAATTACGTCATCACGTTCTGAAAGATCGGATTTTTCGCCAACTTGGCCCGACCGTGTGTATGCAACAGTTTCGGACAAAGAAAAAAGAAGAGAACTGCGCAATCCCTAATATTTCTATTAGGATATAAGCCACCCAAAAAATGCTTCATATGGCTTTAAATCTAAAAACTGCATGTGACAAAAAATATATATTTTGCCCACAGCTTATAGAGTGAACATATACATATATATTGCCTACAGCTTATAGAGTGAACATACATTGGCCCTCATAAACCCTAAATTAAATACGTAATGTTAGGTCTGTAATACCAAGCATTCAAAGCAGAAAACATGTGAAATTAAATCCAATATGACTATGCATGTGAAAAAATAAAACAGCATAAATGTGACAATATAAAAAGTCCTTTTGTGAGTCCAAGTAAAAACACCACGTGTTGACTGAAAAAGGTCCAATCCAAAGCCCTATGGATTGGCGTGAGACCAAACTAGGTGTACCTCCACCAAACAGATAGCCCTAGCCCCTTACCAGATGCCCCAGTAAGGAGCGCTTATCACAAATCAGGTCAGAAGATAGGTCAATCTTGAGCGATCCCAATGGAACTTTCTACCGTAAACCAGATTAGAGGGTACGCCAGCCTTGAACCATCCAAACCAGGGGAGAACACTTTATGGAGCAGGACTCATATATATTTCATTGGAGAATCAGAAAGGTCCGCCATAGAAAGAAAAATACTCCAAATAGTGTAAAATCGTTTAATAAAACCATAAAAGTAAAAGGAAATACACTTACAGACGTAAGGAAACACAGGGCATATCATCAAAATTGGGCAGGCGTCGGCCGATCGCGAGCTCAAACGATATCCCTTCCGGTACCAGTTCAAATTGAGGCAAAAAAGCATGTCACGCCACCCAACGCGTTTCGTGAAAGAGTCACGTCGTCTGGGGTATGGGTGACACGCCATATTGCCTCCATTATATAGTGAGTGACTAGCACAAGCCACCTCCTCCCTTGCACAGGCATAATTCACTTCCGGAGTCAAACCGGAAGTGTGGCATGTAGATTGTGAATCAATGGGTCAAATAAACACACTAAATAGTATGGACCCAATACACCTAAAAGGGGGAGAACGCTAACCGATGTATATCCTTGTGAATAAAAACGTAGTGAGGCAATAACGCCAACGGCCATCAAGCCGCCAACCTCCGTACCCACGGTGAGGAACCAAGCCTCACTATCGCGTCCAATGGCGTTCGGGGTCGGAGGACCAGAGCGGCGGAAGTGACGCATATCGTGCAGTCACTCGCCCATCTCTGGTATGCAGCCAGAAAGCGCCGCCCCCTACAACGGCATGACGACACGCCATGCGTGCCAGGCGGATGGACAGCGCGCGCTACCCCCAACCCGGAAGTGTGTGCGCTCCATCTAATACCAGGCCTCGCTTTCGTTGCAAATGTAGAGCAGCAATGAATCCACACGGAAGTGGTTGCGCTCCATCTACAACCAAGGGTCACCTGCATTACAGGGATAAGATAGCAAAAGCCAGCTATGCCAAATAGATCACAAACAGAAAAAATAGATCAAAATCGACACAAGATAAATAATAAAAACTGAAAAGGAGGAGGGGGCTTGTCCACACAGTCACACCATACAAAAATTACAATGACAAATGACAACTTAAAAATACACATCAAAACTTGATTCGGCTCACTAAATAATAGAGCCCCTCAAGTATATATCACATCATTTTAGTAGTGGATATAAAATAAGGTAAAAATTAAAAGTAATGAATAAAGTAAACATCACCCATAGTTATAGGGTAGGGAGGGCATCAACCGCTATAATAAGAATCCCAGTCTACATCATACTCCCCAAGTCCTCCGAACCTAGAGTTCTAATGGAGGCTACCTCTATACTAAGAGAACCCCAATATTCATCACACTACCCAAATCCCCAGAACCCGAAGTCAATTTGAGGGCTGACACTTCTATTTGTAAAACACTCTCTAGGGGTTATAAGAGAAAAGTTATTTGTACAGAAAACCCAGTATTGCAAAAAAAAAGGGGGAAAAAATTGCACAGAAAGGGTGGGATCCACAGAATGCCAATCACTATAGTGCCCAATTGGAAAATAATGAGTACTTTCTGATATATGCCATAAAATTGGCAGAAGCATCCCATTAGGCATTATTAATAAATGCATTAACATCTGTATCGGTGTTCATACCGAAAGGGGTGTAGGTTTTAAGCCTATGGATCCAAGACATTTCCAACCGTGAAATCTCTCTAACCAAAGCGCCACCCCTCCAGTGGGGTTTGTACTTATCAATCCCCATGTATAAAGTATTGGACGGATCCCTACCATGTTTTTCGTCATAGTGCCTAGAAAGGGGATGTTTATCAAAGCCCCGTTTAATGTTGGCAATGTGTTCATTCAATCGGACCTTGAGGGCCCTCTTAGTTCTCCCCACATACTGAAGCCCACAGGGACATTGGATGAGATAAATCACTGCCTCTGAGGAGCATGTAATGAACGGCTCTACTGTGTATCTCCTCTGGGTGCTGGTGGAGACAAATTCAAGGATCTTAGAACTCTTATTTATATTGCAGGAGCACACTTGGCAATTCTTACATCTATAGAACCCTTTAAGGTTCTGAAAGAAGCACCTATCTTTTTCAGGAGGGTTTTGCACACTAGGGGCGACCTTACTGCCCAATGTGGAAGCTCCTTTAAAGATCACCCTAGGGACTTCCGGTAGAATAGTTCCTAGAGTCTGGTCAGTGGTCAAAACATGCCAATGCCTGCGGATAAGCTGTTTGACCTTCTGATGTTGCATCGAAAAGGTGGTAACAAAGGGTAATGAAAACTGATTCCCATCATCATTTTTCTCCCTAACAACCAACAGGCTAGGCCTGTCTCTATTCCGTGCATTGGAACAGGCCTCAGACAACACTTCTACCGCATACCCCTTTTCCAAAAAACGCTGTGATAGTATTTCAGCTTGCTCATCAAACTTAGTAATGTCGGTACAATTCCTCCTTAGGCGCAAATATTGCCCCAAAGGGACCGACCTTAGCCAGGAGTCTAAATGGCAACTGCCCAAAGGGATATAAGAATTCCTATCAGTGGATTTGAAGAAAGTGGAGGTGATAAAGCTATCACCATTAACCCTAATGTTTAGGTCTAAAAAGTTAACCCCTTCCTTACTGGCTTCATAACTAAATTTGATGCCTCTCCTGTTGTTGTTTAACCCTTCCATAAAGTCATAAAGATCCTGTTCATCGCCCTCCCAAAGGAGGAGGACTATCTCCGATCGTCTGGGAGAATCGATGACGTCCTCCTCCCACTTGGCCATGAATAGATTGGCCAAGCTAGGGGCATATTTGGCTCCCATGGCAACCCCTTTGTCCTGACGGTAAAACTGGTTATCGAACCAGAAATAATTGTGCTTTGCTGCAAAATCTAAAAGGGTCAAAATAAATTCAATCTGGATCTGAGTCAGACTGGAGTCTCGCTCCAAATAGAATCTAGCGGCTTCAAAACCCAGTTCATGGGGAATAATAGTGTAAAGTGATGTGACATCAGCTGTCACAAGCCATAAACCTGGTGTTGGTTTAATGGTACTTAACATATTAAGTATTTGCTTGGTGTCCTTCACATATGATGGGGTTTTCTTCACAAGTGGTTGAAGAAAAAAATCTATATACCTGCCCACCCTGGACGTCACCGAGTCGATGCCACTGACTATAGGGCGACCAGGGGGGCAGGTAATACTCTTATGCAACTTGGGAAGATAGTAAATGACTGGGGTTCTAGGGGCCATAGGTATGAGGAAAGACTTTTCCTTCTCTGTGAGGATCCCTCTACGGAAGCCTTCATCAACTAACCCTGTTAATTTTTAATTTTTTTGTTTTTTTTTATAATTTTTTGTATTTAACCACTGGGTCCCTGCTAAGCAGGGAATATGTCTCCCTATCATCGGTAATTCGGTGCAACTCCTTGAGGTAATCACTCCTATCTAGGATAGCGATACCCCCCCCTTGTCTGCAGGTCTGATAACAAGGGACTTATTGTTACACAGGGAATCCAAACCCTTCTGTAGATCACCCCGAAGTTTATATTTTTTCACCTTCATCTCATCCAAATCTTTAAGTACCAGATCCCTAAAGACCCTAATACTGGGAGCCAGTGTACCTGGGGGATTAAAAAGAGATGCATTGGCCAGACCGGAATGTTTAAAAACCGGTCTCGGCCTATTGTTCTCCTGGATGGGGTTACTCAACATATACCTCTTGATGTTTAATCTGCGGACAAATTTATGCACATCCATGTAGGTCTGAAATTTGCTCAAACACCTTGGTGGAGCAAATTTCAGACCCTTATCCAAAAGCCGTTTTTCAGAATCAGAAAGTGCCTGTGTGCTGAGATTAAAAATACCCTCACCTAGGGCCTTTTTCGCTTTAATTGACTGTATCCGCCTCCCCCCTCTGACTCCCCTCTTGGTTCTATAGGCTTTTTCAGGCCTCTGTTGTCCCTGGGAAAATCCCACCTGCGATTATTAGGGTCATGACTAGGTTGGGAGGGTCTGAACCCCGTGTTATAATCCACCTCTCGTGATCTATTCGGGTGAGGGGTTTGCTGAAAGTCATCCTCTATCCGACTCTCTGTATATGGGGCTTCAAAATCAGCCAACGGGAAGAAACGATTTTGGGTCGGGACCCCCCACGGTTGGTTCCTCCTATTGGAGTAGACCGATCTCTCTTGGTCGAACCGATGGATGGAACCCCATGCTGGATAGTTACCTGATCCTTGGGTTGGGGTGGGTCTCTGATAGTCACTCTGATAAGAGCCCTTATTGACCGTGTTCCTATTCTTATTTCTATTTCTCCTATTAGTAGGTCCCCGGACACAATCCGTCGGACTAAATCCGACGGACAAAATCCGACGGATTTGGTTGGCAAAATCTCCGACCGTGTGTACGTGGGCTTAGCTGACAGGAGTGGCACCCGGTGTGGTCTTCTGCTGCTGCAGCCCATCTGCTTCAAGGTTTGATGTGTTGTGCGCTCAGAGATGGTATTCGGCATACCTTGGTTGTAACGAGTGGTTATTTGAGTTACTGTTGCCTTTCTATCATCTTATCTCTGCCCATTCTCCTCTGACCTCAGTAAGCCATTTTTCTCCACACATCTGCCGCTCACTGGATATTTTCTCTTTTTCAGACCATTCTCTGTAAGCCCGAGAGGTGGCTGTGTGTGAAAATCCCAGTAGATCAGCAGTTTTTGAAATACTCTGACCAGCCGGTCTGGCACCAACAACCACGCCACATTTAAAGTCACTCAAATCCCCTTTCTTCCCCATTCTGATGCTCAGTTTGAACTTCAGCAGGTCGTCTTCACCACGTCTAGATGCCTAAATGCATTGAGTTGCTGTCATGTGATTAGCAATTTGTTTTTACCAAGCAATTGAACAGGTGTACCTAATAAAGTTGCCCGTGAGTACATCTCATACCTGGGAGGCCGATAAGGAAGCTTTAAATCACTGTAGTAGTCGGCACTAATACGGTGATCACCACAATCTTCCTGGTCCTGCTGGAATTGTATGCGAGTGGCTGCACCACTGCAAGCTGACCACAGAGGGGCACTTAGCACTGCTGCCGTTCATTGAATGCCCTGCATTTTATTTAATTGAATACAAGGCATTTTCTGACTAGACGAGGTGGGGAAGAAAAGCAGTGATGACATACGCGCCACCTCATCCAATCAGTGAACACCTTGTATTCATTGTGAAAACACAAGCTATTATTTTGAATGGTGGCAGTGCGGAGTGACCCCCTGTGGTCAGTGTGCAGTAGAGCAGAACCCAGAAGATCACGTGATCTGTAGTAGTAGTTGGCCAGTTGCACTGTAGTAGCGCCGACTGTACAGTGATTTCCAGCTTCCTTTGCAGTCCATCAAGTATGAGATTATGATGTACTTACATGGCGCCATGCTGGACCAATGTAACTATGTTATACAAATCTTTTCTGGAGTTCAGCTTTATAATGGAATTTTAATACTTTCCCATATGGTGTAACTCCAATCTGCATTTTAACAAAATAAACTTTTTTTTTATTTTTACAGTATAACTTTACTATTGGACTTTTTACAACATAAAGTTTTTTTCATCCCATTCATGCCTAAGCCTATTTCTGACATTTGGTGTTTACAAGTTAAAATACGTATTTTTTGCTATAAAATTACTTAGAATCCCCAAAGATTTTATATATATATATATATATATATATATATATATATATATATATATATATATATATTATTATTATTATTATTATTATTATTATTATTATTATTATTATTATTATTATTATTATTATTATTATTATTATTATTATTATTATTTTTTTTTTTTTTTTTTTTTTTTTTTTTTTTTTTAGCAGAGAATCTAGAGAATAAAATGGCGATTGTTGCAATATTTTATGTCACACGGTATTTGTGCAGCGGTGTTTTAAACGCAACTTTTTGGGAAAAGGGACACTTTCATGAATTTTTAAAATAGGAAACAGTAAAGTTAGCCCAATTTGTTTTTTGTATAATGCGAAAGATGATGTTACGCTGAGTAAATAGATACCAAACATGTCACGCTGTATAATTGCACGCACTCGTGGAATGGCGACAAACTACGGTACCTACAAATCTCCATAGGCGACGAGTTAAATTTTTTTAGTTACCAGGTAAGAGTTACAGAGGAGGTCTAGTGCTAGAATTATCGCTCTTGCTCTGACAATCGCGGCAATACCTCACATGTGTGATTTGAACAGTGTTTAGAAATGCAGGCGCGACTTCCGTATGACGGGAGTGACTTCGGATGGGGGGGCCCATGGAACCCAGAATCCCTTTTGGAGGTTGGGAAAACCTTGTTTTAGCTCCCCAGCCACCTCCTATGTCTAAGTCATCCTGCGTCCATAGTATATATACTATATTGTCTCATACTATGGTGTGTTCTGTGTTGGGTCGTTTGAGGTGTGGCTGTATTCCATTGTTCTATTGTGTCTGTCTGCCTTTGGTATTATGGGATGTGTATGTAGATTAGCTGTGACGTTTGACCATTCTTCCAGAAGCACATTTGTGAGGACAAGTGTACTGTATTTGGACAAAAACGCCTGGCTCACAGTCTCCGCTGTAATTCATCCCAAAGGTGTTCTATTGGGTTGAGGTCAAGATTTAGACTAAATAGATACCAAACATGTTACGCTTTATAACTGCACGCATTCATAGAATGGCGACAAACTACGGTACCTAAAAATCTCCATCTTTAAATTTTTTAAGGTTAGGTTTTCGAATTTCCAAATTTTCTAATTTACGAATGTACGAATGTACGAATATCCAAATTTTCTAATTTACGAATGTACCAATTTACAAATTTACAAAATTTACAAATTCACGAATGTGCGAATTTATGAATTTACGAATTGCGATCATAACGAATGACCCAAAAAAAACAAAAAACGAATGAAACGAAAACGAACAAAGTTTTTGGCAGTGCACATGTCTAGTCACTACCTGTGTGTGTAGGGATGAGGTTTGGGAATACATCACTGAAACCCTGGGATTCACAAAGTTTGCAAATCATGGACTTTTGACAAAATGTTTGCAGGTTCATCACCAGAAAAAAAGGAACAACCACTAAGGCAGAGCATAGCCTTCCCCTGGTCACCTCAGTTACAACAGCCAATAATTTGAAGAAATGGATAATCGTGTACTACATGGGTTTTTTTTTTTTTTGCCTTCCTCTGGATCAACTGTTGGCTATAGAGTTTTGTATGCCTTTACATTGGTGGTTAGTGGGAAGAATGTCCCTTACACTGGTGGTCCATAGAAAAAATGCTCTTTCACATTGGTGGTCAGAGGGAAGAATGCTCCTTATGTTGTTGGCCAGAGGGAAGAATGTCCCTTACATTGGTGGTTGGTGGAAATAACGCTCCTTACTAGGGCTGCAACTAACGATTATTTTCATAATCGATTAGTTGGCCGATTATTGTTTCGATTAATCAGTTAATAACCTTAAAAAAAAAAAAGTGGGTCAAATTGACGTTCATTTTCAACCACAGTGACGGGAAAATTTGGAAATAATAGAAAACTTCTTGGTCAAAAGAATTTTCAGACAGTGTATGTGGTTTTTGTTCAGAAATGAAGTGAAAATTTCAAACAAAATCCTTTCATTCAGCGAATGTACAAAGATTTTTCATCGGAATATTCTAACCTGAAAAATAGATCCATGAGGCGCAGCATAAGGCAATATGCAGTTTTTGCTTTTGATCTGTGTCTGCAGTGCTTTTTGCTGTGCGTTTTGATTTTTGCACATGTGATTTTACTGCAATTTGCGTTTTTTGCTTTTTTTTGGGGCAGATTAACCGGTTCCCGACCAGCACACGACGATGTACGTCGACAGAATGGCACGGGCAGGCATATTGGCGTACATGTACGTCCAATCTTCAATGCCGCCCTGCCATCGGGAGCGCGCCAGCGGCGGCACGCTCCCGCGCTGGTCGGGACCCCCGTGAGTCCGGTCGCGGGACCCGCGGACTCGATCGCCGCGGGCATACCCGCGATCGTCTCACGGGACAGCTGAATGGAGGAAATGCCGTGTAAACAGCATTTCTCCATTCTGCCTAGCAACTAGTGACGCTGATCTCTGCTCCATGTGATTGGAGCAGAGATCAGTGTTCACTAAATGAAAGCCCAACCCCCCCACAGTTAGTAACACATCCCTAGGAACACTTAACCCCTACACTGCCACCCACTGGTTAACCCCTTCACTGCCAGTGTCATTTACACAGGAATCACTGCCTTTATATAGCAGTGATTACTGTATAAATGACAATGGTCCCAAAAATGTGTCAAAAATGTCCGATGGGTCCCCCACAATGTCGCAGTCACAATAAAAATCGCTGATCGCCGCCATTACTAGTAAAAAAATAAATAATAAAAAATTATTAATAAAAATGCTATAAAACTATCCCTATTTTGTAAACGCTATAACTTTTGCGCAAACCAATCAATAATCGCTTATTGCGATTTTTTTTACCAAAAATATGTAGAAGAATACATATCGGCCTAAACTGAGGGAAGAAAATGTTTTTTTATATATTTTTGGGGGATATTTATTATAACAAAAAGTAAAAAATAATGCGTTTTTTTCAAAATTGACGCTCTATTTTTGTTTATAGCGCAAAAAATAAAAACCGCAGGGGTAATCAAATACCACCAAAAGAAAGCTCTATTTGTGGGAAAAAAAGGACATCAATTTTGTTTGGGAGCCACGTCGCACGACCACGCAATTGTCAGTTAAAGCGACGCAGTGCCGAATCGCAAAAAGTGGTCTGGTCTTTGACCAGCAAAATGGTCCGGTCTGTAAGTGGTTAAAAAACACAAATTGCTGCAAAAATGCATCACATTCTTTTCTGCACCTTCTCCATTGAAGAATATTGAACATAAAAAAAGCACCGTTTTGCGTTAAAAGTCCCTGACCCTTTCCAAATATGCAGCGGCTGAAAAAAGCACACAGATATGAACGTGGCCCATAGGAAACCATGTAAATGAACTGTAGTGTGTTTCTGCAAAAAGCACCAATAAATATATTTGAACCAGGCCTAAGACGTTTAGTAACATAATGGGGTTAAAGACTAAAATTAGCCCTTCATAGTACAAAAAAGCAGATAATCACCACTGGAAGGGGTTCATTTTTTTTACTGTAGAACATAGAAAGTGATATTTACAGTAGTGATTATATTTTTGTACTATAAAGGGCTCATTTTAGTTTTTTTTAACCCCATTATGCTACTGGTCAATCAATCGATTATGAAAATAGTAATTGATTAATTTCATAATCGATTAGTTGTCGATTTATCGATTAGTTGTACTCCTTACATTGGAAGTCAATAGGACAAATGCTCTTTACAATGGTCATCAGTGAGAAGAATGCCCCTTATATTGGCTAACAATAGGAAAAATGCCCCTTACATTGGTGGTCAATAGGAAGAATCTTCTTTACGTTAGTCGTCAGCAGAAAGAATTCTTCTTACATTGGTGGCCCGTGGGAAGAAAGCTCCTTAAATTGGTGGTCAAATGGAAAAATGCTCCTTACATTGGTGGTCATGGGAAGAATGCCCCTTACATTGGTGGTCATTGAGAAGAATGTCCCTTACACTGGTGGTAAATGGGCAGAAATCTCCTTACCATGGTGGTCAGAGGGAAGAATGCCCCTTACATTGGTGGTCAATAGGAAGAATGTCCTTTACATTGGTGGTCCATGGGAAGAATGTCCCTTCCATTAGTTGTCAGCAGAAAGAATGCTCCTTACATTGGGGGTCAGTGGGAAGAATGGTCCTTACATTGGTGATCAGTGGGAAGAATGCTCCTTACATTGGTAAACAGTGGGAAGAATGTTCCTTACATTGGGGGTCAGTGGGAAGAATGGTCCTTACATTGGGGGTCAGTGGGAAGAATGGTCCTTACATTGGGGGTCAGTGGGAAGAATGGTCCTTACATTAGAGGTCAGTGGGAAGAATGGTCCTTACATTAGAGGTCAGTGGGAAGAATGGTCCTTACATTAGAGGTCAGTGGGAAGAATGGTCCTTATATTGGTGGTCAGTGGGAAGAATGGTCCTTACATTGGCGCTCAGGGGGAAGAATGTTCCTTACATTGGTGATCAGTGGGAAGAATGCTCCTTACATTGGTGGTCAGTGAGAAGAATGGTCCTTACATTGGTGCTCAGGGGGAAGAATGTTCCTTACATTGGGGATCAGTGGGAAGAATGGTCCTTACATTGGTGCTCAGGGGGAAGAATGTTCCTTACATTGGTGATCAGTGAGAAGAATGGTCCTTACATTGGTGCTCAGGGGGAAGAATGGTCCTTACATTGGAGGTCAGTGGGAAGAATGCTCCTTACATTGGTGATCAGTGAGAAGAATGGTCCTTACATTGGAGGTCAGTGGGAAGAATGGTCCTTACATTGGGGGTCAGTGGGAAGAATGGTCCTTACATTGGTGATCAGTGAGAAGAATGGTCCTTACATTGGAGGTCAGTGGGAAGAATGTTCCTTACATTGGTGATCAGTGAGAAGAATGGTCCTTACATTGGAGGTCAGTGGGAAGAATGGTCCTTACATTGGAGGTCAGTGGGAAGAATGGTCCTTACATTGGAGGTCAGTGGGAAGAATGGTCCTTACATTGGTGATCAGTGGGAAGAATGCTCCTTACATTGGAGGTCAGTGGGAAGAATGCTCCTTACATTGGTGATCAGTGGGAATAATGTTCCTTACATTGGCGCTCAGGGGGAAGAATGCTCCTTACATTGGTGGTCAGTGGGAGGAATGGTCCTTACATTGGGGGTCAGTGGGAAGAATGGTCCTTACATTGGAGGTCAGTGAGAAGAATGGTCCTTACATTGGGGGTCAATGGGAAGAATGGTCCTTACATTGGCGCTCAGGGGGAAGAATGCTCCTTACATTGGTGGTCAGTGGGAGGAATGCTCCTTGCATTGGTGGTCAGTGGGAGGAATGCTCCTTACATTGGTGCTACATTGGTGCTCAGTGGGAAGAATGTCCCCATTACAAAAGATCATTCATATCAGTGGTTACGCATTTGAAAATGAGAAACTGCTCATTTTTCAAAGAACCCCTAGCAACATCTGGAGGAACCCTGGTTGAGTAGCGCTTCATAAGGCCTGGTTCACACCTATGGAGGTTGCAGTTTGCATATTACCAGGTGCATTTTACAATACACGGTTTTTGATCCATTAATGTCAATGAAACCAAAAACCAGAAAAAAATCCCTGGCCCTTTCCATAAAATGCACAGATGTGACCTACATCCATAGGAAAGCATGTTATATGGACTGTAGTGTGTTCCTGCAAAACTGAAAACGCACAATAAATTGCACAGGTGTGAACCAGGCCTTAGAGCTTGTAGATGGGGAACATTGGGAGCACAAGGGTCAGTGTCCCTCAGGCAGCATTATTATGATCACACATCTCTGAAACATCAGAGTGACTTTGCTGCATCTTCGGATAGGGGCCTGGCCACCTGTAGCCAGTCTCGCACAGCCGGATACCTAGACCAAACAAAAGCGGGAAGGCAGCAGGTGCCCCCCCGGGCGCTGTATCAGCTCCCATGTGGAGGGACCGCTTAGATAACACAAAATGCACCATAAGCAGCATATAATTATTTGCAAATATGACACGCAGACGCCCAACACATACAATTATGAGGGAGAGAGCTGCGGTGGTGTAATTGTCTTCCATGTATGACAGGCCTTTAATTTTCCACGGGAGCCCGCCGTTATTTCTTTGCACGTCTGCCGCCTGTGACGGGACACCTTGTACATTACACTTTAATTGTTGTCTTCCGCAGAGCACGTCGCAGCGTTGAGGCGGGCTCCCCGCAGAGCTTACAGTGACACGCCAGGCCAGGGAATGAAAGTGGAGACGGGCAACGTGCCAATCAGAAAAAATAAATAAATGTTTTCTGGTTAAAAACCAAAACGGTAAGGGGCGTACTCACTTTTGTGATATATACTGTATATCTGGCTCAGTTTGGTAAGCATTTATTCCATACAGCCACACTCTATATTCATGCACTCTGGACGCTGAAGATCTGGTCAGTAGATCTGTTCAAATGGACCACTTCCATGAGAGAGCTGGTGTCCTCTGGGTGATGTCATAGAGCGATGTGGGGAGCGTTGGTGGTGGTTCTGGCACAGCGTAATTCACACATCTTAAATCTTAAGTTGAAGTTAAAGTTTTACTAAACCCAGGACCCTGCAATCACTATATCTGGTCTCCCACAGTACACAATTAATTTAGTAAATATAAACTGCAAAATACCTTTTCTCAGCAGCAGAGCAGTCTTATGACTTCTATCGGTGTCTGGTTAAAGCTTATAGGAGGAGTTTTCATTCTCCTCTGACTGTCGTGTGAGGCTGCAGGACCCCTGACCCTCTGTCTGGCCTGCACAGAGTCCTGACCTCAATCCAATAGAACACCTATGGGATAATTTAGAGCGGAGACTGCGAGGCCTTCTCCTCCAACATCAGTGCCTGACCTCACAAATGTGCTTCTGGTCAAACATGCCCATAGACACACTCCTAAACCTTGTGGACGGCCTTCCCAGAAGAGTTGAAGCTGGTATATTTGCAAAGGGTGGGCCAACTCAATATTGAACCCTACTGATTAATGCCGCGTACACACGACCGGACTTTTCGACGGACTTGGTCCAGCGGACTGGAATCCATCGCTCATGTGTGGGCCCCAGCAGACTTTTTCTTCCCAAAAGTCCGGCGGACCTAGAAATAAAACTTGCTTCAAATCTTTCGGACGGACTCGAGTCCGGTTGAAAAATCCGGTCGTCTGTGTGCTAGTCCGATGGACTAAAACCGACGCTAGGGCAGCTATTGGCTACTGGCTATGAACTTCCTTACTCTACATCATCACGTTCGAATCCGTCTGACTTTTGAAGTGATCGTGTGTGGCCAAGTCCATTCGTTTGAAAGACCTCAGCTTCAAAGTCCGTCGGATTGTCCGCCGGACCAAGTCCGTCGAAAAGTCCGGTCGTGTGTACGTGGCATAAGACTGGAATTCCATTAAAGCTCATGTGTGTGGAAAGGCAGGTGTCACAATACTTTTGACAATATAGTGCATTTTGTAGCCCTGATGAAGTGTGTATTGGCCGCTGAAACACGTCAGCTGGTTTATGTGCTCAAATGACAAATAATTTAAAGTGACTTGGACTTAACCATTCATTTTGGTGCTCTTTTTGCATTCTATACCCACTTGCCGACCGGCTGCGGTACATATACTTCGGCACTTTGAAGATGGATATCTCGGTAACGGCAGCAGCTGCTGCCACAACCGACGTATCCATCTCTTCCTCCTGCGGCAGATCCCGCTGCTCTCCCACGCCCTCCGCCGCTTACCGGAGCTGTTAGCAGCGGCGGAGGCGATCGGGTCCTTGTCGTGGCCGGGTATGGAGACCAGTGAGGGGAAGATGGCCCCCCACCCGTCTCCATACCATAGCAGGGCGGAGGCGACTTCATAATGTCACTTCCGCCCATATGTCTTAAAGGGCCACTTTTTCAATGTAATTTTTTCAAATGACAATTATTTTTTTTTTTATTGCATTTTAGTCCAAATATGAGATGTGAGGACTTTTTGACCCCAGATCTCATATTTAAGAGGACCTGTCATGCTTTTTTCTATTACAAGGGAAGTTAACATCCCTTGTAATAGGAATAAAAGTGATCCAATTTTTGTTTTTTAAAAAGCAGTGAAAAAATAGATTAAATCAAGTAAAATAAATAAGAATTTTTTTTTTTTTAAAGCACCCCGTCCCGACGAGCTAGCGCGCAAAATCGAACGCATACGTGAGTAGCGCCCGCATATGAAAACGGTGGTCAAACCACACATGTGAGGTATCGCCGCAATTGTTAGAGCGAGAGCAATAATTCTAGCCCTAGACCTCCTCTGTAACTCAAAACATGCAACCTGTAGAATTTTTAAAACGTCGCCAATGGAGATTTTTAAGGGTAAAAGTTTGACGCCACACCACGAGCGAATGCAATTTTGAAGCGTGACATGTTGGGTATCAATTTACTCGGTGTAACATTATCTTTCACAATATAAAAAAAAGATTGCGCTAGCTTTACTGCTGTCTTATTTTTTTATTCAAAAAAGTGATTTTTTTTCCAAAAAAAAGTATAGCAATGACCGCCATTTTATTCTCTAGGGTGTTAGAAAAAAAAACTTGTAAACACCAAAATCTCAAAACGAGGCTAGTCCTTAAAGAAGGATTCCACCAAAAAAAAAAAATATTAAAAGCCAGCAGCTATAAATACTGCAGCTGCTGACTTTTAATAAATGGACACTCACCTGTCCCGGGGTCCAGCGATGCCGGCAGCCGAGGCCGATCGATCGCTCGGCTCTCGGCTGCTGCCGCCACCATTCTAGGTGAGGGAATCAGGAAGTGAAGCGAATCGGCTTCACTTCCCGGTTCCCTACTGCGCATGCGCGAGTAGCGCAGCGCAATAGGAATTCTCCGTGCTGTCACTGGGACCCGTGTGTGTCCCAGCAGACAGCGCGGCAGGACAGGAAATGGCGTAGACTCCCACGGGAGTCTATGCCCGGAAGTGGGTGTAAATACCTGTCTTTGACAGGTATCTCCACCCCCCTCCCCCCTGAAAGGTGCCAATTGTGACACCGGAGGGGGGGAGGGATCTGATCAGTGGAGGTTCCACTTTAGGGTGGAACCCCGCTTTAAGTTGATACTTTGAGTCACATTCCGGGGTACCCACCAAGGGAAGCCTTGTAGTCCGTGAACCATCTTATCAGAGCCGTTCAGCTCGTTGACGTATGAGGTTTCTTTTGTTTTATTGAACAAATAGGTTTTGAAGAGCCAGTAGAAATTGGATATGTCAGGGTGGATTGGGGAGAAGATATAGGGCATATTACAGATGAGGAATGGAATACTATACTGGATAATGTACCTATGGTGTCGCTATCCTCCTCTCAAAAACGTACCCAGCTGTTTATTATACATCGTACCTACCTCACGCCAGAGAAACTATATAAATGGCACAGAAGGGACACGCCACTTTGTCCCCGTTGCCTTGCTAATAATGGCACACTGGTCCACATGCTGTGGAGATGCCCGAAGCTACGAAGATATTGGGCAGCAGTGGTAAACACTATCAATAGAATATGGAACCTCAAACTCCAGACAGACCCTAAACTATGTCTACTAGGTTGGTTAGATGACGAACAATACACATCCCATACACACATTGCGATCGTACGAGTACTATTCCTGGCTAGGAAACTCATAGCCAGGAAATGGCAATCTGACGGAGTGGATGGGGTTGGTGAATGATTCTCTTATTAGCCCTTGTACACACGGTCGGACATTTCGACAACCAAATCCGTCGGATCTTGTCCGAAACTGTTGCATACACACGGTCGGACAAAGTTGTCGAAAAATCCGATCTTTCAGAACGTGATGACGTAATTTCGTTACGATGGGACTACGTTCAGGCTAGTAGCCAATAGCTTTGGTGTAGGAATTTGATCTGAGCATGCGTGGCACTTTGTCCGATCGGAATTCTCTACACATGATCGGAGTATGTCCTATCGGACCAGTTTGTCGGAAAATATTTCCATCAAGTTTGAAAATTCGGTCCATCGGATATTCCGACAGAAACAGTCCGATGCATACTACACACAGTCGGATTATCCAACAACACGGTCCGATAGGACACATTCCGACGGATTCTCCAACCGTGTGTACAAGGGCTTAGAGAGCAGCTTACCTATAAACACTGAGGCAGCCCGAACAAATTTGAAAGCATATGGGACCCCTGGTTGGACACACCTGGGTTAGCCCCACTATGTTTGGTTCACAATAGAATCTTAGGCGGCAGAACCACCACTACTAATACGTCATCCTAGTAGAAGGCAACCTATAAAAGTGTATAACCAAGCAGTAATAGGACTCAAGCTGAGGACGGCAGAGAGGACAGCTAGTACAATGCACCATCTCTCTAAGCCCTTGTACACACGGTCGGACATTCTGACGGAAAATGTCCGATCGGATCGTGTTGTTGCATAATCCGACCATGTGTGGGCTCCATCGGACTGTTTCCGTCGAAATAGCCGACCGACAAAGTTTTAGAGCTGGGCTATAAAATTTTCCAACAACATGATCCAATCGGACTTTGTCCGATCGTTTGTAGAGAATTTCCGATCGGACAAAGTGGCACACATGCTCAGATCAAATTCCTAGACCAAAGCTATTGGCTACTAGCCTGAACGTAGTCCCGTCGTAACGAAATAATGTCATCACGTTACGAATGTTCAGATTTTCCGACAACTTTGTCCGACCGTGTGTATGCAAGACCAGTTTCGGACAAAATCCGTTGGACAAAATGCGACGGAATTTGTTGTCGGAACGTCCGACCGTGTGTACAGGGGTTAAGGATATTAAAAGGAATACCATCACAACAATACAGGAGAGGAGGGGAAGCAGTAAGCAATATCTAGCCCTGTAGAGGTTGATTTGTATTTAGTTTGCCTTACCCAACTAGGGCTGCCACCTGTCCAGGATTCACCCGGACAGTCAGGGTTTTGAATCATGTGTCCAGGTTTCACGCAGACTGAAACCCGGACACATTATTCAAACTGGGCAGTGGCTCCTCAAGTAACCAAGATAGTCACTCAAATCTGTTGGCATCTGGGAGCTGCAGGTGGCTGTCTTGGGGCAAGTTCAACATCACTGGGTGGCAGGGTGATGATGTCAGAGCAATTTGGCCACACCCACCGTTCGCTGCTGCACGCTATGCACACCACATTACTACTCTCCTTGGGGCACCCAAAGGTTTCCCATGCCGCTAAAGTGTTCGGGTTTGGCTTGAAGAAAAGGTGGCAACCTTATACCCAACGGTTAGGAGACGTAAGACCACATTCAGCTCCCTGATGGTCAGGGGAGCGTGATACCCTTCTCTGATGGGTAATGCGGAAAAGGATAGAAAACAGGGGGGGGGGGGGAAGAAAAGGGGGAAACAATGACACAGAGGACATGAAATGTAGGTATTGAATAAGAACGAAAGTGACTATAGCAGGGGTCTCAAACTGGCGGCCCTCCAGCTGTTGTGAAACTACAAGTCCCATGAGGCATTGCAAGACTGACACAGTTACAAGCATGACGTCCCACAGGCAGAGGCATGATGGGACTTGTAGTTTCGCAACAGCTGGAGGCCCACCAGTTTGAGACCCCTGAACTATAGTAACAATACCTATACACTCTGATATGTTGATCACTGTGTGATATGCCATGTAGTTCGTGAGACTATGTAATGAAGATAACTTTATGTCCTCATGTTAACAAGCTGAGATATCTATAGCTAATTGGAAAGACTGCGTTTTTTTACATCTTCTTTTTTGTTTTTGTTGTGTTTTTCTTTTGTTTGTGTTTGTTTTCAAAAAAAAAAAAAAAAATGATCTGATTTAAAAAAAAATAATAAATTGGATACGTCTTTCTGGTGCTAGTGACAAACTGCGTCATAGACGTCATTATTTATTTCACCCATGGTTGCACTTTAAAACCCAAAATGGCATTTGTCATAAGAACTGAGCGATAAACACAAAGCTACGTAAATAACCGCACAAAGCCAAATAAGACCTGCCACCTGAATGTGAAAAATGAGCTCTATCTGCCCATTAATTGGGGGGGAAAGTGGGATTTCTACAGTAATGATCGGGCCGCTATGGGGTCAAGCATTTGAGGGGATATAAATTAAACCTCTAAATTGCATTTCTTCACTGAAAAAAAAAAAAGAACACTTCTAATGACCGCGCCGTTAACCCATTTGCTACCTAAAGGTGCCGCAATTAATTCTCCCATATTATGATGTGTGAGCCTAAAGCATTTACAGTTATGGGAGGTTATTTTGACATATTACGGCGTAATTGTTCAAATCGCTGACAACCCCAGTAATTACAGAGTATATTTATTATTTTACAAGTGTCTTGTGCATATGCTGCCGTCATTTGCATATTACAAATGAATTGGTATCTTTTGTTTGCATATTGTGCTGTTGATTTAGCACCCTGCCGATCGTACGCAGACTCTCTGTGCAGAAAAAATGCAATCTTCATCTGTCACCGGAAAATGGAGGAATAATGAATGTGTCTTTTTGCATAAAAAGCAAATCATGGCATTGAGAAGAAGGCTGCACTGCCGTACTTTTTTGGGTGAAGTTGGGAGGGTCGGCAGATTTATCCATTCCTTCTGGAAGCTTTCGGTAAGTAAAAGATAAATAAGGCGAGCCCTGTCGATTTTCAAGCTATCGTAGTTAGGATTTTGTTCAAAAATTATCGATTTTGGAAAATGAATTTGATTTTATGACTGTTGATAGGGATGAATTGACAATGGTTTCAACTGCAGAGAGGCAATAAAATCAAATCAAAATCAAAAGCACTTGGGTGGGTATTGGGGAACGCCCAGTATAAAAGTTCATGATGCAAAAAGATTGAATTGAAGTATTTATTGAACAACGGTATCAAAGGAAGCCAATGCATTTCGGGGAAAATGTCTGCCTTTGCGTCGGGATAAATCATATGCATAATCGTGCACAAAGACGTGCATGAAGACGGGCACTTGCTGATAAAAATTCTCGAGTGACAACTAAAGGCTCCGTAACTCGCGTGCATGTGCAAAAGAATTCGCAAGCGACAACTACATATCTCCCAACCAGGGCAGGACTTAGGGTGATGGGGGGCCCCTGGGCTTGAGTCACTTTTGGCCCTACCTTCTATACATTACCGTATTTATCGGCGCATAACACACACCCCAAGTTTAGGAGGGAAGTTTAAGGAAAAAACTTTCATTTAAATGCCCATCAATTCAGCCTTATCAGTGTCCATCTGCAGCCTTTGCCCATCCATCTGCAGCCTTGTCCAGTGTAATTTGCAGCCTTGTCAGTGTAGCCTTGTAATTTGTAGCCTTGTCATTGCAGTCTTGAAGTTTAAAAATGGCGCAGCGGAGATACAGAGTCCTGTGTATCTCAGCAGCTCTCGGGTCCTCTCGCAGTCCTGAGCGGAGCCAAGAGTAACCTGGTGTACTCGGCTCGGCTTACAGTCACGCCCAGGCCCTGTATTATGTCCATCGTAGGGCGGGACTGGGAGTGACTGTGAGCGGAGCCGAGCCAAGTACACTCTCTATGTATCTCGGTGGGGCCTGCGGGGGCCCCCTGTTGGGCGGGGCCCATGGGCTTGAGCCCAGTCAAGCCCAATGGTAAGTCCAGCCCTGCTCCCAACTGTCCCTGATTTCGAGGGACTGTCCCTGATTTTGAGCAATGCCCCTCTGTCCCTCATTTTGGTCTGATCTATATAGGTGTCACCCATACCCCAGACGACGTGAATTTTTCACGAAACGCGTTGGGTGGCGTGACACGCTGACTTGCCTCATGTGAACTGGTACCAGAAGGGATATCGATTGGTGTTCGCGATCGGCCGACGCTTGCCCAGTTTGATGATATGCCTGATGTTCTTTCATGTTTGTAAGTGCATCTCTTGTTTTATATTTATAATTTTATATTTTTGTTTTAATAAATGATTTTACACTATTTGGAGCATCTTTTCCTCCCTATGGTGAACCTTCCTTGATCCTACCATGCTACACATCTGAGTCCCGCTTCAAACAGCGTTTTCCCCTGCTGGATGGTTTATGACTGGCGTATCTCCTAACCTGTCCTACGTAAAAGTGTTCCATTTGGAGGGCTCAAGTTTGATCCATCTTCAGACCCATTTTGTGATTAAGCGCTCCCTACCGGGACGTCTGGTAAGGGGCTATTATTACTTGTCTGGTGGAGGTGCACCTGGTGTTACTTCACGTTGATTGAAAAGTTTTACGATTGAATAGATCCCTTCTACACTGGGTGTTTCTCCAGTTGGACTTTTAATGGACTTTATGTTATCACATACATTTTCAGTACTGTTTGATTCTACTTTATATGTTTCTTGTTTTTGAATCGCTGACTTAGAATTGTACATTTTTTCCTTTTGGTTCATAACCTATGAGGGGCAATATATATGTTTACTGTATTAAGTTATAAGTAATGCCTTATGGTTTATTTAGTCATTAGTTTGGTGTGTTAGAATAATAGATCACAAGATACACTTCTTTAAGGTAGAGTGGTTTACATCCTAATAGAAGTATTAGGGATTGCGCAGTTCTCTTCTTTTTCTTTGTTTTTATATGTATATTTCACTTTGGGTATATATTAGAATTGCTGCATCACACATTTTCGTTAAGCATACACTGTAGCGCAGATTTCCTCTTCCTTTTTTCTCTGTTCTTTTCCAAATAATAATCTTGCGGCTTCAGTAGATAGGTTCAGTCCTACACTATGGACATCTTTGAGTTTAGAAATAAGAGGGTGATAGACACGGCTGGGGTGTTTGATTCTACACCCATATCTGCGGGTTCAGATATGAAAGGTGTATTCACCAGACTAAAAAATCTCACCACCTCCGAATTACATGCCCAGTGGGACATTGCTTTCTTTGAGACATATCTTAGAGAGGGCATGGTCCCCAGGAGTCTCAGGTGGGAGCTGAGCCCACACAGGGATGAGTCCGACATGGAAGGGTGGCAAAAGTTTTTTAATGATTCAGGGCTCTGTCTTTTACGATTTCTAGCTCAAAAAAAGAGCGAGAAATTAGCCCGCCTTGATGAAGAAATCAAACTAATCAAGGAATCACTAGTTCCTCTGAGCACTACTGAAGCGTATAAGGAGTGTTCTAAGAACCTCCTTAAAACTCTTGAGAAAGAGGAGAAAGAGCAAAAGCTCAAGAAGAAAAAGAAGTTCATCAGGGACAAGGAGGATTACCAGTCTGGGATCATCTTTCTATGGCAGAAGAAATTAGCCATGGAAAGAGAACAGATGGATACTCTTCCTCCCAATGCTCCTAATAATACTCAGAGGGGTCCTCCTGAGGCAGTCCCAAGGGACAACATAGTGCATTATCCCACAGAATGGGTACAGGGAGTCAGAGTCACACCGAGCAATCAGGCCCATTCGGGCACAGGTCCATGGCAGCTACGAGGTAATACCTCTTTGTCTCTGGCATCTCCAAGACCCCCGTGGGCTTCCCCGGGGAGGGGACCCGTAAATGGGAGATACAATAACAAAAACAAGAAAAAGTACAATAAGGGCCCATATCAGGGAGGTCATCAGAGACCTACCCTAACTCAAGGACCTGGCAGTTATCCAGTATGGGACTCCATTCAAGGGTTTGACCAAGAGAGGTCGGTATACTCCAATAGGAGAAATCAACCTTGGGAAGTTCCAACTCAAAACCGTTTCTTCCCGTTGGCAGACTTTGAAGCCCCATACATGGGGAGCCAGAGAGAGGATAATCCCCAGCGAGTACCATACCCGATTGGATCACGGAGGGTAGATCAAAGTGCAGTGTTTAGGCCCTCCCAACCCAGTCATGACTCCATCAATAATCGTGGGTGGGATTTTCCCAGGGACCACAGAGGCCTAAAAAGGCCTATAGAACCAAGAGGGGAGTCAGAGGGGGGAGGCGGATACAAGCAGCTAAAACGAAAAAGGCATTAGGGGAGGGTATTTTTAATCTCAGCACCCAGGCACTTTCTGACCCCGAAAAACGGCTTTTGGATAAGGGTCTGAAATTTGCTCCACCAAGATGTCTGAGCAAATTTCAGACCTACATGGACATACACAAGTTTGTACGCAGATTAAACATCAAGCGGTACATGTTGGGTAACCCCATTCAGGAGAATAATAGGTCGAGTCCGGTCTTTCAACATTCCGGCCTTGCCAATGCATCCCTTTTCAATCCCCCAGGGACACTGGCTCCTAGTATCAAAGTCTTTAGGGATCTAGTACTTAAGGATTTGGATGGGATGAAAGTAAAGAAATGCAAACTTCGGGGTGATCTGCAGAAGGGTTTGGATTCCCTCTGCAACAATAAGTCCCTCGTCATCAGACCTGCAGATAAAGGGGGCGGCATTGCCATCCTGGACAGGTGCGACTATCTCAAAGAGTTGCATCGCATTACTGATGACAGGGAGACTTATTCCCTGCTTAGCAGGGATCCAGTGATTAAATACAAAAAGGAATTAACAGGGATTGTAGATGAGGGCTTCCGTAGAGGGATCCTTACGGACAAGGAAAAATCTTTCCTTATACCTATGGCCCCTAGAACCCCAGTTATCTATTATCTCCCGAAGCTACATAAGAGTACTACCTGCCCCCCTGGTCGCCCTATTGTTAGCGGTATAGACTCGGTGACGTCCAGGGTGGGCAGGTATATAGACTTTTCTTCAGCCACTTGTGAAGAAAATCCCATCATACGTGAGGGATACCAAGCAAATCCTTAATATGTTAAACTCCTACAAACCAACCCCAGGCTTATGGCTAGTGACAGCCGACGTCACATCACTTTACACCATTATTCCCCATGAATTGGGTTTTGAAGCCGCCAGGGTTTATTTGGAGCGAGACTCTGGTTTAACACAGATCCAGATTGATTTCATTTTGGCCCTTTTAGATTTTGCAGCCAAGCACAATTATTTCTGGTTCGACAACCAGTTTTATCGTCAAGACAAAGGGGTTGCCATGGGGGCCAAATATGCCCCCAGTTTGGCTAACTTATTTATGGCCAAATGGGAGGAGGATGTCATCGATTCTCCCAGACGACCGGAGATAGTGCTGTGGGCACGATATATTGATGACGTCCTCCTCCTGTGGGATGGTGACGAACATGAACTCCATGCCTTTATGGAAGGGCTAAATAACAACTCGAGAGGCATCAAATTTAGCTATGAAGCCAGCCAGGAAGGTGTGAACTTTCTAGATTTAAACATCAAGGTTAATAGTGAGAGTTTTGTTACCTCCACCTTCTTCAAATCCACAGATAGGAATTCCTATATTCCTATGGGCAGCTGTCACTTGGACTCCTGGTTAAGGTCGGTCCCTTTGGGACAGTACCTACGCATAAGGAGAAACTGTTCTGATACCAACAAGTTTGATGAGCAAGCCAAGTTACTATCTCAGCGGTTTTCGGAGAAAGGCTACGCGGTAGACCTGTTGACCGAGGCTTATACAAAAGCACGGGAGAGAGACAGATCTACCTTGCTGGCAGATAGGGAGAGTGAGGCCGATGCCAATCAGTCTTTATTACCCTTCGTTACTACCTTCTCGATGCAACATCAGAAGGTTAAACAGCTGATCCGTAGACACTGGCATATTTTGACCAATGACCAAACTCTTGGAACTATCCTACCGGAAGTCCCTAGAGTAATTTTTAAAGGAGTCTCTTCACTAGGCAATATGATTGCTCCTAGTGTACAGAACCCCCCTGTGAAGGACAGATGCTTCTTTCAGAACCTCAAAGGGTTCTATAGGTGTAGGAATTGTCAGGTGTGCTCCTACAATAAGAACAAAAATTCTAAAATCCTTGAATTCGTCTCCACCAGCACCCAGAGAAGGTATACAGTGGAGCCGTTCATCACATGCTCGTCAGAAGCAGTGGTTTATCTCATCCAATGTCCTTGTGGGCTTCAGTACGTGGGGAGAACTAAGAGAGCCCTCAAGGTCAGATTGAATGAGCATATCGCCAACATTAAACGGGGTTTTGACAAACATCCCCTTTCTAGACATTATGACGAGAAACATGGAAGGGATCCGTCTAACACCTTGTACATGGGGATTGATAAGTACAAACCCCACTGGAGGGGGGGAGCTCTGGTCAGAGAGATCTCATGGCTGGAGATGTCGTGGATCCATAGACTAAAAACTTACACCCCTTACGGTATGAACACAGATACAGACGTTAATGCGTTTATTAATAATGCTTAACGTGTTGTTCCTGCCAGTGTTCTTGGCACAGACGTAAAGCATTTATGACTTTTTCCATCAGACATTGTGGGATCTGGATATTTGTGGATTTTTCTACCTCAATGTAGCGTTTGATGGTTTTTCTTGTAAGCTCCCATTCTTTCCATTTTGAGAGAGAAATATCTTTTTTCTCATCTTTTTTCTCATAATGTATTGAGTTCTACATAATACAGTTGTGTATGCCCCTTTCACTTTTTGCTGTGGGTGAACTTTGTAGCTTACCGTATATACTCGAGTATAGGCCGACCCGAATATAAGCCGAGGCCCCCAATTTACCCCCAAAAAAACTGGCAAACTTATTGACTCGTGTATAAGCCGAGGGTGAGACATGCCTGTCCATCCCTGTGTGTGTGTCCGTCCATCCCTGTGTGTCCGTCCGTCCCTGTGTGTCCGTCCATCCCTGTGTGTCCGTCCATCCATCCCTGTGTGTGTGTGTGTCCATCCATCCATCCATCCCTGTGTGTGTGTGTCTCCATCCATCCATCCATCCATCCCTGTGTGTGTGTGTCTCCATCCATCCATCCCTGTGTGTGTGTGTCTCTATCCATCCATCCATCCCTGTGTGTGTGTGTATCCATCCATCCCTGTGTGTGTGTGTCTCCATCCGTGTGTGTGTGTGTGTGTGTGTGTGTGTGTGTGTCCAGCCTACCTGTGTCCCGAGCCTTTGTCCCGAGCCTCCGTCCCGTGCCTTGCCTCCTTGCCTCCGTCCCGTGCCGTGCCTTGCCTCCGTCCCGTGTCGTGCCTTGCCTTGCCTCCGTCCCGTCCCGTCCCGTGCCGTGCCTTGCCTCCGTCCCGTGCCCTCTTCGTCGGCGCCTCGGCGGCCATTGTAAAATTCAAAAGCCGCGCCTCTGCCTTCGCCTGTGATAGGCGGAACACTGAATTTCCCAGCAGCCTGTGTTCCGCCTATCACGGACATCGTATCATCCTCGTCCGTAGTACGAGGATGATACGATGTCCGTGATAGGCGGAACACAGGCTGCTGGGAAATTCAGTGTTCCGCCTATCACAGGCGAAGGCGGAGCCGGAGGCGCGGCTTTTGAATTATAGAATGGCCGCTGTCTGTCTGCTCGACACGCTGATCGAGCGGGCAGACAGCGATGACTCGAGTATAAGCCGAGGGGGGCACTTTCAGCCTCAAAAAAGAGGCTGAAAATCTCGGCTTATACTCGAGTATATACGGTAGTTAATACCGCTATCCTAATATTATGAAGTGTTTAACCACATATTGAGTTAGCCATGTATTACAAAGTGCCTTGTATGTTTTATCCATTTTTGATTATTAAGTGTTAGTTAATAATTTTTAATTTTGTGGTTGGACTAGTCGCCTCCTCCCTTTTTAATTTAATTTTATTTGAGGTATATATATATATAATTCTTCATTCTTCCTCCTTCGTGATATGGAGGAAGATTTATTTGCTATGGAGGTCTGGAGCCACGACTACACTGTATTGAAAGCGAGACATGGCACCAGATGAAACGCACACACTTCCCTGCAGGGGGTGATGTGCGCCGCCCATCCGCCCGCTACGTACGGTGTGCTGTCATCCGCTCGTTACGTACATTGTATTGAAAGCGAGACTTGGCATCAGATGGAGCGCACATACTTCCTTGTAGTGGGTGATGTGCGCCGTCCATCCGCTCGCTACGTACGACGTGTTGTCATCCGCTCGTGACGTACGAGGTGGCGTCATCCGCTCGTTACGTACAGCGTGTTGTCACGCCGTTGTAAGGAGCGTCGCTTTACAGTCGTAAACAGGGAGGGGCGGGTGATTGCATGGATCATTTCCGCCGCCTTGGCTCCCTGACCTTGCACTCTATTGGATATGAGAGTGAGGCCTGGTTCTTTGATCCCGGAAGTGAAATAGGCTCGCACTCTATTGGATATGAGAGTGAGGCCTGGTTCTTTGATCCCGGAAGTGAAACAGGCTCTCACTCTATTGGATATGAGAGTGAGGCCTGGTCCTTTGATCCCGGAAGTGAAACAGGCTCTCACACAACGGAGGAGGTGGCTTGTTCCAACATTCACTATATAATGGAGGCAATATGGCGTGTCACCCATACCCCAGACGACGTGAATTTTTCACGAAACGCGTTGGGTGGCGTGACACGCTGACTTGCCTCATGTGAACTGGTACCAGAAGGGATATCGATTGGTGTTCGCGATCGGCCGACGCTTGCCCAGTTTGATGATATGCCTGATGTTCTTTCATGTTTGTAAGTGCATCTCTTGTTTTATATTTTTGTTTTAATAAATGATTTTACACTATTTGGAGCATCTTTTCCTCCCTATGGTGAACCTTCCTTGATCCTACAATGCTACACATCTGAGTCCCGCTTCAAACAGCGTTTTCCCCTGCTGGATGGTTTATGACTGGCGTATCTCCTAACCTGTCCTACGTAAAAGTGTTCCATTTGGAGGGCTCAAGTTTGATCCATCTTCAGACCCATTCTGTGATTAAGCGCTCCCTACCGGGACATCTGGTAAGGGGCTATTATTACTTGTCTGGTGGAGGTGCACCTGGTGTTACTTCACGTTGATTGAAAAGTTTTACGATTGAATAGATCCCTTCTACACAGGGTGTTTCTCCAGTTGGACTTTTAATGGACTTTATGTTATCACATACATTTTCAGTACTGTTTGATTCTACTTTATATGTTTCTTGTTTTTGAATCGCTGATTTAGAATTGTACATTTTTTCCTTTTGGTTCATAACCTATGAGGGGCAATATATATGTTTACTGTATTTAGTTATAAGTAATGCCTTATGGTTTATTTAGTCATTAGTTTGGTGTGTTAGAATAATAGATCACAAGATACACTTCTTTAAGGTAGAGTGGTTTACATCCTAAGGCTCCATGCACACTGAAGCTCAAAAAAGCTTTTTCTGGACGCCAGATTGCTGGCAGAAAACGCTGTTCGAAAAACCTGCTTTTAACAGCGTTTTATACTAGCGTTTATGAGCGTTTATGAGCGTTTTACAGCGTTAGCGTTAATGGGCGTTTTTTATAAAAATACACAGAGGACACTCCAAAAATCCCACAATGCATTGAAAAATAGAATGCCGAAAACTGATTAACGCATGTTTATGAGCGTTTAATAGCGTTTATCAGCGTTTGCCGTTTTTTGGCGGTGAAAAACGGCACTTTGAACGCGAATTTCTGGCGTTCAGAAAAAAGCCCATAAACTCCACTGCTCATTAAAGCTAAAAAACATCCATGTGTGCATGGGCACATAGGCTAACATAGAGTGGAGTTTATGGGCTTTTAAAAAAAACGCCCAAACTCCAATAAACTGCAGTTTATGAGCTCCAGTGTGCATGGAGCCATATAGAAGTATTAGGGATTGCGCAGTTCTCTTCTTTTTCTTTGTTTTTATATGTATATTTCACTTTGGGTATATATTAGAATTGCTGCATCACACATTTTCGTTAAGCATACACTGTAGCGCAGACTTCCTCTTCCTTTTTTCTATATAGATGTATATAAAATGCACTTTTTATCTTTCAAAAAGTGTTCCCCAGCGCTAAACCTTTCATCTGATTTCTAAATTGCTGCATTTGTAAATTCCAAAAGCCAATATAAAGGAATAGTAGTGGTAAAAAAGCACTTGTGTGTTTAATCAATCTTGTTTTTTTTGTCCAATTCTCCTTTTAAGGGGGCGTGGCAAGGGGTGTGTCCTATGCCTGCATACTTTTGCTGATAGGTGTCCCTCATTCCCATCTCAAAAAGTTGGGAGGTATGCAACTAGGCATTCCTGACTCGTTAACGTATCTGGGCATTAATGTAAGTACTTGGCACCCTCTTGCCTATTTAAACTGGCTCCATAGACCAGAAGATTGCTGAGGGGTCGACAGCTTCTACCTTATGCGACCTGATCCTGTGCTTGTTCCTGTGTATGGGGATAGGGGAAAACACTGCGCTAAAATCAGATATAGGTAAAAGAGCACAGCAGCCAACACTCAAACAAACAAAGTTCAACAAGCAGTGGTAAAAAATAGTGTAGCGCTTATAAAGTGAATATGTGTAGAAAAGATGATCATATAACAAAGATCATATAAATGTGTAAATTAACAAAATAAAGTCCAAAGAATAGGTGTAAGCTTCCTGTGGAAAGACCGGCACAATGGTAGTCAGACCGTATCGCAATACGGGGCAGATCCTATTAAACGGATATGTCCATGTGCAACAGCTTGTCTGGAGACATTGGAAAGGAATAGATGGATACTTCTTACCAGAAATGTTGGACTCACACAGTCGTATGACGGTTGAGTCAATAAGGCTTGGGGTCACAATCTAGGACCGAGGGGTGAATCGGAGGAGGTTCGTCAGCCTGGTGGGGAGACTCCAAAGGGCCGTATATCCAATCATGAATCTCACCGATGGAACTTCAAAGTGGTTAGGAAATCCAACTCAGGTAAGGCACGCTGCACTCCGATACTCCGGATACCCCAAAATAAAGGGGAAGATGTTTGAAGGGTTTAAACCAAAAGAGAAAAAAGAAAGAAAAAGCTCCACATGGTGCGGGTCAGGCGATAAAAAGGATAATTTATTAAAAGTCAAGAGTGTAACAAATGACTTAGTGATCACAAAGCAGTAAGGTAAAAGTAAAAAATAAAATAAAAGTAAAAGCAATGTGGGGTGCCAACAGCTAGCCCGACGCGTTTCGACACATATGTCTTCGACTGGGGCATCAAATAATAAATTATCCTTTTTATCGCCTGACCCGCACCATGTGGAGCTTTTTCTTTCTTTTTTCTCTTTTGGTTTAAACCCTTCAAACATCTTCCCCTTTATTTTGGGGTATCCGGAGTATCGGAGTGCAGCGTGCCTTACCTGAGTTGGATTTCCTAACCACTTTGAAGTTCCATCGGTGAGATTCATGATTGGATATACGGCCCTTTGGAGTCTCCCCACCAGGCTGACGAACCTCCTCCGATTCACCCCTCGGTCCTAGATTGTGACCCCAAGCCTTATTGACTCAACCGTCATACGACTGTGTGAGTCCAACATTTCTGGTAAGAAGTATCCATCTATTCCTTTCCAATGTCTCCAGACAAGCTGTTGCACATGGACATATCCGTTTAATAGGATCTGCCCCGTATTGCGATACGGTCTGACTACCATTGTGCCGGTCTTTCCACAGGAAGCTTACACCTATTCTTTGGACTTTATTTTGTTAATTTACACATTTATATGATCTTTGTTATATGATCATCTTTTCTACACATATTCACTTTATAAGCGCTACACTATTTTTTACCACTGTTCCTGTGTATACCCGGCCTGTTTGACTCCGGTGCCTTCTCTGCTCGCTTGATACCGACCCTGGCTCAGCCCGGACTCTTCTCGGATTCCAATTCAGGACCTGCTTGGTGCCTACTTGACCACCCGAGACCCTGCATCCACCTACTCTCCAGCTTGGTTGCTGTGTGCTGTCTTGCACCAGCTGCTGTGTACCCGCACCTACCAGTCCACCAGTCTGTCTCAGTAGTGGCAGGTGGTGTTTTTTGGGGGGGCGGCAAACAGCCCCCCCAGGTCGGGGAGGGAGGCACTATCTCCCCCCTCCCGCAGCACTAACACGCTCCCCAACCGCCACCTGCTATCCTCCTTACCTTGGATAGGGGTGGTGAGAGCATGGTGGGCTTGGGGAAAGCTGCTCCGGTGTCCTCACCTGGAGCAGCTTCCGTTGTGTCTCCTCTCTCCTCCTCCCAGCGCTAGGCAGCCAATAGGATCGCCAGATGTTTTGGCCAATCGGGAACAGGTTTCATACCTTTTCCTGATTGGCCTGGGAGGATGATCAGTGTTGCAATGGCAAATTTTCATTCGCCGTTGCAACACACCTGGGTGGGCTCCAGATGAAATGCTCTGTGTCCCGAGTCCACCCTATTTTGAAGCCTATTAGAGCCTATGGTTCTAATCAGTGCTTCAAAAAAAAAACCCCGGCCGCTGTAATTCATATGCCCCGTGACCCGAAAGGAGCAGGACACATGAATAAGGGGGCGGCAGTGGATAGGTTCATGCTATACACTGTCGCCGCAGCTGCCCCCTTATTCATGTGTCCTGCCCCTTTCGGGTCACGGGCATATGAATTACAGCGACCGGGGTTTTTTTTTTTTTAAGCACTGATTAGAACCATAGGCTCTAATAGGCTTCAAAATAGGGTGGACTCGGGACGCAGAGCATTTCATCATGCTATGCATGAATATATCCATTATGCATATAGGGGGTGGCGAGGGTAGGGGTGGCGCCCGGGTACCCATAATGGATGGGCTGCCCCTGGTCTGTCTGCTGCTCTGCACCTGCCATGTATCCGCAAACCTGCCTGCTGCTTGGCACCTGCTGCAAGTACCTTCTGTCCAGGATCTCCAACCAGACACTCATGCCACTCTGTGCCTTGTTCTATCCTGTCACCACCTTCAGGAGAAACAGGACAAGAGGTGTAAGGGAAAGCCCACCCATTAGCTCGGCCTCAACCAGGTGTGTAACACCCTGCCATAGGGCTGAACAGAGGGTATGAATGGACTCACAATGAGCTACAATTAGGAAACCCAAAAGGGGAAGATCTGCTTATTTGCTTCCTCGACCCCTCAGCTGCCACATATGGCACCTTTTGGGGGGAGGGGGGGAGCGGATACCTGTCAAGACAAGGTACCCTCGCCCACTTCCTGGGGAAGATTGTGGTGCGGCGATCTACAAAATTTCTGGCCTGTCCTCCTTCCTCCCACTCACGTACCTGGGGAAACCTGGAGTGTTGTGGAGGCCTCTCTTGCACCTCCCGCCTAACACTCCTGAAGATGGGGACAGGGAGTGTAAAGGCAAGGAGTGTCACGAGTGCCGTAGCAGCTAGCCAAGGTCGGAGTGGTCAGTAACAGAGCAAGGGCACGAGCAGAGGCAAAGTCCAAAGGCAAGCCGGGTCATACACAAGAAAACAGGAATAGCGGATCAGTCGTGGAAAATCGGGAACAAGCTGAAGACCATTCAGCAACTGTTTACAGTGATAGAGCAGTTTAACCACTTGCTGACCACTGCACGCCAATATACATGGGCACAATGGCAGCGGTGGGCAATTAGGCTTACCTATACGTCCCCTTTAATTGGCGGGGCTAGCGGCGAATGTGCGCTCGTCGCGTACAACGTGACCATGCCCGCGGGACCTTCTAACTCGATGTCTGCCGGTCTCCCGGCGATCGCGTCACGGAGCCGCAGAACGGGGAGATGACTATGTAAACAAGGCATTTTCCTGTTCTGCCTTGTGACATGACAGAGATCACTGCTCCCTGTCATCGGGAGCAGTGATCGCTATCCTGTGAGTAGAAGCCCACCCCCCCCCCCCCACAGCTAGAATCTCTCCCTAGGATGCACTTAACCCCTTGATTGGCCCCTAGTGTTTAACCCCTTCCCTGACAGTGTCATTTACACAGTAATCAGTGCATTTTTATAGCACTGATCGCTGTATAAATGACAATGGTTCCAAAATAGTGTCAAAAGTATCCGATGTGGCCACCATAATGTTGCAGTCATAATAAAAATCGCAGATCACCACCATTACTAATTAAACAAAAATTTATAATAAAAATGCCATAAATCTATCACCTATTTTGTAGACGCCATAACTTTTGCACAAACCAATCAATATACGCTTAATGCGATTTTTTTTTTTTAACAAAAATATGTAGAAGAATACATTTCGGCCTTAACTGAGGAAAATTTTTTTTTTATAGATTTCTGGGGGATATTTATTATAGCAAAAAGTAAAAAATATTGATTTTTTTTCAAAATTGTCACTCTTTTTTTTGTTTATAGTGCAAAAAATAAAAACCACAGAGGTGATCAAATACCAAAGAAAGCTCTATTTGTGGGGAAAAGAAGGACATCAATTTTGTTTGGGGGCAACGTCGCAGGACCGCGCAATTGTCAGTTAAAGCGGCGCAGTGCCGAATCGCACAAAGTGCTCTGGTCAGGAAGGGGGTAAAATCTTCCAGAACTGAAGCGGTTAAATAGGCCACTGGGCGCCAAGTGCTAATTGGTATATACATGCTTCTGTGCAGGTGTTCGTGCATGAATTCAAAAAGGCGCACAAATATGTGCCCAAGGAACTGGCACTGCAGAAGTGGCATTGGTCTTTTGCTTATAAATATTAGCATGTGTGCAATGTGCATGAGCATGAGCATGTATCCACACTGGCCTTTTGGTGGTAGAGATCCAGAAAGCCCGGAGCAGAACCCGACAGAGTAGGCGCAGGGCGGCATGACCAGGGTTAACAGGGACTGAGAGGGCGGTACAAGGTTTCGTTCTGGGAGGGGAGGAGCAGGAGCAGAAGTTTAGTTTAGAGGGGGTGGCTCCTCCCCTCCTCAGTCTGCAGAGTAGGAGCGAGCTTCCCACCCTCCCTCCCTTAGCTTTGGGGGGGATGTTGTTTTTAGTAACGAGTTTGCTTTCTTTTTCAGTTCAGCTGTCGTGGCAGCGGCATGGTGTTGGTCTGTGCAGATGAATGGATTTACCCCAGTGATCGAAGAGTGCGGGACCTATCGGTGATAGTACCCGTCGGTGGTGTACAGCTAACAGGGGTTTTTTAGCTGAAATTGGTATTAGGTGCACTGCGGTCAGTGTTTGGCCTCTGAGCTAGTTTGGCAGCTTGAGGTCTATTAGAGTTGGGGACCGCAGTGCCGGAAGTTTTTTATGATGGTGTTTTTGGTGGGTATCTTAGCACAGACCAACGGGAGGAGTTTATGGGAGGAAGTGCCTTAATACTTTAGTTTAAATTTGTTAATTATGTTATTTATGTTATTTATGTTATTTATGGTAATTATTTTGAATAATTTTATAATAAAGTTAATTGGCTGCTACGGCCATGTTTTACTCCAGATTGGTGTGGTCTCAGTTTCTGGGGTGTTTAGAAGTTAAGGGGCGTAGCAGTGGGAAAAGATTGAAAGGGGAAGAAGTCACCTAGGTTATACACGGGTCAAGTTTACCTTACACCCCCGCTGCCTTCTGGGAGACACACAGTCCCAGAAGATACCATTCAGAAAGCAGGACTTGCACATGCGCAGTAGAGAAACATTCTGTGAAGCTGCAGGACGTCACTTCCCATTTTCCTTAGTGAAGATGCCGGCGCCTGCATCCGGAGACAATGGACGGATCGGCTTGGGGTGCCAACGTCGTGGGATCCCTGGACAAGTAATGGCATGTACACACAAGCGTTTTTTTCAGTCGGAATAAACTCTGAAGGTTTCTCCAATGGAATTCCGACGGAATTCCGCTCAAGCTGTCTTGCCTTCACACGATCACACCAAAGTCCAACCGTCAAGAACACGGTGACGTACAACACATACAACGGGACTAGAAAAAGGAAGTTCAATAGCCATTAGCCAATAGCTGCTGTCTCGTACTTGCTTCAGAGCATGCGTCGTTTTTGGTACTTCGAATAGCATACAGACGAGCGGTTTTCCCGATAGGAATTGGTTCCATCTGAAACATTTAGAAGATGTTCCCTTTCTAGGTCCGTCAGAATTTGTGACGTAAAAATTCAGATGGGGCACACATACGATTGGAATATATGATGAAAAGCTCCTGTTGGACTTTTTCTGTCGGAAATTCCACTCAAATTTTTATTTTTTTTTACAGGCTGGAACTCCGCTCTAAGTAAGGGCTTAATCCAACCTGTCAAACCTGAAGTTATTGAGAGCTGTCAGTGTAGTTTGACCTCCTGCTGAGGAAAAGTGAGGCATTTCTCCTGAAAGGCATTGGCTTCATTTGATTCCTTTGTTCAATAAATACTTTGATTCAAACTTTTGTACTGGGCGCTCCTCAATACCCACCCCAGAGTACTGCCATCCAGGGGCGGACTGACAACTCATGGGGCCCGGGGCAATAGGAGATTATGGGCAGGGCCGTCTTTAATATTGATTGGACCCCGGGCAAACATTTTCTTGGGGCCCCCCCCCCCCATGCAATTTTGCTCTCCACCTGCTCTGAGACATACAATAAATAGCAGCTAGACTTAAAATTAGTTTACTGTATCAGATCAGGCAGCAATTGCGATTGGTTGCCAGTGGTTACAGCATATCATTACTGCTTAATGACTGGTTGCTAGAGGTTACAGCACACAGTACGGCTCACTGATTAGTTGCTAGAGGATACAGCAAATGATTTCTGCTTGTTAATTGGTTGCTAGAGATTACTGTAAAGTAATACTGCTCACTGATTGGTTGCTAGAGGTTACAGCACATCTTCTCCTCACTGCAGGGGAGCATGATACACATATGAATGTCACCTTTATTTACATATCAATGCTGGCGGCCGAATCTATTTACTTAGTATTGTCATCGCTATTTACATATGAATGCCGGTTATTTACATGTAAACACAGGATCTGCAGGTGAGTTATCTATACAATAGGGCAGAGCTGGGCAGCATTAGTACCATCACTTCACACTGAGATATCGGGACATAGCACAGGACTAAAACTTCAAGGGACAAGGAAATTTACACTGGGATAGTTGGCAAGTATGAGGCAGCTGCTTTGGGCCCCACAACAATGACAGGGCCCAGGGCAGCTGCCCCTTTTGCCCTGCCTTAAAGACAGCCCTGATTATGGGGCCCCCAGGCAATCATAGATTATGGGGCCACACAGTAGAAACAAACACATACACACAGTATACAATCACACAGTATACACAGACATGTTTCTATTGGCTGAGAAGGTACTGGAGAGGTGGGGCAGCTATAATCTCAGGATTTTTTAGACCAAAAGGATGTCGGTAAGGGAAATTTCAGAGACAGAGGTAAAAAGAAGAAAAACACACATTTTTACATACTGTCCCTGGTTTACTGAGGCTGGCAACCCTGATGGGGCCCCCTAGTGGCCCAATGGTCAGTCCGCCCCTGCTGCCATCCACTGAGTGTTCTCAGAGAGGCAGTGGCCTGAGACCAGAACAAGGACCATCTACATGGCAATTTCACTGCACATCAACCGTTATGAAGGAGGACAGAATTCTACGACATATTTAATAATATCAGCAGCTCCATTTCATAGTGGGCAGCTTCAGCATTATGGTTGCCCTCAAAAGGCACTTTCAATTTATAGCCCCCCCCTCCCCACCATCAGAAGTCATGAGTTCCCCCACCCTTGATTACATCATAGCGCACCCCCCTTACCTTGTGCTACTGCCAAGAAGAAGCTGGGGGCCGAGATGGGAAGCAGAAAGTGCAAAAGAGGGCTGGAGTTAGCTGCTGAAGTCTGCTGAATGCTGAGTCGAGAAGGTGCTGCATCAGCACAGAGAAGTGCAGGATCTGGTGGAGGAGTTCTGTCCTCTCTGCTGCCGACTGCTGAGACAAGGTGGGGGCGGAGATGAGGGAAGGTGCAGCAGCTGCAGGAGAGGTGTGAGGGCCACGTGAAATGGCCTGGAGGTCTTGTGTTTGACATGTGTTCTAGGATCTCTCCCCACCTGTGCTCACAGAACACCTCTGGATAAATGGTGGCCTCCTACCAGTATCCTACAGGCAGCTTTTCCCAGTGATATCAGACTAAATCCTCAGATGACAGCCCCTTGGCCGGCCTTCAGCAGCAGACAGTGGCTCCCAGCCCTCCAGCCTCTAAGATGGGGCCTCCACTCGACAAACACATGGCAGAATGCCCAGGAAGGGTGAACAAGCTCCGATAGACGCTGATCTTTCACTCTCGAAGAAGACCAATCTGCTCTAGGGTATTTATTAATTTTACCCGGAATCCTCTGGGTCAGACCTCCCAAGGATTGGCTGGGGCTACGTAACTATTAAGCTGCTGATTGGTATGCTCCCACTCCTGTTAGTCCTCTTGTACTCTAGCAGCTCTTAAACTTGAGTTTAGGAGCTTTGGGCCCTTTTACCAAAGCTCCTAAACTCAACTCCATAAAAGAACGATATGTCAATGTACACATTTTTAGCAGAGTTTAGGAGCTGCTGTAGTTAGGCGAGGTTCAACCTCCCTTAACCGCCCTCTCCTGAACACAGAAAAATCATGTTCAGGACAGGAAATAACAAAATAGTAAATCCATCATCAATCATGCAGCCCGCTGTCAAGAAAAAAAGAAAAATCTCTCTGCCTGCTGGGACGGCCCCCTGCCTCCTTTGCGCTTTGACATTTCTTATACAGGTAAGGAGCTGGGCCCACCTGGCAAAGTCACCCGGTGACTCTGCCCTCTTCTGGCATCACAAGCCCGGCATGCACGTCAGAAGTGTGACGTCAGAAACGGCGGGGATCACCGGGTGACATAGCCCCTTACCTATATAAGAAATGTCAAAGTGCAGAGGAGGCATTCGGCAGGAGGCAGAGCATTTTTGTTTTTTTGGGTCGGTGGCTGGCGTGATTGACGATGGATTTACATCGAAGGACACTATTTTTTAATAAAGGATTGTCAAAAACGTGTCTCTTGTTTTTATCACTTTTTGTACACTTTTTTGGTAAATGGGTAGAGGTAATAGGTACCCAATACCCATTCACATGGGGGGTGGGCAAGATCCGGGAGCCCCCCTTGTTAAAGATTCTGATAAACCCCTGTCCACAGACCCCCACAACCACCAGCCACGGTTGTGGGGATGAGGCCCTTGTCCCCATCAACATGGGCACAAGGTGCTTTGGGGCAGGGGGGGGGGCAGAACTCCCCCTGCCCCAAAGCACCCTCCCCCCCATGTTGTGGCCTGCTGTAGTTTGTGGGGGCACTTGTTCATCCCCCCCTTTCCTGACCTGCCAGGCTGCATGCCCAGATAAGGATTTGGTATGGATTTTGAGGGGACCCCACACTGTTTTTTTAAATTTTTTATTTTGGCATCGGGTTCCCCTCCAAATCGGGGCTGGTAGGGGACCCCACATCATTTTTTTTCTTTATTTTTTCAATAGCCGGGTGTCGGCAGTTGCAACCGCGAGTCATTTTAAATGGGATTTGACTTGTTTTTTTTTCTTCAGAAATGCCATTTTTTTCTGCAGCATGTTCTGTACATGCTACAGATGGCCCACTTTACAGGCACCTTAAGGGGGCCCCCAGGAAGGAAATTTTCATTTTTATTCTTGCACTTTAAGCATCATTAAAATCACTGCTCCTGGAAAAGCAATGTTTTTAAAGATAGATTTTGCATTGATACATCTCCCCCACAGGGAAGTACCCAGACCCTTTTTATGGCCAATTACTTGCATATAAACCTTCAAAATAGGCACTTTTGATTCTTCAGTGGGGTTCGCCGTTCAGGTTATAACATTTCTCATGCAGGAGTTCTGCTGCAAACCGAATATGAGGGTGTTTGGCTCATGTCTAATGGTAAGTGATGTTGAATGGAGCTCCAGGACTCAAAGTGTTGTGCTGGGCCAAACCACGAACTTGGTGAATCTGAAAATCGTAGCGCCCCCTTAAGGTAAACCGCTCTACCGTGTTTTTTATCCTACTGTTATTGCATTGTGCATCCTTCAGAGAAAGGATGAACCACCGCTCCAAAGTAATCCTCGAGGACTGAAGCTCTGTCTCCTATTGATGAGCCCCAGGTGCTGACCATTACACACACACTGAGCAAACAAGCAGGACAAAACTCTGGATAGCCGCACACTGGAAAAATACTTGAAATCCCATCTTTAATTGAAACAACGTGGGTCAGATCAAACAAAATTAAAAAATCCACAGCAAAAGGAATAACAGGGTACAGGAAAAACTGACACGTTTTGCACCGTAATCAGTGCTTACTCTAGCTATTAGTAAGCACTGATTAGTGTGCGGCTATCCAGAGTTTTGTCCTGCTTGTTTGCTCATTGTGCATCCTTCGCTGGCTCTACATTAAACAATATTCTCGTGTGTCTATGCAGAGCGGAAACCACCAAAAGTTTTCAGTGCCCTAAATTACCTCCGTTCTTTGTGTTGCCCGGTCTATTGTTATGAAACTATTTATTGGCCATTAGGATTCAGAATAAAAAAAACGAACAGATTTGTGCCTGACACATCTCAGCGGTTTATACCTAATACTCGCTCACAGTTCCTTTAATTTGCATGTATGATATTTTAAAATGTCAATTCTATTTTATTGAAAAGCTGATTTACATTCAGCTAATATCAAAAGATTTGAGGGTAATAAAAAAGAAAAAAAAAATCTCATTGTACAATTTTAGCCTTAAAAGGAAATCAACCCTGTAATTATCATCACCGCTCATTAAAGTGGTATTTCGTATTCCAGCGGTCAGCCATCCATTGTGCTCAGTGGTGGTAAGACTGACGTTTGCTTTCTATTGTGTTCTGAAAGCACCTCTATCATTGAAATATGAAATAGCTTGAACTGAGAGCAACCAAGGTTATTGATATATATAAAATATACATACATCAAAGGATAAGTGTAGGTTTATGAGTGGCAATGTACTGCCGAGAGCTACGTGTAGTTATTTCTATTTGACTTACAATTTCTATTGCTCTTACAATGGCTCAGCCCTTACTCTGAAGCAGTCTGCTAGGCTTGCCTGCATTTGTATGTACTAATACACTGTGGACAAGCTTAGCACTGACTCCTCAGTTTTCATCTTAGACTACAAGCCCAGCCCATGTAACGCCGCGTACACACGATCGGAATTCTCGTCGGCAAAAGCTCTGATGGTTTTCCCGACGGAATTCGGCTCAAGCTGTCTTGCCTACACACGGTCACACCAAATTCCGATCGTTTATAACGCGGTGACGTAAAAAACGCACAACGGGACTAGAAAGGAAGTTCAATAGCCAGTAGCCAATAGCTTCTGTCTCGTAGTTGAATCTGAGCATGCGTGATTTTTGGCGTGTTGGAATTGCATACACACGATCGGAATTTCCGATAGAAAGTTTTTCCGTCTGGAAAATTGAGAACATGCTATCAATTTTTGGCTGGCGGAAATTCGGACGGCTAAATTCCGATGGAGCATACACACGGTTGGATTTTCCGATGAAAGCTCTCATCGGTCTTTTTCTGGCCGGAATTCCGATCGTGTGTGTGCGGCATAAGAATATACAAAGTGCAGAAAGAGGTAGACAGCACCCGGACCTGCATTAAAGAGGAGGGCCGTTTAAAAAAAAATAAAAAATAAAAGTCAGCAGCTGCAAACACTGCAGCTGCTGACTTAAAGAGGAAGTAAACCCTTTCAAACCACTTTGACCTACAGGTAAGCCTAGATTAAGGCTTACCTGTAGGTCCAAGCAATATCTCCTAAACCTATATGGTTTAGGAGATATTTGCCCGAAAATGGGCACCGCTGTCTACGGCGCATGCGCCGGAGACAGCGGCGCGCAGGCGCACTAAATGCGGCAAGTCCAAGAATGGATTTGCCTAATTTGTCGACTCCCGTGCGCATGCGGGAGTGACGTCATCGCGGCTTCGCCGAATGGCAGCGGCGGAGCTGTGAGACGCGACTCCCGTGCGCATGCGCGGGAGTGACGTCATCGCGGCTTCGCCGCTGTCATTCGTCGGAGCTGCGAGACGCCACCAGCAAGATGGATGCGGCGGACTACAGGGGACAGCGGCGACTTCGCTGGCTCCTGTGTCAGGTAAGTGACACATAATGAGCTACTATGCGATGCATAGTAGTCCATTATGCTTTACCTTTGCAGGGAAAAAAAGAGGAAGTAAACCCATCAGGGTTTACTTCCTCTTTAATAAGCACACTTACCTGTCCAGGGCGCCTGCGATGTCGGCCGCCCGAGGCCGACCCATCCCTCGGCTCTCGGGTCCTGGCGCTGCCATTCTTTCTAAGGGAAACAGGCAGTGGAGCCTTGCGACCGTTTTTTCCATCAGAATAAACTCTGACGGTCTTTCCGACGGAGTTCTGCTGAAACGGATTTGCCTACACACGATCACACCAAAGTCCGTTCATTTAGAACGCGATGACGTACGACGGAACTAGAAAAGGGAAGTTCAATAGCCAGTAGCCAAAAGCGTCGTTTTCCGTCCGTCGGAATAGCATACAGACAAACTGTTTTCCCGATAGGAATTGATTCCGTCGGAAATATTTAAAACATGTTCTATTTCTAGGTCCGTCAGAATTTGTGAAGAAAAAAGTCAGATGAAGCCCACACATGATCGGAATATCCGATGAAATGATTCAGTCGGACCTTTTCTGCTGGAAAGTTCGGTCGTGTGTACACGGCATTAGAGTATACAAAGTGCTGAGGGATATGGATGCATTGGATCTGCATTTAGCTTAACTGTATTATGGTGGACAAGCTTTACACTGACAATGGCTCACCCGTTTTTTTTTCTTTTACCTTGGACAAGGAGCCTGACACTTTTAATAGTATACAGAGTGCTGGTGGGTGTAAACATTGAACCAGGCCCTCTGCATTAGGGTCTGCATTGAGCTGCACTGATGGTGGACAAACTTGACACCGACTGTGGTCCCTCTTTTTTTATCTCAGACTGGGAGCCCAGCTCTTGGGGAAAAAAATAATACGTAAAGAGATGTAGACACCGCACCTGGGCCTGCATTTAGCTGCACTGATTCACTGTGGACAAGCTTAACACTGACTGCAGCTGCCCAATTTTCATCTCAATCTACAAGTTCAGCCCATGTGAGAGTATACAAAGTGCTGAGGGATATGGATGCATTGGGTCTGCAATTAGCTTAAGACCCCTTACACGCTATTAGATTTTCCGTAGATTTTTGTCTTCAGATTTACCAAGCCCATCTAATATGAGGTCAACATTGAGTTGCAATTTGTATGCAATCAGGCAGACCCTTGCACTACATGGCTTTGGTAAATCTGAAGACAAAAATCTGCAGAAAATATAATAGTGCGTATGGGGCATAACTGAATTATGGTGGACAAACTTTACACTGACCATGGCTCAACCATTTTTTGTTTTTATCTTGGACATTGAGCCTGCGCCTTGTAATAGTATACAAAGTGCTAGTGGATATTTGAACCAGGCCCTTTGCGTTAGGGTCTGCATTGCGCTGCACTGATGGTGGACAAGCTTGACACCGACTGTGGTCCCTCTTTTTTTTTTTAACTCAGACTGGGAGCCCAGCTCTTGGGAAAGAAAATAATATGTAAAGAGATGTACTGTAGACACAGCACCTGGGCCTGCATTTAGATGCACTGATTCACTGTGGACAAGCTTAACACTGACTGCGGCTGTCCAATTTTCATCTCATTCTACAAGTCCAGCCCTTGTGAGAGTATACAAAGTGCTGAGGGATATAGACGCATTGGGTCTGCAATTAGCCTAAGCCCTTGTACACACGGTCGGAGATTCCGTCGGAATGTGTCCGATCGGAGCGGTTTGTCGGATATTCCGACTGTGTGTGGTCTGCATCGGACTGTTTCCGTCGGAATATCCTTAGGATCAAATTTTCCAACTTGCTGGAAATATTTTTCGACAAACTGCTCCGATCGGACATACTCCGATCATAGAGAATTCCGATCGGACAAATTGCCACGCATGCTCAGATCAAATTCCTACATCAAAGCTATTGGTTACTAGCCTGAACGTAGTCCCATCGTAACAAAATTACCTCATCACGTTCTGAAAGATCGGATTTTCCGACAACTTTGTCCGACCGTGTGTATGCAACAGTTTTGGACAAGATCCGTTGGATTTTGTTGTCGGAATCTCCGACCGTGTGTACAAGGGCTAACTGAATTATGGTGGACAAGCTTTACACTGACCATGGCTCAACCATTTTTTGTTTTTGTTAGCTTGGACAATGAGCTTAAGCTGTGACTGTGGTCCCTCTTTTTTTTTAACTCAGACTGGGAGCCCAGCTCTTGGGAAAGAACATAAAGTGCAAAGAGATGTAGACACTGCACCTGGGCATGCATTTAGCTGCACTGATTCACTGTAGACAAGCTTAAAACTGACTGTGGCTGTCTAATTTTCATCTCAAACTACAAGTCCAGCCCTTCTTAAGCCTCTTAAGCCTCATACACACAATCAGACTTTGTACAAACTTTCCCCGTAGATTTTTGTACAAAGGGTGTCGGCCGTGAACTTGTATTGCATACACGCGGCAGGACTTTTTTCAGCCAACTTTGACCAAATCACGTTTTTTTTTTTTTTTTTTTGCTCTTTACCGCCACCTTTGGTCAACTTCTGTATTATTGTCTGATCTTTTGCATTGGTTCTGAGCATGCCTGTTTGTACTTTGTACAAAAGTCCTATGGTTTTCTGTACACGCGATCAGACTTTGCACCATCGGACTTTTGTTGCCAGAAAGTTTGTCCGTTCGCACAGCAAACAAAAGTCAGATGAAAACCAAAAAAGTTTGTCCGATGGAGCGTACACACGGTCGGATGTTGCTCCAAAACAGCTAATTTGCATGTTTGTTGTCAAAAAGTCTGATAGTGTATATGGGCCTTAAGAGTATACACATTCTGATGGATGTATTAATTGCACCAGGGCTTGCATTAAACTGCTATCATTAATTGTGATAAGGAGCTGCCGATCCAATAAGGGCACATGGGCGCCGCCCCCCCCCCCCCCCCCCGTCCATCACCCCCTCCCCTATCCATGCATCCAGCCCATTTCAGGACACCGGCGCATGGATTCCAATGCGGAGGGGCTCTTTTTTTGAAGCACTGATTAGAGCCAGAGGCTCTAATATGCTTCAATATAGGGTGGGCTCGGGTCGCAGAGAGTGCATTTTAGAACAAATCATGGTTGTGGAACAAGTCATTTGAGTTTCAATTCTTAAGGGGAAATTTGCTTTGATATGCAAGTGCTTTGGATTACAAGCATGTTTCTGGAACGAATTATGTCCACAATCCAAGGTTTTACTGTACCATACTGGTGCCCCACAATAGGAATAGAACTTTTTTTTTGCGGAAGGGAGTTTAACAAGACTCGTGGCCACTCATTAAAACTTGAAGAATGGAGGTTTAACCTTAAACACGCGTAGAGGGTTCTTTACTGTAAGAGCGGCACGGATGTGGAATTCCCTTCCACAGGCGGTGGGCTCAGCGGGGGCGCATGAACAGTTTAAAAAAAACTATTAGATAAGCACCTGAATGACCGCAACATACAGTGATATACAATGTAATACCGACATATAATCACACACTTAGGTTGGACTTGATGAACTTGGTGTCTTTTTTCGACCTCACCTACTATGTAACTAAAATATGTTTATGAATTGGTTTGAATGCAAAATTTCCATAAATGTTAGGCATGCACCTAGTAATATTTGCTATAAAATGCTTTTTCTTTCTTGTTCCACATTACCTCCAAAGAAAAAAAAAAATAAAATCTGGGAAGGAATGGAAGGTTCCAATTAGACCTTTTTAGTAGGCAGGTGAAGATTTTTTTTGCTAATGACCTCCCTGTCTGCCTGTACCATCAAACAGGGATTCAAGGGCCTAGCGCGGAGAGAATCCGCCGTGATTTGCCAGTTGCGCGTGACACATGTGGGGTCATTAAATTATATTAGCGCCAGTGGAAGTACAGATCTGTCACTTCGACGGTTTTATCTCGCAGCCTGATGAAGGAAATAATGTTATTTTAAGGTTTAATTACTTGAAACTGCATAATGTTAATTCGTTTAAACTCATCTCTGTGTCAGATAACTTCTAAAGCTGCTGAAGAAAAAAAAAAAGAAAAAAATCATCACTATCCATTAAATGCAATTGTGTGTGCCAGGGCAGAGTGCTGAGTGTGCATTGTGCCTGGTAATCAGGCCTGCCTGCTAGAGTGAATGGAATAGAGGTCAGGGTGGAGAAAACCCATAGAGAAGGCTCTTCAGTTGTTGAGGAACTACAGTTCCCATTAAACAGGAGGTCTACAGCAGGGGTCTTCAAACTACGGCCCTCCAGTTGTTCAGGAACTACAGTTCCCATCATGCCTAGTCATGTCTGGGAATGTCAGAGTTTTACAATGCCTCATGGGATGTGTAGTTCCACAACAGCTGGAGGGCCGTAGTTTGAAGATCCCTGCTCTACAGTGTTAGCCCTTGTACACACGGTCGGAGAATCCGTCGGAATGTGTCCTATCGGACCGGTTTGTCGGATAATCCAACTGTGTGTGGTATGCATCGGACTGATTCCGTCGGAATATCCGTCGGACCCAATTTTCCAACTTGTTGGAAATATTTTCCGACAAACTGGTCCGATAGGACATACAGTGGTGTGAAAAAGTGTTTGCCCCCTTCCTCATTTCCTGTTCCTTTGCATGTTTGTCACACTTAAGTGTTTCGGAACATCAAACCAATTTAAACAATAGTCAAGGACAACACAAGTAAACACAAAATGCAATTTGTAAATGAAGGTGTTTATTATTAAAAGGTGAAAAAAAATCCAAACCATCATGGCCCTGTGTGAAAAAGTGATTGCCCCCCTTGTTAAAACATACTATAACTGTGGTTGTCCACACCTGAGTTCAATTTCTCTAGCCACACCCAGGCCTGATTATTGCCACACCTGTTCACAATCAAGGCATCACTTAAATAGGAGCTGCTTGACACAGTAAGGTCCACCAGAAGATCCTTAAAAGCTACACATCATGCCGAGACCCAAAGAAATTCAGGAACAATTGAGAAAGAAAGTAATTGAGATCTATCAGTCTGGAAAGGGTTATAAAGCCATTTCCAAAGCTTTGGGAATCCAGCGAACCACAGTGAGAGCCATTATCCACAAATGGCGAAGACATGGAACAGTGGTGAACCTTCCCAGGAGTGGCCGGCCGCCCAAAATTACCCCAAGAGCGCAGCGACGACTCATCCAAGAGGTCACAAAAGACCCCACAACAACGTCCAAGGAACTGCAGGCCTCACTTGCCTCAGTTAAGGTCAGCGTTCATGCCTCCACCATCAGGCAAAGACTGGGCAAAAATGGCCTGCATGGCAGAGTTCCAAGGAGAAAACCACTGCTGAGCAAAAAGAACATCAAAGCTCGTCTCAATTTCTCCACAACACATCTTGATGATCCCCAAGACTTTTGGGACAACATTCAGTGGACCGATGAGACAAAAGTGGAACTCTTTGGAAGGTGTGTGTCCAAGTATATCTGGCGTAGAAGGAACACTGCATTTCATAAAAAGAACATTATACCAACAGTAAAATATGGTGGTGGTAGTGTGATGGTCTGGGGCTGTTTTGCTGCTTCAGGACCTGGAAGACTTGCCGTGATAAAAGGAACTATGAATTCTGCTGTCTACCAAGAGATCCTGAAGGAGAATGTCCGACCATCTGTTCGTGTACTCAAGCTGAAACGAACTTGGGTTCTGCAGCAGGACAATGATCCTAAACACACCAGCAAGTCCACCACCGAATGGCTGAAGAAAAACAAAATGAAGACTTTGGAGTGGCCTAGCCAAAGTTCTGACCTGAATCCTATTGAGATGTTGTGGTATGACCTTAAAAAGGCCGTTCATGCTCGAAAACCCTCTAATGTAACTGAATTAGGACAATTCTGCAAAGATGAGTGGGCCAAAATTCCTCCAGGACGCTGTAAAAGCCTCATTGCACGTTATCGCAAACGCTTGGTTGCAGTTGTTGCTGCTAAGGGTGGCCCAACCAGTTATTAGGTTTAGGGGGCAATCACTTTTTCACACAGGGCCATGATGGTTTGGATTTTTTTTCACCTTTAATAATAAACACCTTCATTTACAAATTGCATTTTGTGTTTACTTGTGTTGTCCTTGACTATTGTTTAAATTGGTTTGATGTTCCGAAACACTTAAGTGTGACAAACATGCAAAGGAACAGGAAATGAGGAAGGGGGCAAACACTTTTTCACACCACTGTACTCCGATCATGTGTAGAGAATTTTGATCGGACAAAGTGCCACGCATGCTCAGATCAAATTCCTACATCAAAGCTATTGGCTACTAGCCTGAATGTACGTCATCACGTTCTGAAAGATCGGATTTTTCAACAACTTTGCCCGACCGTGTGTATGCAACAGTTTCGGACAAGATCCGACGGACAAAATCCGACGGATTTGGTTGTCGAAATCTCCGACCGTGTGTACAGGGGCTAAGAAGAGGTGTATAACGATCATCAACCTTGAGCCTTCCCACTCTGCTGTTTAGGCCCCTTTCACACATGCCGATCGTTTGTCCGTTTTTCATACATCTTGACTGATGAAAAACGAACATCAATGCATCTCTATGGAAAAACAGTGTGGATGATCGTCTATTTATATTTGTTTACATCCGCTTCCATCAACATCCGTTTTTTGGAACAATTCAAAGCCTTGATTTTCTTCCATAAAAAAATTTAAAAAAGGGATCGGGCGAAAAACGTACGTAAGGCGGACAAACGGTCCATTTTTGTATGAAAGAATGGCTCCAGAATGCAAATGTTTGAAAAGGAACTGCAATCTGCTCATATAATTTTTAATAAAAACATCCTTGCAGTGGCGGCCGGTGCTCAAATTTTTTTGGGGCCATTGTGCAAACAAACTGAAAAATTCTGAAAAATACTGAAAGAAAAACATCAATTGCAGCCTCACGGTGCCCATCATATGCAGCCTCTGTGCCAATAATATGCAGCCCCAGTGCCCATCATATGCAGTCACTGTGCCCATAAAATGTAGCCTCTGTGAACATCATGTGCAGCCTCTGTGTCCATAAAATACAGCCTCTGTGCCCATTATATGCAGGCTCTGTGCCCATAATATGCAGCCACTGTGACCGCCCCCCCCCCCCCACCGACTCGCTGTCTGGCCGGCACTTACCCCATCTTGGTGGCGGGTCAGGCAGTGCATGACTGCGGCAAACTGTGGGACATTCAGTAGGTCCAAGATGCAGAAGGTCCATGCAGTGGGTCAGGCGACGGCCCCTGTGTCCTCCATTGTGTCTGTGTGTCTCTTCTTCTGTTTCACTAGGCATCCAATAGAGATGCCTGTGCCTTCAGCCAATCAGGTGACAGGTAGTTTTTGTTACTTGGAAATTCAGATGTATCCGAATTACCCTTACCCGTCATCTACGATGCATGGAAGATGCATGCAGCCAGTGTCAGATTCATAAGGGGGCAAAAGAGTCAACTGCCCTGGACCCCCCTCTATAGAAAAATAATATAAAACAATATAAAAAAATATATAAAATGATAAAAAATAAATAATAATAAAGCAATATAAAATATAAAATAATAATAATAATAAAAAGTGACTCTCTTTTAATAAATGTATTTTGGGAACTAATAATTTGCTGGTCATCATCTGTAAGGTTTTTTTCCCTGGACTGGTACAGTACCTGCCGCCTATATTGTGTTTCCAGCGCATCCATAGGAATCCATTGGGGGCGGTGAGTGGGAGGAGTGACAAAGCTCAGCGCTGGCGGGGCTCGCCAGTGTCAATCTCGCCGCTAACAGCGGTGATATTGACACAATATCGGCGGCACCTACTGTATAATGCATCATTTTTAAAAACTAATTTTGGAAGTGTAAGCGAACCACACAGAGCGCTATGACTGCGCGCATGACCTCAGAATGGCAATGTTTAATGTATTTTAAAATGTGACTGTCATTGAGAATATAAACTAATGCTCTGTACACACGGTCGGACATTCCGACAACAAAGTCCGTCTGCTTTTTTCCGAAGGATTTTGGCCCAAACTTGTCTTGCATACACACGGTCGCACAAAGTTGTCGGAAAATCCGATCCTTCAGAACGCGGTGACGTAACATACATACGACGGGACTATAAACGGACCAGTAGCCAATAGCTTTCGTCTCGTAATTTATTCTGCGTGGCACTTTGTCCTTTCGGAATTGTCTACACGAGATCGGAATTTAAACGATCGGACTTTGTTGTTCGGAAATTTTAGATCCAGCTCTCAAACTTTGTGTGTCGGAAATTCAGACAGAAAAAGTCCGATGGATTCCACACACGATCGGATTTTCCGACAACGCGATCCGATTGTATATTTTCAGGGCCGCCATCAGGGGGTGACAGTCCATACATATGTATGGGGCCCGAACATCCTGAGGGGCCCGGGCTCATTCGGGCACTGCTCGGGGGCCCCATGAGAGGCTCCTGTCCATGAATTCACTCTTACATTTTCTGCCGGCTGGCCTGAATGACGGACCGTGGTCCGTAAATGACAGTCCTCTTTGGACCGCAACTCCGCTACTTAGCAGTCTGGGTTGTATTATCCTTCCTTCCCTCCCCTCTCCTCCCCACTGCTTCCCCCACATTCAATTTTACACAGCAGGTAGTAGGGAGAATACACAGCATGCCCGGACAGAGGGCGAGGGCTGCCCATCTTTTCATGTTAAGAGGCAAGTGATTTGTTGCGGGCGGTCCTAGCAACCAATCATCTGCCTCTTAACAGAAATGATGGGCAGCCCTCGTCCTCTGCCGGACATGCTGTGTATTCTCCCTACTACCTGCTGTGTAAGGTACGTTTAGTAAGGGAGGGGCATTCACATAAAGGAGACTGGGGTGCAGAGAGGGGGGCTGTGAAGGGGACGTGGTACAAAGAGGGGGGGATGTGAAGGGGACAGAGGTGCAGACTGAGGTGCAAAGAAGGGGGGGCTGTAAAGAGGACCGGAGTGCAAAAGGGGGGCTGTGAAGGGGACTGAGGTACACAGAAGTGGGGCTGAGAATGGGATGGAGGTGCAAGGAAGGGGGGGGGGCTGTGAAGGGGACTTAGGTGCAAAGAGAGGGGGGCTGTGAAGGGGATGATGTGCAAAGAGAGGGGGGTTGTGAATGGGACAGAGGTGCAAAAGGGGGCTGTGAAGTGGACTGAGGTGCAATAAAGGGGGGCAGTGAAGGGGACTAAGGTGCAATAAAGGGGGGCTGTGAAGGGGATGAATGTGCGAAGAGGGGGGCTGTGAAGGGGATGGAGTTGCAAGGAAGGGGGGCTGTAAAGGGGACAGAGATGCAAAGAAGGGGGGCTGTGAAGGGGATGAAGTGCAAAGAGAGGGGGCTGTGAAAGGGATGAGGTGCAAAGAGAGGGGGCTGTGAAAGGGATGAGGTGCAAAGAGAGGGGGCTGTGAAAGGGATGAGGTGCAAAGAAGGGGGGCTGTGAAGGGGACAGAGGGGCAAAGGGAGGCTGTGAAGGGGACTGAGATGCAAATAGGGGGGGCTATAAAGGGGATGAGGTGCAAAGAGAGGGGGGCTGTGAAGGGGATGGAGGTGCAAAGAAGGTGGGCTGTGAAGGGGACAGAGGGGCAAAGGGAGGCTGTGAAGGGGACTGAGGTGCAAGGAAGGGGGGCTGTGAAGGGGACAGAGTTGCAAATAGGGAGGGGCTATAAAGGGGATGGAGATGCAAAGAAGAGGGGCTGAGAAGGGGACGGGGTGCAAAGAAGGGGGGCTATGAAAGGGATGGAGGTGCAAGGAAGGGGACTGAGGTCTAAAGAAGGGGGGCTGTGAAGGGTACAGATGTGCAAAGAAGGGGGCTGTGAAGGGGAGATGTGAAGGGGACAGAGGTGCAAAGGGGGGGCTGTGAAGGGGACTGAGGTGCAAAGAAGGGGGGCTGTGAAAAGGGTGGAGTTGCAAAGAAGGGGGGCTGTAAAGAGGACTGGAGTGCAAGGAAGGGGGGCTGTGAAGGAGATCAGGCCCTGGGGAATGTCAATGGCCAGGCCTGGGGAGGCCCAGGCCTAAAGCTGTGTAAGGGGCCCCAAAAAATCTGATGGCTGCCCTGGATATTTTCCGTTGGAAAGTCAGACCGTGTGTACAGGGCATAACTCTGTGCATGAGGGGACCCCAGAACCTGAAGAGCCCCACGCCCCCCCAAGGTCTAAATTTGGTACTACGTGCAGCCAAGTGCGTGGTCCTGTTACATTACGCAACTACCTAACAAAAAAAATAAAATTGTCTGAGGTTTTTATCGCGACTATATCTACTTAATATGCATGTGTTCATTTATTCATGGCACATACACCAACCAAGAATCTAAAGCAAAAAAATAACTACCCAGGTTCTGACGTGTTGGCAGCCATCTTTAACAATCCTGCAAAAGTCTGCATTTAGCTCAATATTCCACACACACAACAGGTAACCACCGCAGGACCGCAGAATAATCAACGTGATCAAAACGGTAAATTTATAGCCAAGCGCAAAGCTCCTATTCCAGCGCTCCATCCTCGAACAATGCATCAGTTCTGTCTATTTAGAGGGAAAGAGAGGGGAAAAAAACGTTCCCTATTAATGTCACAAAGAGTATGCCATTGATGGCTTTATTTTTCTGTTCAATATCTTTTTATCACCAAAACTGCCTAATCAAAGCCTCTTGTTTGGTTCCCCTCCCCCTCCTCCTTTCCCGCTTATGTTGGCCTGTCACTGATTTCAAATCGAAAAAAAAAAAAAAAAAGGGGGGGGGGGGGAATAAAACCAAGCCTTCAGAAAAAAGGAAAGCAATTAGCACCCAAATGGCTTCATTTCATGGTAGTTTCAGATGCCGTTTCGGTATTGGTGGCTCCTTCTAGCCGTCTGCTCCGCTCTGCCTTCTCGCTGGCGCTTTTTCTTTTCCTTTTTTTTTTTTGCTTTCCTTAAAGAAAACTGTTTATCAGCGGGAAAGATTAAACTCCCCGCTGAGAGAGAAATGGGGGTGCCTTTGTGTTTGTATCCTTAATCTGCCTTATTAAAACTCTTCCAAAGATTTTAGGCTCTTGGAAAGTTTAGTGATTTCAAACGGCACCGTGGAAAACGGTGGGGGGGGGAGGGGGATAATTGCATATATAAATAAGCTAACGCTTCAATACATCACAGTGCAGAGATGATTCTTCACAATAAAAAAAAAAAAGACAGGATCACCAAAGGCAACTTTTTTTTTTTTTTTTTTTTGGAATTATGAAAACTACATATACATGTGATGAATATGCATTAGAGCTTAGTTAGTAAGGCGGGCACGGAGAAAGGCAGAACGGGAACACATAAAGCACCGGTGATATTTCCAATGCTGTCATTGCAGAGCGGTCAGGGACAGTGAGGGCCAGGTCAAGGGGTAGGCAGAAGTGGCAGTTGCCATGAGGGGGGGGCTCCTTAAAGCAGGAGTAAACCCGCTGACTTTTTTTTTTTTACACCTGTAAGGGAAAAGGCATAATGAGCTAGTATGCACCGCATACTAGCTCATTAAAGAGGGATTTTAATGTCAAAAAAATTATTAAAGCCAGCAGCTACTAATACTGCAGCTGCTGACTTTTAATAAATGGACACTCACCTGTCCCAGGATCCAGCGATGTCGGCAGCCGAGGCCGATCAATCGCTCAGGTCTCGGCTCCTGCCGCCACCATTCTAGGTGAGGGAATCAGGAAGTGAAGCGTTGCGGTTTCACTTCCCGGTTCCCTACTGCGCATGTGCGAGTCACACAGTGCAAAGGGAATGGTCGGCGCTGTCTCTGGGACCCATGTGTGTCCCAGCAGACAGCGCGCCGGGACAGGAAGAGGCATGGACTCCCGTGGGAGTGTATGCCCGGAAGTGGGTGCAAATACCTGTCTTAGCCCTTGTACACACGGTCGGACATTCTGACAACAAAATACGCCGCATTTTGTCCGAAACTGGTGTTGCATACACACGGTCGGACAAAGTTATCAGAAAATCCGATCGTTGGTAATGTGATGACGTTATTTCCTTACAACGGGACTACGTTCAGGCTATTAGCCAATAGCTTTGGTCTAGGAATTTGATCTGAGCATGCGTGGCACTTTGTCCGATCGGAATTCTCTACACATGATCGGATTATGTTGTCGGAATTTTTTTTAGCCCAGCTGGAAAACTTGGTCCGCCGGATACTCCGATGGAAACAGTCCGATGGAGCCCACACACTATCGGATTATCCGACAACACGGTCCTATCGGACATTGTCCATTGGAATGTCCGACCGTGTGTACAAGGGCTAATTCAGTTTACGATCCTGCATAGAATTTACCTCACCCCCCATGTGTCTGCATAAGATATACAGTTCCCATCTGTCCTGGACACCTAAAGAAGGTCTGTGTCAGTCTCAGTGGATTTCATTCATGTCTTCTCGCGGTGTCCCCAAATCCAGATCTTCTGGATTGCCGTGACTTAATTGATTCCCTCTGTCACCCCTTATTCAGGTGCCCCTAAAGATTGAGGTGTGTCTGTTGGGACTGGTAGACCCTTTAGCTCCCCGTAGGGCTATTGTACTCAGGTGGAAATCCTCCTCAGCTCCCTCGCTAAACTTTTGGAAAAATGTGATCAATTTAGCTTTACCGCTCTAGAAGGCTACCTACAGTACCTATATATTGCAACTGCATCACAAAGTTCCACAAAGTATGGGATATCTGGGTAGGATTCCCGTCTATGAATGCCGACTCTAATATGCCTGATTAATATATATACCAGCGTAATTTATGTGTTCTAGAGAAATGGTATTCCATGTGATTGCTCTTTGCATTATAGTACTATAGTTATAGTAAAGTGATTACACCTAGGAAGGTGCCTTGTTTATCATCCCCCTCTGTCCATAAGCCCTGAATTCAGGTATAAGATCACGGTGATTTGCTCAGTTTTTCTGGTCTCAGCAGACTTTTTAGTTATGGTTTTGTTCTAGTTTTCTTTTCTTGTTGGTTGGTCCAGTGAGCCTAGGTATACCCAATAGGATATGTATTGTACCAAACCAGGGGTCAAGTCCTGGGGAAAAAAGTGTGGGAACTCCCACCCAAGATCCACCCCCCCCCCACCAAAAAAAATTAAAAAATGATAAGCTCATATGCACGAACGCTTCAAAAGTGGTATTTTTCATCCAATTTTCGTATTGTGTGTATGAAGCTTAATGGTTAGTACATAAAAAAAAAAAACAATCCTAAATAAACATAAATCCGGTAATTCTCTGAATAATCGGCATTCATTCCATTGTTCTTCCATGAAAATGTGAACATCATGTTCTGATCTTTATTGGGGAATGTTAATTTGTATATAGAGTGTTTATGTGGTGAGATTACACTTTTCATTGAATAGAGTTTGGATAACACAGGGTTAAACGGAAGGGTCATAAATGAACTGCACATTATCTGGACAGAATGCTTGGGGAGATGGTGATGTGTTCCTGCTTAGGAGATGTATGTTAGCTTGGGGGGCTGCAAACTCTGCAGGGGCTCCAACACACACTCGCTGCTATTCCAACCCTTCACATATTTCCACATAAACTTCCCTCCTGGCATTAAACTTTGCCAGGTATTGTGCTCAGCTTACCACCCCAAACTGATGTTCCTCCCTCAGCTCACCTCTCTCCCTGCATGTCCTGTGAGCAGAATAGCTGTGCTCCTCCTCTGGGTTCTCTCATCATATGGCACTGAAGATAGAGGAGGGGGGGATTCAGCGGGACACACAAAGCAAGTATGCAGGAGACTGGGGGGGAGGGGGGGGGGAGACAGAAAATCAGGAGGGGCTGGTGGGGAGGTGCGCATCACAAGAGGTCTTACTAAATACAATCTCTTAGCAGCAGGGACCTGATCTACCCATTGGCTAGCTGTGATTGACAGGTAGATCGAAGAGGAAGCTGTCATGGGGCCCCCTACTGGCAATGCCTGAATGGTCAGGTGTGCCGCACTTACTATTGCGAGCTGTGTCGGCGGCTGCTGGTGTAGCACCTGCCACACAGCTCACATACTTCAAAGTCTTGCAGGACACGGCTGCTAACGGGAACTGAGTTCCTGTTGTGGAAAAAGTACAGGAACTCCGTTCCCATGCATTCCCGCAGGACTTGAGCCCTGTACCAAACTCTTGAAACTTACAATAAAAATAATTTTCACGAAGCAACCAGTCATTGGCAGTGGTACCTAGTAAGGTGGTAGGTCCTCTCATAGCGATCAGAAGCAGGCCAGCGTTATGGAGATCCATGACCTGGACACAATGTATGGGTGCAAGAAGAGTTGCACAGTTATGTGCATGGGGTCGGCATTGGTGCATTTCGGGATCAGGGCGCAGCCCACCACTCCTAATGCAATAAGTAATAAGGCACAGTGTGTAGTAACACACCCAGAGGACACGGGGGCACTCTTTATGTCTAGAGGAAAAGAGATTTCATCTTCAAGTACGTAAAGGTTTCTTCACAGTTAGAGCTGTGAAAATGTGGAATAGACTCCCGCCAGAGGTGGTTATGGCCTGCTCAGTAGATTGCTTTAAGAAAGGCCTGGTTACTTTCCTGATGGTACATAATATAATTAGGTACTAACATAGGTAAAGTTGATCCAGGGAAAATCCGATCGCCTCTTGGGGGATCAAGAAGGAGTTTTTTTCCCCTGCTGTAGCAAATTGGAACATGCTCTGCTGGGTTGTTTTTTTTCCGCCTTCCTCTGGATCAATTGTGGGCATAAAATTGGGTATTTGGATTGTACGATTATTTTTTTTTTAATTTATTTGTTTTTAAGGTTGAACTGGATGGTCTTTTTTCAACCTGACTAACTATGTAACTATGTAACACGGGACATCACTTTTCAGAGGAACTCTACATCTTTACTACAGACAGTGAAGGCTCATCTCGGAATCGGGAGATTGCCTTAATGTTTGATGCCTCACATGATCGCAGCCTTCGCCTGGTCCCGGGCATTAGTGAGCGTGCCCTCGGGCAAAGGTACCCCTTGTGCAGGGGCCCCGCCCATAGTCATGTGTATTGAACAAATATGTCTGCCCTCCAATGTACCTACAACTGGCACACTATCCACAGAAAGAGGTTTTTTTTTTTTTCTTTAAATTTTTTATTTATTTAACTAATGGTCACGAATAAACTGTTACAGATAATTCCTTCTGCTGATGGATGTCTTCAGTCCGAGATGTCCATTTCTACACTACACTTATAACTGGAGGTACAATGGCCTTCTGTTCAATTAGAATGGACAAAGAGGAATGTAATTATTATCTTTATTATACTAATTACCAATTAGTCATGCTAATTTTCTCGGATCCACAACCTGCCGTCACGGCAGGATAGAGAAGTGCCTAGAAGACGATGACCTACATTTTTATAATTTAATGTCTGACATTGAAAGTTTGGAGACGGGCGCCGCGGTAAACTGGTCCGGGGCCCAGTTGTGCACAGTATTGGGGTGGGGGCAATTTTGGACCCCCCCCCCTCCCTCCTTTAAGCATCTACCTAAAGTTAAAGGGTGCATGGGATGCTAACAGCATATTGGGGAACATTTGTCTTTTTTTCCTCTCCTTCTTACTAGGAAAATGTTTCCCCTAGCTTTGATAGTGGTCAAAATAGAACGAATGTTTATGGGAAATGTATCCAAGTGGGTCACAGTCAGAAATAAAAACTTGTCCCCCTAAAACAGACAAACAGGTAAACACACAGGTGAAATAGCTGCTTTTCCTGGCAATGTATTTATATCTCTGTCCATCCAGTCTTACATTTTTTGGCAGGTCCGGAGACCTGATTATTCTCTGCTGCAGTTATATAACACTAATGCCGTGTACACACATTGGCTCCTTGTGCTCTCCCTTCCTTTCTCAGTCTGAGCTCTGCTGTGCAGGGACTGCAAGTGGCTGTTACTAAATCCCACTCCGCTACTTACACTGCTTGTTTTAGCCACTTGCCAATTACTGGGCATTTAGACCCCCTTCCTGCCCAGACCAATTTTCAGCTTTTAGCACTGTCACAATTTGAATGACAATTGCGCGGTCATACAACACTGTACCCAAATTATATTTTTATCATTTTTTTTACACAAATGGAGCTTTCTTTTGGTGCTATTTAATCACTGCTGGGGTTTTTATTTTTTGCTAAACAAACAAAAAAAGACAGAAATGTAAAAAAAAAAAAAAAAAAAACATTTCATAGTTTGTTATAAAATTTTGGGCACTGATGGGCTGCACTGATGGGCACAGATAAGGCGACACTGATAGGCACAGTTAAGATGGCACTAATGGGCCCTGATGGGTGGCACTTATGAGTGACACTGATGAGTGATGAGTGACACTGATGGGTGGCACTGACAGATGGCACTGATGGGCACTGATGGGCAATGATAGGTGGCACTGATGGGCAGTGGTAGGTGGCACTGATAGGCAACTGGTATTTCCCATTTCCCAAAATTCAAATAGAATCAATTTGAATAGATTAGAATAGGAAGATGGTTATATTCATTCTATTCTATTCTGTTGTTTTTTTTTCCATACTATTGTGTTATTTTCTAGTCTGTTCTACTCTATTCTATTCTATTCAATTCGATTCTATTTGAATTTTGGAAAATGGTTATATTATTAATATTCTATGCTATTGTTTTTTAATTCTATTTCTATTCGAATTGCAGAAGATGGTTCTACTCTCTCTAAAAGTTTCAATTTTTTTCAATTTTATTCTATTCTATTCCATTCCATTTTTTTCTTTTATTTTCTATCCTATTTTGTTCTGTTTTACTGTTATATTATATTCTTTTATTTTCTGTTATATTCTTTTCTATGCTATTCATTTATTTTTTCTATTCTATTCCTTTATTTTTTATTCTATTTTATTCTCTTTGGAAATTGGAAAACGATTCAAATTCAAAAACGCTTCGAAGACACTTTTGAAACGATCTGCAAACGAATAAATGAAACAAATTCCGTTAAACAAATTAAAGGAATAAAACTAAACAAATGTATGCAAATAAACCGAAACAAAACAAATCTAATTTTTTTCGCTCTGCACATATCTACTGTTGAGCCTGTCAGTGAAGTCCACCCAATGCTAACAAGCAAGGGACTGTCAAACCAATGGCACAGGGGGCTGAGCACTGCCCCAAAGAACACGATCAGTACCAATGAAAAAACCTGATCTTGCCTATTATGTGGACTCTGCCTATTACGTGGAGTCTGCCTATTATGTGGCACTTGTGTAGGACGTATACAACCTACTACAGCAAAACTGACTAAGAAGAATGTGTTTTAAATTGTTGGCAAAATGACAGCACCCAGCCTCTTTGTTAAACAGGGAATTCCTTTCATCTATACAAAACCCTTATCCTAGATGAGGGTCTGGTGTATATGATAATGGCATACCTCCCAATATTTTGAGATGGGAATGAGGGACACCTACTAAAGGCAAGCAAAGGGCCAGTTTACTATCTTTCAGGCCTTGGGGGGGGGGGGGATGCAAGACTGTGGCCAGAGGGAGTAGAAAGTGCCCCAAAATCAGTGCCCCCTTGTTGGTATCAATGGAAGAATAGTGCCCCATTGTGGGTATCAGTGGAAGAATAGTGGCCCATCATTGGTGTCAGTTGGCAAAATGGTACCTCAAGGGCAGATAAAGGCAAGCAAAGGGCCAGTTTACTATCTTTCAGGCCTTGGGGGGGGGGGGTGCCAGGCTGTGGCCAGTGAAAGTAGAAAGTGCCCCAAAATCAGTGCCCCATCATTGGTTTTAATGGGAGGAATAGTGCCCCCTTGTTGATATCAGTGGAAGAATTGTGCCCTATTGCTGGTATCAATTGAAGTATAGTGCCCCGTTGTTGGTATCAGTGGAAGAATAGTGCCCCAACATCAGTGCCCCATCATTGGTTTTAATGGGAGGAATAGTGCTCCATTGTTAGTATCATTGGAAGGATAGTGTCCCATTGTTGGTGTCAGTTGGTGAAATAGTGTCTCAAGTGCAGATAAAGGCAAGCAAAGGGCCAATTTACTATCCTTTGGGCTCTGGGGGTGCAAGACTGTGGCCAGAGGGAGTAGAAAGTGCCCCAAAATCAGTGCCCCATCATTGGTTTTAATGGAAGGAATAGTGCCCCCTTGTTGGTATCAGTGGAAGAATAGTGCCCCCTTGTTGGCATCAGTGGAAGAATAGTGCCCCATCATTGGTGCCAGTTGGCAAAATGGTGCCTCAAGGGCAGATAAAGGCAAGCAAAGGGCCAGTTTACTGTCCTTCAGGCCTTGGGGGGTGCCAGGCTTTGGCCAGAGGAAGTAGAAAGTGCCCCAAAATCAGTGCCACATTATTGGTTTTAATGGGAGGAATGGTGCCCCCTTAGTATCAATGGAAGAATTGTGCCATATAGTTGGTATAAATTTAAGAAAAGTGCCCCCTTGTTGGTATCAGTGGAAGAATTGTGCCCTATTGTTGGTATCAATTGGACAATATTGCCCCGTTGTTGGTATCAGTGGAAGAATAGTGCCCCAACATCAGTGCCCCATCATTGGTTTTAAGGGAAGGAATAGTGCTCCATTGTTAGTATCAATGGAAGGATAGTGTTCCATTGTTGGCATCACTGGAAGAATAGTGCTCCATCGTTGGTGTCAGTTGGTGAAATAGTGTCTCAAGTGCAGATAAAGGCAAGCAAAGGGCCAATTTACTATCCTTTGGGCCCTGGGGGTGCAAGACTGTGGCCAGAGGGAGTAGAAAGTGCCCCAAAATCAGTGCCCCATGATTGGTTTTAAAAGAAGGAATAGTGCCCCCTTGTTGGTATCAGTGGAAGAATAGTGCTCCAGCATTGGTGTCAGTTGGTGAAATAGTGCCCCAACATCAGTGTCCCATTATTGGTTTTAATGCGAGGAATAGTGCTGTTATCAATGGAGGAATAGTGTCCCATTGCTGGTATCAATGGAAGAATAGTGTTCCATTGCTGATATCAATGGAAGAATAGTGTCCCATTGCTGATATCAATGGAAGAATAGTGTCCCATTGCTGATATCAATGGAAGAATAGTGTCCCATTGCTGGTATCAATGGAAGAATAGTGTCCCATTGCTGATATCAATGGAAGAATAGTGTTCCATTGCTGATATCAATGAAAGAATAGTGTCCCATTGCTGATATCAATGGAAGAATAGTGTCCCATTGCTGATATCAATGGAAGAATAGTGTCCCATTGCTGATATCAATGGAAGAATAGTGTCCCATTGTTGGTATCAGTGGAAGGATAGTGTCCCATTGCTGGTATCAGTGGAAGAATAGTGTCCCATTGTTAATATCAGTGGAAGAATAGTGTCCCATTGTTGGTATCAATGGAAGAATAGTGCCCCCTTGTTGGTATCAGTGAAAGAATAGTGTCCCATTGTTGGTATCAGTGGAAGAATAGTGTCCCAATGTTGGTATCAGTGGAAGAATAGCGCTCCAGCGTCTGTGTCAGTTGGTGGAATAGTGCCCCGAGGCAAGCAACTGGCCACATCGAGCTCCTGGTCTGCAGTTTGAAAACCACTGGTCTAAAGCATGGTATACCAATAAACTTTTTCAAAAAGTAAAAAAAAAAAAAAAAAAAAATTACAAAATATGTGCGCATTGAACATAGTCGTCATCTAAAAAAATTGAGAAGTATAAGTAAGTAGACTGACTCTGACACTTCCTCTGAGAAAATCTTTAATGATAGTACAGTCCACCATTAGGCTATATATTATTCAAAAAAATGTAGGGCATCCTATTAGAGTATTACATTTTTCACAGGTTGTTTTATTGTAGGTTATATATAGTTGCCTTATTATACTTTCTTTTTTTCTAGGTCATTGTATTACAATGCTTTGAGTTCTCATACACCAGAAGGTCATCGCATTACAATGATCTGGTTTATTTTGCACTACTGTGGTATTGTTGAGCATTGTACTCCATTGCGGTACCAAGTATAGGTCATTGCATTGGGATCCCGTAAAAGCTACACTGTATTATACTTCTGTGAGTTTATATATCACAGCTCTGCAATTTGCTTCATTGTACTGGGTAGTTTTATGGCGTTTTAGGTCATTTTATATTACAGTGCGCTGACATTTATTATTGTCGAGCATTAAAGGTAATGAGTGAGGTGTTTAATGCTAACAAAAAATAACTCATTACAGCTCCGAGCGGGGGGTCCCCTCGAACGTTGCGGAGGGGAGGCGTGTGCAAAAGGCTCCGGAGTCATTTTGTCCCTGGTTGTCAGCGCGGTAATTTGAGATGCCCAGGACAACCCGGTTGGGCACGGCAGGGGATCCTGGCCTCTCTTTGTAACACCTCATTGTATCCAGAAGAGATAATTTCACTGATCATGTAATTTGTCATAATTTCACCGTCTACCAAGGCAAGTTGCCATGACACCCCCACGCAGTGAGAAGCAGAGGATTCGTATCACACAATGATACTCAGGCGTTGTATGCACTGCTGGGGATGACATGAGAAAGACAGAGAGGACGAGAGTGAGAAGAGAGAGAAGGCCAAGGAGGAAAAAGAGAGAGAAATGTAGATAAAAGGGAGAGAGGTAGAAGAAGAAGACGAGATTTGTTGGGTTGTCTCAGTGTGAGAGATGGTAAGGAGAAGAAGGAGTCACCGGCATTCAATTTGAGATCAAAGCACAACGCGTAGGTGGGGTGCAACGCGTACGGCGGCAGTAACTCCCACCGAAAGAGGCAATAGAAAACTTGTATTAAAGTGATACAACGACAGTTCACAACAACCCAGAGTGGGCCTGCCCAACCGGGTTCGCTCGCGGTTTCTGACGATGTACAGATAACAAGTATCAGCTGGGTTGACAAGAGAGTGGAAGGCCCTCTGGTGTCCAAGCAGGAAGAGGTCCAAGGAGTTGTGACCATACCCTTTCCCTCCTGGTCAGGCACCTTTCCCAATAGCTAGCACAGTCCCTAACAGACAGATGTTTTGCAACTACATTTCCCATGATGCTCAACTGCACTGTCCATTCTCTACCACTCGCCAAGTCTGGGATCCAGGGCCTTAAATAGGCTCTGCCTGACCCAAGATGGCTGCCAGTACATGGGATGGCAGCATCCAATTGGGGGCTTCCCCAGTGACACAGGAAACCATGGAGCAGTGATGGTGAACCTTGGACCCCCCAGATGTTTTGCAACTACATTTCCCATGATGCTCAACTGCACTGCAGAGTGCATGAGCTTCATGGGAAATGTAGTTCATAAAAGATCTGGAGTGCCAAGGATTTGCCATCACTGCCACAGGGGTACTGTGCTCCTCTTTTCTCTCCATATGCAGTGCTGCTGTGGAAAAGCACCAACTGCAGTGAAGAAAGTAGACTGCACCTGCCTACAAATGTTTGTTTATTCTTCCGAATGTCGCACCCGCCAACTATTGCCAATGTAGCGCACCCGCTTAAGGGCCGCAGTTAACTGGGATCCCCCACCCTGCACAGCCAGGCACACCAAATCTTCACAGGCACTCTTGACACAGAAAACAGTAAGTGACTTTGTTTTTCAGTTATTTATTGAGGGTGATATCTTGGATAGGGATGGGAGCTTGAGGGATGCCCACTTGACTTCAACAACTAACTGCAATGGCAACTTCCTATATACAGTCTCTATATACAGCTCACTTGTTAGCAGAACTCAGCTGGATCACTGTGAACATCTGACAGGCTCTCAGTCAGATTTCAAGTGATGGCCCATTACAGACAGGAACCCGAGGCCCCTTGTATGTGTAGCAAAGAAACAGTGTCTAGCTTCTATCACTTATGTGGCTTGTGATCCCAGCACCGCCTCTTTAGGCACTGCCAACTAGTGATGGCCGAACGGTTCGCCCGGCGGTCGTTTCGCGGCGAATTTCCGACATTCGCGGTCCGCACGTTCGAACGCCTTTTTCCGTCGTTCGCCGCGGCGGACTTACGTGTTTAATGTATACAAGAACTTTAACCTTTGGTGACACGTTTATCATGTGATACAGGACAGCCAATTGAGACATGACAGCACATGGACACTTGTACATTCCCCCTAACCTATAAATACACCCGATCCGGTGGCCATTTTACATTCTTTCTTCTGTTAAGATAGGGACAGGTTCCTGTGTGGAGTAGGGAGAGATAAACCACTAGCTATTTGGTACACAAAAGTTCTTTTCAGGACTGGTATAGGTGTTAGGTGTTGATAGGTTTGCTGTGCTGCTGATTCTTGCAGCAGCCTGAGTGTCTTTTGTTAGTTTAGAGAAAGGGAAAGGACGGTGTATGCTACAGGGACAGCCAGATTAGTCTTTCATCATCATCATCATCATCATCATCATTAGCTGTTACTATCAAGGTCCACAAAAGAGCTGTTCCAGTAACCACTAATCGTTCTCTTTTTTTGCCAATTTGTATAGGGACAGGAAGGAAGCAGTGTTGTCAGGCAGTGAGGGTAATTTTAAAGACTTGCTGTTATTATTAGTTCCACAAAGGTTCTTTTCAGGACTGGTATCAGTGGTACAGTAATAGGCTTGTACATGTATAATATTCTTTCTTCCAAATATAGAAAGGATATTATACTTGACTGCTGCCCTTCTGCTGCAGTCTGCTAAACATTCACAACTCACTTGTTCCACAAAAGTTCTTATAAGGACTGGTAACTTGGTATAGGGTGCTACGGTACATAGGCTTGAGTGCGGTACAGTCTGCTGTTCTGTAAGGACCGCTATCGGTCCACAATAGATAGGGTTGACGTGCACCACTGCTGACCGCTGCCCTATACTGCAGCAGTCCTTCAGCGGTATAGGGACTGACGTACAGTCTGCTAATCACTAACACACAACCTGCTTGTTCCACAAAAGTTCTTATAAGGACTGGTAACTTGGTATAGGGTGCTACGGTACATAGGCTTGAGTGCGGTACAGTCTGCTGTTCTGTAAGGACCGCTATCGGTCCACAATAGATAGGGTTGACGTGCACCACTGCTGACCGCTGCCCTATACTGCAGCAGTCCTTCAGCGGTATAGGGACTGACGTACAGTCTGCTAAAAACTAATACACAACCTGCTTGGTCCACAAAAGTTCTTATAAGGACTGGTAACTTGGTATAGGGTGCTACGGTACATAGGCTTGAGTGCGGTACAGTCTGCTGTTCTGTAAGGACCGCTATCGGTCCACAATAGATAGGGTTGACGTGCACCACTGCTGACCGCTCACCTATACTGCAGCAGTCCTTCAGCGGTATAGGGACTGACGTACAGTCTGCTAAACACTAATACACAACCTGCTTGTTCCACAAAAGTTCTTATAAGGACTGGTAACTTGGTATAGGGTGCTACGGTACATAGGCTTGAGTGCGGTACAGTCTGCTGTTCTGTAAGGACCGCTATCGGTCCACAATAGATAGGGTTGACGTGCACCACTGCTGACCGCTCACCTATACTGCAGCAGTCCTTCAGCGGTATAGGGACTGACGTACAGTCTGCTAATCACTAACACACAACCTGCTTGTTCCACAAAAGTTCTTATAAGGACTGGTAACTTGGTATAGGGTGCTACGGTACATAGGCTTGAGTGCGGTACAGTCTGCTGTTCTGTAAGGACCGCTATCGGTCCACAATAGATAGGGTTGACGTGCACCACTGCTGACCGCTCACCTATACTGCAGCAGTCCTTCAGCGGTATAGGGACTGACGTACAGTCTGCTAAACACTAATACACAACCTGCTTGTTCCACAAAAGTTCTTATAAGGACTGGTAACTTGGTATAGGGTGCTACGGTACATAGGCTTGAGTGCGGTACAGTCTGCTGTTCTGTAAGGACCGCTATCGGTCCACAATAGATAGGGTTGACGTGCACCACTGCTGACCGCTGCCCTATACTGCAGCAGTCCTTCAGCGGTATAGGGACTGACGTACAGTCTGCTAAACACTAATACACAACCTGCTTGGTCCACAAAAGTTCTTATAAGGACTGGTAACTTGGTATAGGGTGCTACGGTACATAGGCTTGAGTGCGGTACAGTCTGCTGTTCTGTAAGGACCGCTATCGGTCCACAATAGATAGGGTTGACGTGCACCACTGCTGACCGCTCACCTATACTGCAGCAGTCCTTCAGCGGTATAGGGACTGACGTACAGTCTGCTAATCACTAACACACAACCTGCTTGTTCCACAAAAGTTCTTATAAGGACTGGTAACTTGGTATAGGGTGCTACGGTACATAGGCTTGAGTGCGGTACAGTCTGCTGTTCTGTAAGGACCGCTATCGGTCCACAATAGATAGGGTTGACGTGCACCACTGCTGACCGCTGCCCTATACTGCAGCAGTCCTTCAGCGGTATAGGGACTGACGTACAGTCTGCTAAACACTAATACACAACCTGCTTGGTCCACAAAAGTTCTTATAAGGACTGGTAACTTGGTATAGGGTGCTACGGTACATAGGCTTGAGTGCGGTACAGTCTGCTGTTCTGTAAGGACCGCTATCGGTCCACAATAGATAGGGTTGACGTGCACCACTGCTGACCGCTGCCCTATACTGCAGCAGTCCTTCAGCGGTATAGGGACTGACGTACAGTCTGCTAAACACTAATACACAACCTGCTTGGTCCACAAAAGTTCTTATAAGGACTGGTAACTTGGTATAGGGTGCTACGGTACATAGGCTTGAGTGCGGTACAGTCTGCTGTTCTGTAAGGACCGCTATCGGTCCACAATAGATAGGGTTGACGTGCACCACTGCTGACCGCTGCCCTATACTGCAGCAGTCCTTCAGCGGTATAGGGACTGACGTACAGTCTGCTAAACACTAATACACAACCTGCTTGGTCCACAAAAGTTCTTATAAGGACTGGTAACTTGGTATAGGGTGCTACGGTACATAGGCTTGAGTGCGGTACAGTCTGCTGTTCTGTAAGGACCGCTATAGGTCCACAATAGATAGGGTTGACGTGCACCACTGCTGACCGCTCACCTATACTGCAGCAGTCCTTCAGCGGTATAGGGACTAAGAGTTTTGTCACAGGGTCATTTAAAAAATGACATGCAGAGGAAGAGGCAGGCCCTTCCGCAGGGGTGGTAGGGGTAGGGCAGGAGCAACAGGCTTGAGCCAAAGTGGGAAGTTGCAGAAGGTGCGTTCAATTACTTTAAAGGATGCACCAGACTTGGTTGAGTGGCTCGCTCAGCCTTACTCTTCTGCACCCTCCTCATCCTCTCGATCTGCACCCTCTTCTTCACTCTCTGCTATGTGCACCCCCAAAGACACTACCACCAACAACACGACCACCACCACCACCACCACATACCTTCCGCTTGAGTCACTGGAATTATTTTCCGATCCATATCAAGAGGACATTTCTGATGCGCAGCCACTCTTGGTATTGGATCAGGAAGAGGAGGTAGCAACAAGCGCTACTCAGCAGTCTGACGCCAGTACCCAGATCAGCCCAAGGAGGAGGTTGGTCCCCGGTGTTGCTGCCTACTCCGAGATCTCTACTTATAGCGGTGGGGAAGGTGACGTTGATGATGACGTGTCTAGTGATGTCACGTGGGTGCCCACAAGAGAGGAAGAGGAGGGGAGTTCAGAGGGAGATATGGACCAGCAGATAGGGAGGAGAAGCAGCAATGACTTACATTGCACAGCAGGGACAAAGCAGACTGCAAATGTATCAGGAGCGAGTCATCGACCATGTACGGTCACATCTGGCGCTCCCAGGACACCGGCACATGGCTCCGCAGTGTGGGCTTTTTTTAACGTGTCCGCTGCTGACAATAGCGTTGCCATCTGCAATCTTTGCAGTCAACGCGTTAGTCGCGGTAAGCCCAATACTCACCTAGGGACGACCGCCTTAAGAAGGCACATGAGCAGCCATCACCGAGCCCAGTGGGAGCAACGGAACACACAAAGCCACACTGCAGGCTCTCACCGTCCAGCCTCGTCTTCTACTTCTCCTTCTCCTCTCTCCTCACAATTGTCCTCCACTCCACCTTCCATCACGCCAAGCTCACATTTTTCTGCAAAAAGGCAGGCTTCCGTGGGCCTAATGTTTGAGCGTAAAAAAATGATGATGCCGGATAACCCTCTTGCCCAACGGTTGGCGGCTGGCTTGTCAGAACTCATAGCCCGCCAACTACTGCCATATAAACTGGTGGACTCGGAGGCCTTTCGCAAATTTGTGGCCATTGGAACACCACAATGGAAGGTCCCAGGAAGGAAGTATTTCTCAGAGAAGGGCATCCCAGAGCTATATGGCCATGTTCAGCGGCAAGTGAATGTATCTCTGGCACACAGTGTCGGTGCCAAGATACATCTGACCACAGACACGTGGTCTAGCAAACACGGGCAGGGAAGGTATATCAGTTTTACTGCCCACTGGGTGAACCTTCTGACGGCCGTCAAGCATGTAACCCGTGGCACCCGTGTAGATTTGGTTTTACCGCCACGGATTGCATGCAGGCCTGACTCTTCTTCTCCTCCTCCTACTCCATCCTCCTCCCTCTCCTCCTCAGCTGCCTCCTCCTTTTCCGCTGCTAGCGTCTCTTCCACTGCACCGCCCAAGCTCCCCAGAACCTATTCCACATGCCAGGTGAGACGTTGCCATGCCGTGCTGCGTCTGTTGTGCCTGGAAGCAAAGAGCCACACTGGCCCGGCACTCCTTTCAGCTTTGCGTTCACAGGCAGATGAGTGGCTAACACCGCTCAATTTGACAGTTGGTAAAGTGGTGTGTGACAACGGTGCCAATCTGCTTAGCGCATTGAAACAGGGCAAAATCACGCACGTGCCGTGCATGGCACACGTCTTAAACTTGGTCGTGCAGCGATTCCTTGTCAAATACCCTGGGGTCCAGGACATCTTGCGGCAGGCAAGGAAAATCTCGGCCCATTTCAGAAGATCTTACACGGCCATGGCTCGCCTTGCTGACATTCAGCGGCGACACCATCTGCCGGTCAGACGTCTTATTTGCGATTGCCCGACGCGATGGAACTCAACCTTCTATATGCTTGATAGGCTGCTCCAGCAGAAACGTGCAGTTAACGTCTACCTGTATGAACTCTGCGAAAGAAACGGTTCTGGGGAGCTGGGTTTTTTTTCACCGCGCCAGTGGCTGCTCATGCGCGACACATGCAGACTTCTGCGGCCATTTGAGGAGATCACCAAACTGGTCAGTCGCAGCCATGGCGCCATCAGTGACATGGTACCTTATGCCTTCTTTCTGGAGCGTGCATTGCGTCGTGTCATTGATCAGGCTGTGGAGGAGCAGGAGCGGGAAGATGAGGAAGTCGCAATGCTGGATGAATTCCCAGGGGGGGCTACTCTATCTGAGACAAGTCAACAACAGGAGTCTGATGAGGAGTCAGAGGAGGATGGTGCCGGGGCGGATGAGCAGGAGCAAGAAGAGCATGCTTTAAACCTTTCTGGGATCCCTGTTGTGCGAGGATGGGGAGAGGAGAATGAAGAGGACGACATTATCCTGGATGATGAGCAGGAGCCAGGCCACCACACCGCTTCCACTTTAGTGCAAATGGGGGCCTTCATGCTCCAGTGTTTTAATAGGGACCCCCGTATAAAAAGCATGAGGGTCAAGGACCAGTACTGGGTGGCAACGTACTTAGACCCCCGGTACAAACACAAAATGGCGGAAATGTTACCGCCGTCGCAGAGGGCTGTCAGAATGCAGCACTTCCAGGCCTTGCTTCGAGAAATGCTGCATTCTGCTTTTGCGTGCGCTGGCAGAGGAGCAATTCCCACTCCCAGAGAAGGATTTGCGGGTACCAATCCAACAGCGCCTGCAAGAAGAGGCCGGTTTGAAGATGTGTTGGTGACTTCGGATATGAGGTCATTCTTTCAGCCGACCCATCGACAGGTGTCATCCGGATCCAGCATCAGGGAACGCCTAGACCGTCAGGTGTCCGACTACATTGGGTTAACGGCCGATGTGGACGCTCTGAGGAGTGATGAACCCCTAGACTACTGGGTGGGCAGGCTTGACCTCTGGCCAGAGCTTGCCCAATTTGCAATCGAACTGTTGGCTTGCCCCTCATCCAGTGTCCTGTCCGAAAGGACGTTCAGCGCAGCAGGGGGGATTGTGACCGATAAGCGTACTCGCCTAGCTCACCACAGTGTTAACTACCTCACATTTCTAAAAATGAATGAGGCATGGATCTCGGAGGAATTCAACACATGTGACCAGTAGACCATGTATATGTCTATAAACTATTTTTTTAATCAAGCACACAGACCTTCTTAATTCATTTGGCTCACTTCCTTGACCCAAAAAAGCACACCGTACTATATGCCCCTACCCTCCTCTTTGAAGAGGTTGAGCGGTGTCATATTTCTACTGGGGCTGCTTATGATATCCCTGTGCTGTGCTGACTTCCTCCTGGGGGTTCTTATTATGAAGGGATCACACTATCCCTGTGCTGTGCTGACTTCCTCCTGGGGGTTCTTATTATGAGGGGATCACACCATCCCTGTGCTGTGCTGACTTCCTCCTGGGGCTGCTTACGGTGCTGCTGTCAGTGCTGTATGTCACGGTGCTGCTGTCAGCGCTGTATGTCACGGTGCTGCTGTCAGCGCTGTATGTCACGGTGCTGCTGTCAGCGCTGTATGTCACGGTGCTGCTGTCAGCGCTGTATGTCACGGTGCTGCTGTCAGCGCTGTATGTCACGGTGCTGCTGTCAGCGCTGTATGTCACGGTGCTGCTGTCAGCGCTGTATGTCACGGTGCTGCTGTCAGCGCTGTATGTCACGGTGCTGCTGTCAGCGCTGTATGTCACGGTGCTGCTGTCAGCGCTGTATGTCACGGTGCTGCTGTCAGCGCTGTATGTCACGGTGCTGCTGTCAGTGCTCTGTATTACGGTGCTGCTGTCAGATGCCTCTATCACGGTGCATGTGTCATTCCGGTATGTCACGCTGCTGGTGATCATCTCCTGCACCCTCTTCTTTGCCTACCCTGGTCCCTGACCTTCCCTCTCCTCCATTGCCTTCATTAGCTCCATAGTCCTGAATTGTTAGAACAATTTCCCAAATAAAATAAAAATGCTTGTAGTTATCGATCCCAAATTCACCTCATACATGTATTATGTCATTGTCCAGATGGTGGGACTACGTTTTACCCCCTAATAATTACCACGTGGCCGCAAATTCGACATGAAGGTTTGCAAAGTTCGCCTCCCATTGAAGTCAATGGGGCCCGCGGCGAACGGTCGGTTTCGCGAACGTTTGGGTCCGTTCGCATTTCGCGTTCGCGAAACGTCCCGTCGGAAGTTCGTCCATCACTACTGCCAACCCACCTGGCTGCAGATGCCCATTTCACCAGCCCTCCAGGCTTAATCCTCACCACAGTCCTCCAGACTGACACTCACCACCCCACCCAGCTGACTCTCAGAAGAGCTGACCTGCTCCTGCTATCCTCTCTCTTCTTGCTCCCATGCCTCCAGGAAGGGCTTCCACCATGTGTTTTGACAGGATCCTTCCAGCATAAGAGGCCTGGCTCAAGGTCACCCCCCCCCCCCCCCCCCCAGACTAGGGAGCACCCTCAAGGGCCACAACTGCCTTCTCAGCACTCCATCTCCATCTTCCACCCGACTGCCACTGCTGGCATGACTCACACCTATTTATGCGGTGGCCTACCCCCTGCCAGCCCCTTACTGGGGATTGGCTGAGGTCCCGATAAATCTTCCAAGTGGCTAGCCTCCACCCACTATGTCTAGAACATTCTCCAATGTCCCTGAAAACAGGGGGAGGCACTAGAGAGGCTGCTAGGATAATTTGTATGTATTCTTTTCTAGGATAAGTCATCCAGCTCTGACTCATTTATTCTTTTCTAGGATAAGTCATCCAGCTCTGACTCACTGAACCATGACCTGGATTCCTAGCTCAGGTTTAGACCTGAGCTACAATACATGTTCCTACAGTAACTAGTCTACACTAACAAACCTCACTAACAGCACTAGCACAATAGAGGGCGCTACACCATTGTTTCAGGGCCTTCCAGGATTGAGTGCCAAGAAACAACCAATACAGGTTCTTTGCCATCTCTGAAGTTATACAGTTCTAGGCTGCACTCCATACATGTGACCAAGATAGAAAAATATATGGATCCATTCACCTTGGTTGTGACAACAATGGATAGTGCCATGCACTGTCGGGGCAAGGTAATCTATCGCCCAGGGCAAAGATACCATATGGCGCCACCCCCCCCCCCCCCCCCAAAAAATGTATGAGCATTCTGTGTTAGCAAATAACCCCTGCCTCCCCACTGATTTATATACTTACACCCTTACTTTCCTTTGCAAACCAAAATTCTCCTTAAACAAACAAAAATTCCCCCTCTACCTCCCCAAACCCCCCCCCCCCCCCAATCTAGCACAAATGCTCTACCCTTCAAATTTACCCTCTGAGCATAAATCCTCTCTCCCCCCCATAATCCCCCTCTCCTAGCACCAATTCCTCCCGAATCCCCTCTCCTAGCAGTAATCCTCCCCCCAATCATCCCTACTAGGACTAATCCTCCCCACCACCCAAATCGCCCTTTCTAATGCCGCGTACACACGGTCGGACTTTCCAGCAGAAAAAGTCAGACGGAATCGTTTCATGGGATATCCCGATCATGTGTGGGCCTCATCGGACTTTTTTTTTTGGAAAATTCTGACAGACCTAGAAATAGAACATGTTTTAAATCTTTCCGACTGAGCCAGTTCCTATCGGGAAAACCGTTCGTCTGTATGCTGTTCCGACGGATCAAAAATGACGCATGCTCTGAAGCAAGAACGAGGTGGCAGCTGTTGGCTACTGGCTATTGAACTTCCTTTTTCTAGTCCCGTCGTACATACCGCATTCTAGACGGTCGGACTTTGTTCGTGATCGTGTGTAGGCAAGACTGTTTCAGTGGAGCTCCGTCGGAAAAACCGTTGGAGTTTATTCCGACGGAAAAAACGGTCGTGTGTATGCGGCGTAACAGAAATCCACTCTCCTAGTGTGAATTCCCCTCTCCAAATCAACTGTTCTAGCACAACACTCCAAAATCCCAACCACACCCAGGGCAGCCACCCCTTTTGCCCACCCTTTGTCCCGGGACTGGTGCCATGTGCATTACCAAATAGGAAAAGAAGGCGTCGCCGGCACGTCACTGAAGATCAAATAACAACGTGTGTTTATTCTTCAATAAGTCAAATACGACAAACATTGGCAATAATTTAGGGACTCGTAGGGTGGGCCAACTCAATATTGAACCCTACGGACTACGCCCTTGTACACACGATCGGACATTCCGACAACAAAATCCGTCGGATTTTGTCCGACGGATTTTGTCCGAAACTTGTGTTGCATACACACGGTCGGACAAAGTTGTCAGAAAATCAGATCGTTCGGAACGTGGTGACGTTATTTCGTTACGACGGGACTACGTTCAGGCTAGTAGCCAATAGCTTTGGTCTAGGAATGTAATCTGAGCATGCGTGGCACTTTGTGTGATCGGAATTCTCTACACACAATCGGACAAAGTCCGATCGGATCATGTTGTCGGAAAGTTTTATAGCCCAGCTCTAAAACTTTGTCGGTCGGATATTCCCGACGGAAACAGTCCGATGGAGCCCACACACGGTCAGATTATCCAACAACACGGTCCGATCGGACATTTTCCGTCGGAATATCCGACCGTGTGTACAGGGGCTAAGACTCGGATGCCATTAAAATTCATGACAATATAGTGTTTTATATATATATATATATAATCAGCCATTCTCTACCAGGGTTCAGTGAAACCCTGGGGTTCCTTGAGCTGTGACTGATGAACCACCTATTTGATGGTGCCTACAGAGTTCAAGGTTCAGTACCACTTAGAAAAGCCAGCAGCATAACACCAAATATCTTTTTAGCTGTCTTTAAGGGTGGCATTCTGAACAGCACTTCAACCACTTGCTTACTGGGCACTTAAACCCCCCTTCCTGCCCAGACCAATTTTCAGCTTTCAGCGCTGATGCACTTTGAATGACAATTGCGCGGGCATACAACACTGTACCCAAATTACATTTTTATAATTTTTTTCCCACAAATAGAGCTTTCTTTTGGTGGCATTTAATTACAGCTGGGAGTTTTATTTTTTGCTAAACAAACAAAAAAAGATGCAAAAAAAAATAAAAAATCATGTTTAATAGTTTGTTATAAAATTTTGCAAACAGGTCATTTTTCTCCTTCATTGAAATGCGCTGATGAGGCGGCACTGGTGGGCACTGATAGGCAGCACTGGTGGGCACTGATAGGCTGCACTGGTGGGCACTGATAGGCACAGTTAAGGCGGCACTAATAGGCACAGATAAGGTGGCACCGATAGGCACAGATAAGGCAGTACTGATGGGCACAAATAAGGCGGCACTGATGGGCAAAGATGGGCACAGATAAGATGGCACTGATGGGTGGCACTGATGGGTGGCACGGATGGGTGGCACAGATGGGCACTGATAGGTACTACTGATAGATGGGACTGATGGGCACTGATAGGTGGCTCTGATAGGTGGCACTGCTGGGCACTGATGGGCGTCACTGATGGGCACTGATGGGCACCGGATAGATGACACTGTAGGGCACTGATAGGTGGCACTGTGGGCACTGATAGATGGCACTGTGGGTACTGATGGGTGGCACTATGGGCACTAATTGGTGGCACTGATGGGTGGCACTTTTTCCCATACTTTAGGTGGCACTAGCAGGGGGCAGGTGGGCACTGATGCGCTGGCCCCAGCTCGCCGTGATCGGGACTGAAGTCCCTCTCATGGCCGCCGGTGATCAGCCTTTTTTTTTCTCCTCACGCTGTCAGTGCGAGGAGGAAAAATAGCTGATTACCGGCTCTGTTGTGATCACATGATCAGCTGTCATTGGCTGACAGCTGATCACGTGGTAAGGGGTCGGGATCGACCTCTTGCTCCGATCTGTGATCAGGTGAGTCTCATAGACTTGCAGGGGGCATGCTGGCCGCTCGAGCACGGGACGACGTCAATAGATGTTGTCCCGGCAAAGCAGGTCCGCGCTGTAGCCGTCATTCGGCTATAGCGCGGATCTCCAGCGGTTAAGGGGGACATTCTTCCTATTGACCACTAATATAAGGAGCATTGTTCCTATTAAGCCCTGATGATTTGTTTAATAAGGGTTCCTTGAGACATGAAAATTATTTTTGGGGTTCCTCTAGTGTTAAAAGATTGAGAAAGCCTGATATATATATATATATATATATATATATATATATATATATATATATATAGTATATAATAAATAAATATATATATATAGCTATTGCTTTATCTGCCAATTCCCCGACAATCCAACCTACGCATCAGCATCTCAGCTGTGCAGGAACCTTGCAAATGCATTTAACAGCTTCCCTGTGTTTACGTTTGTTTACGTGCGATTTTCGGTTAAATTTGCCAAGTCAACGGATAAACAGCTCTTAAAATATTTAGCAGCCGCCCCCCCCCCCCCCCACCTTCCCCCACCTTCTCTCTGAATCCGAAATGTGTTTTCGGAGAGATTACACCTTGAAAAGACAACAGGCTGCCTGCAGACGTGAGCCGTATTGCAGCGCTCGGTATCTCATGGCCAGCCTTGCGTGCCGCTAAATATCATCGGATCTCCTCCTTGCTCTCAGAGGGCTCTGGGAAAAAAATGCTCCTTTATTTTATTGCAGCTGATATATTTTTTTTTACAGGCAGTAATTAAACAATCACAGCAAGGTGTCGCCAGTCTTGGGGGGGGGGGGGGGGGTGTAGCGCGGGGCACGGGGGTGACATGTGGAAGGGCACGATAGCTGCAGAGAGGTGTTCCTGCCCTGTAGCAAAACTGCGATGGAGAATAATGTTCCGTAATGGTGTCGGCAGAGTCTTTGCTTTATAGAAATCATTAGGGTGCGATATGCTGTGCAGAAGGTGAGCAGGTCTGCCCCCTACTGTGCGTTTATTCAGAAAAATGATCCCCTGGCAGGCAGCAGCTCAAAACAAAAAGATGGGCCGTTATTAAAGCAGAACTAATCCCTTCTTTCCTTTTCAGCCAAGCAAACAAATACAGCCATCACATCTAATGCCCCGCACACGTGTGATAGGACCTTGTTGTCGGAAAATCCAACCGTGTAGTAGGCTCCATCACACATTTTCCGTAGGCATTTCCATCTCACACAATTTGAGGTCTGGTTCTCAAATTTTCCGAGAACAAAATCCGTTGTCGGAAATTCCGATCGTGTGTACACAATTCCGACGCACAAAGTGCCACGCATGCTCGGAATCAAGTAGAAGAACAGCACTGGCTATTGAACTTCGTTTTTCTCAGCTCGCTGTACGTGTTCTGTGTCACCGCGTTCTTGACGTTCGGAATTTCCAACCAACTTTGTGTGGCCGTGTGTATGCAAGACAAGTTTGAGCCAACATCCATCCGAAAAAATCCCATGGATTTTGTTGTTGGAAAATCCTATCGTGTGTACAGGGTATAGGGGTTTGTAACCTGCAATATATTACATTTTTAGTTTTGGGTTCAATACCACTTTAAATTTGGTGGCTGCATTCGTTTTCTTTTTTTCAGGCTTTTTTTCCTCTTTATTTTCACCTGGTGATCCTGCCAGTAATACACTTCCTATCTCCAATCTGGATGGAGGAGCAATGGACGGCAGCATTGTTAGTCTTGGAGGGAAAGGAAGACCATCCAAAACTCCAAGATGCCAAAGAGGGACACTTTTAGCGCAAAGTACTGTATATACTCAAGTATAAGCTGACCCAAATATAAGCCGAGGCACCTTATTTTACCACAAATAAACTGGGAAAACATATTGACTGGAAGATAGGCCCAGGGTGGGAAATGCAGCAGCTACTTTTAAACAATGCCCATCTGCAGCCTCACTGTGCCCATCTGCAGCCTCACTGTGCCCACCTGTATCATCAGTGGCCATCTGCAGCCTCACTGTGCCCATCTGCAGCCTCACTGTGCCCATCAGCAGGCTCATTGTGCCCACCTGTATCATCAGTACCCATCTGCAGCCTCACTGTGCCCATCTGCAGCCTCATTGTGCCCTTCAGCAACCTCACTGTACCCATCTGCAGTCTCACTGTGCCCACCTGTATCATCAGTGTCCATCTGCAGCCTCACTGTGCCCATCTGCAGCCTCATGGGGCCACACTGTGCAAAACAAACTGCACAGTGGAGGTAAGTATGTTTGCTATATAAAAAAAAGAAGGTTTACAATAACTTTAAGAATTCACTTCACTGGAACTAAGGGGCCAAACCCAACCCCTGAAAAACAACCCCACACCATGACCCCCCCCTTCACCAAATGATTTGGACCAGTGCACAAAGCAAGTTCTATGAAGTCATGGATGAGCGAGTTTGGAGTGGAGGAACTTGACTGGCCTGCATGGAGTCCTGACCTCAACCCAATAGAACACCTTTGGGATGAATTAGAGAGGAGACTACAAGCCAAGCCTTCTCATCCAACATCAGTGCCTGACCTCACAAATGCTCTTCTGGAAGAATGGTCAAACATTCCCATAGACACACTCCTAAACCTTGTGGACGGCCTTCCCAGAAGAGCTGAAGCTGTTATAGCTGCAAAGGGTGGGCCAACTCAATATTGAACCCTACGAATATTCATTTGCTTTTCTAACACACCTGGGTGGGCTCCGAGCGCAATGCTCTGCCCTCTGAGTCCACCCTATTTTGAAGCCTATTAGAGTCTATGGCTCTAATCAGGTGCTTAAAAAAAACACCAACATCAGAATTTCGGTGCCCGCCGTTCTAAAAGCTCCTGGATGCCTGAATAGGGGGTGGCCGCGTAGGCCATGGATAGATTCATGCTGTGCATGAATCTATTCATGGTTCATATAGGGGGCGGCGTGATAGAGGGGGCGGCGTGATAGAGGAGGCGGCGTGATAGAGGGGGCGGCGCCCATGCGCCCTTAATGGACGCACCGCCACTGCCCTATAGTCTGCTCAGTAAATTGTTTTTTTATTTCCTAATCTCAGTAAAATGGTGAAACCAACATCTAGAGTTTTGAAAACATTTACACAGTGCGATTTCGGCTAAGAGCAAAGCTGCAATTTGCAAATATTGTGAGAAGAAATATTCTTTTCCAAATGCTACAAGGAGGACAAAACACATCCTGGCATACCAGAGGTGCCATAAAACAATAAACATACTTTATGGGATGAAATTTTGAGGACCAGAATAAAAGACTTCCATCGTACTAAATGAGCAGTTCTGTGCCCCAGCACATTGGAAATAAACAGCTCTGATGGAGCATAGAGAGGCATGGCTGAAAAGCACAGGAGAAAGATTTTCAGAAGCCGGGAAACCCCTTTAAGGTAACGCAATGTGCTTGTTAGCACAGATCAAGAAAAGTGAACCTCCGCGCCCGCCAAGTCTGACGCCCTTCGAACAACGGAGAAGCTATTAAACCCTGGCATCATCCGGCGTCTTTTGCCAATACCCGGGGATGCTTGCTTGGTTAATTTAAACAAGTCAAGTCTGATGAAGTAATTTTACTGGCCCCAGGGAACTGACAGCTTATGGCGAGCTTTGCTATTTCACATGAAATTGAGTTAATTTTCACTGAAATTGCTTCTTAACAGACAAACACGTTCCCCAATCATGGCGAGCTTATGCCTCTGCGGCTCTATTATTCTTTCATTTAAACGCCCTGGCAGCTGAGGATTAATGCCAGGAACGCACCGGGCCCGGCGCAGACGGCGGAGAGTCCGGAGGTGAAGGCTCGAAGATTTATTGCGACAACGTCTCAGTGACCCGGGCGGAATCTTAGACATACATTCTGATACATGGGATTCCGAAATGATCAGTCACTTCCAGAGAACCGAGATTATATATCCCATAATCCTCCGCTCCGGCGGTGTGTGCCACAACCGCCACTCCTAGTCCAGGTCTTGGCTCTGCGGCTGGGCATATCAGGGAAACGTCTGTTGCTGTTTCTTATGATGATTTTTTTTTATTTTATTTTTTTGCAATAGAGGAATGTGATCAGCTTAAAGTGGTTGTAAACCCTTACAAACCACTTTGATCTACAGGTAAGCCTAGATTAAGGCTTACCTGTAGGTCCAAGAAATATCTCCTAAACCTATACGGTTTAGGAGATATTTACCTGAAGACAGGCACCGCTGTCTACGGCGCAGGCGCACTAGGTAAGCCGCAGATCACGGCAATATGCCGCGAGTGTCAGCTCCCATGCGCATGCGCGGGAGTGACGTCATCGCTGCTCTGGCGAATCACAGCGCCGGAGCAGCGAGACCCACCAACAAGATGGACGCTCGGAACTACAGGGGACAGCGGTGACTTCGCTGGCTCCTGTGTCAGGTAAGTGACACATAATGGGGTAGTATGCGATGCATAGTAGTCCATTATGCTTTACCTTTGCAGGGAGACAAAGAGGAAGTAAACCCATCAGGGTTTACTTCCTCTTTAAAGGCCAACCCCCACCCCTTGATTTTTTATTATTTTTATTTTTTTAAATAAAATCACCTTTCCCAAATGTGTTTGGGGTGGTCATGTAATGCATTGATCTCTTGCTCTTTGTCTCTATTCCAGTGCTGGGTGGTCTCTGCATCATTATACTGTGAGTTCACAGAACTGTGGTAATACCCCCTCAGGGGGTGGGTCCATGACACCCTGTATCCACAGTATGTCCTTGGGTTTTCCAGGCTGAAAGATGATGGGCGTCATTCAACCATGAGAACTGAGGACATCTAGTGGTGATAAGTAATGACAGCACTGGAGAGGAAGTAAGGATTGCAGTTAGTGCCAGTTTTTTTATTTTATGGCTAGGGAAATCTTTAGTACTATTAATAATAATAATAATATGTATAATAATAATATACTAATTATAATAGTAATAACGTGTTTAATAATAATATGTATAATATTTTTATTATTATTAATAACAACAACAACAATAAATTACTACTAATAATAGTAATAATGTGTTTATTATTATTATTATTATTATTATTAATAATAATAATAATAATAATAATAATAATAATAACAATAATAATAATATTAATAATATAATGTGTATGATAATGTGTATAATAATAATAATAATATGTATAATTATAATAATAAAAATGTACTAATTATTATAGTAATAATGTGTTTAATACTAATATGTATAATATTAACAACAACAACAATAAATTACTACTAATAATAGTAGTAATAATGTGTTTATTAATAATAATAATAACAACAACAATAATAATAATAATGATAATGATAATAATAATAATGATAATATTATTATTATTATTATTAATAATAATAATAATAATAATAATATATATAATAAAAAAAGTTGTACTAATTATAAAATAATAATATGTTTATTAATAATAATATTAATAACAACAACAATAATAATAAATTACTACTACTAATAATAGTAATAATGTGTATAATAGTAATAACAACAATAATAATAATTTACTACTAATAATAGCTCTAATGTGTACAATAATAATAATTATAATAATTACTTATTATAGTTATAATGTGTTTAATAATCATAATAATAATTATTATTACCACAATAGTTTACTAATAATAATAATAGTGTGTTTAATACCAATAATAATAAATTACTAATGATAATAGTAATCATTTTTTTATTAATAATAATAATAAATAAACCCAGAGTTGGGTTAGGTCTACAAAATAAGTAAAAATAGTGGTTTAGCCTTAATGAAGGGGGATCGTCTGAGCCCCTGAAACATGTTGGCTCTCTTTTTCTATCATTGAATTAATTAAAACCTATTATGAACTCTATGACCATTGCTGTGGTGTCCTTACTTATTTTCCACATCCACTTTGTTCAGGATCCCCCCCCCCCCTCCCATCTTTTTCTGGGGATGCTCTAGTATATGTGAGCAGCCTCATTAAAGCCAGTCAGTTTAGTGACTTTTTTAGCAGCCTGTAATTCCCCTTTATTACCAGGTAATTTTCAGTGTGATAGTTTGACTGACAGTTACTCTTGTTTTCTTTTTAATAACCACAGTTTTTTACTATATAAAAGAAAAAAAAGAGCATAACCCTTATTCCCTTCCTGCTAAAAACAAAAATACCAGGACTGTACGAACGTACAGTAGACAACCCAGAGTGATCTTATTTGTTTCCACAATTTTGTGGAAATGAAGAAACATGCTGGTTTTTGTCAAACACAGATGGAGGAGATGAAGGGGTTGATGTACAGGTACATACACTGTTTACACTTCTATAATTGTTCTCTATGACCAATTGTAGAGATCTCAAGGTACAGAGCCGCTTGGATCGGCTCTGCACACTGTGTCTATGGACTGGGCCATCTTTGGCTCAGTAGAGTCATTCTCCGGAGGATAGACCAGAGAAGCACCGGAGTGTCGGGGGGGGGGGGGGGGCGACGTCCCCTCCTGCTGCCTGTAAAAGCAATCAAGTGGCTAAATAGCCACTAAGATGGCTTTTACATGTGAAGGAATCGCCGTCTGAAAAAAAAAAGATATCTGGATGATGCCTGTAGCTGCACCCATCATCCAGATATCTCCACTCATAGTCCAGGACCTAAGAGGAAGTGGGTAGAGACATATCCCAACAGACTAAAGGCTGTAATTAAAGAGGAAGTAAACCCTGATGAGTTTACTTCCTCTTTCATTCCCTGCAAAGGCAAAGCATAATGGACTACTATACGTCGCATAGTAGCCCATTATGTGTCACTTACCTGACACAGGAGCCAGCGAAGTCGCCGCTGTCCCCTGTAGTCCGCCGCATCCATCTTGTTGGTGGCGTCTCGCAGCTCCGCTGCTGTCATTCGGCGGAGCCGCGATGACGTCACTCCCGCGCATGCGCACGGGAGCCGACACGCGTGGCAGATCCATTGTTGGAAATGCCGCGCTCAGTGCGCCTGCGCGTCGCTGTCTACGGTGCATGCGGCGTAGACAGCGGTGCCTGTCTTCAGGCAAATATCTCCTAAACCGTATAGGTTTAGGAGATATTTCTTGGACCTACAGGTAAGCCTTAATCTAGGCTTACCTGTAGGTCAAAGTGGTTTGTAAGGGTTTACAACCACTTTAAAGCAAAAGGTGGTTCAACCAAATACTGCCATAAGGGGGTGATCCTTTTTCCAACTCAGTGATTCTGTTTTTGATTTTCTTAAATTTATTTTTTTTTTCACATGTTGCTTTTATATCTTTTATTTGATTGATATAAGTAGCAATGGTAAATACAGCTGGATAAAACAAAAACTGTATTTGTCTTCATTTTAGGGTGTAAAACAACAAAATGTGATTATTTTAAATGGGGCGATTCTTTTCCATACCAACTGTAGATCACCCAGAGTGGAGTTACTTTTTAACCACTTACGCACCGATCGCCGCAGTTTTACATCGCTACTTTGAAGAGGAATATTGTTGTTATGGCAGCAGCTAGCTACCATAACCCCAGTATCCTTCTTCAGTGAGCGGTCCGCTTCAAGATAAAAGTGGTCTCTGTGGCGGATTCGCCGCAAGATCACTTTTATTGGCGGCGAGAGAGGGCCACCCCCCTCCCGCCGCGCTCCCGTGCGCTCCTCCGCCACTTACCAGATCCATCGGTAGCAGCGGAGGGTATCTTGCATTATAGTGTAAATATGAGATCGGAGGACTTTTTGACCCCCAGATCTCATATTTAAGAGGACCTGTCATGCTTTTTTTTCTATTACAAGGGATGTTTAAATTCCTTGTAATAGAAATAAAAGTGAATTTTGTTTATTTTTTTTAAAGAACAGTGTAAAAATAAAAGGTAAAATAAATAATAATAATAAAAAACTATTTTAACCACTTGCCGACCAGCGCACGACGATGTACGTCGACAGAATTGCACGGGCAGGAAAATGGGCGTACATGTACGTTCCTTTAAATTTGCCGCCCTGCCATCGGGAGCGCTGGTCGGGACCCCCGTGAGTCCGGTCGCGGGACCCGCGGGCTCGATCGCCGCGGGCATCCCCGCGATCGTCTCACGGAGCGGCCGAATGGAGAAGTGCCGTTGTAAACAACATTTCTCCATTCTGCCTAGCAACTAGTGACGCTGATCTCTGCTCCATGTGATTGGAGCAGAGATCAGTGTTCACTAAATGAAAGCCCAACCCCCCCACAGTTAGTAACACATCCCTAGGAACACTTAACCCCTACACTGCCACCCACTGGTTAACCCCTTCACTGCCAGTGTCATTTACACAGGAATCACTGCATTTATATAGCAGTGATTACTGTATAAATGACAATGGTCCCAAAAATGTGTCAAAAATGTCCGATGGGTCCCCCACAATGTCGCAGTCACAATAAAAATCGCTGATCGCCGCCATTACTAGTAAAAAAAAAAATAATAAAAAATTATTAATAAAAATGCTATAAAACTATCCCTATTTTGTAAACGCTATAACTTTTGCGCAAACCAATCAATAATCGCTTATTGCGATTTTTTTTACCAAAAATATGTAGAAGAATACGTATCGGCCTAAACTGAGGGAAAAAAATGTTTTTTTATATATTTATTATAACAAAAAGTAAAAAATAATGCGAAATCTGAAAGTGGTTAAACGTGCCCCGTCCTGCCGAGCTCACACGCAGTAGCGAGCGCATACATGATTAGCGCCCGCATATGAAAACGGTGTTCAAACCACACATGTGAGGTATCGCCGCGATCGGTAGAGCGAGAGCAATAATTCTAGCCCTCTTTAACTCAAAACATGCAACCCGTAGAATTTTTTAAAACGTCGCCCATGGAGATTTTTAAGGGTAAAAGTTTGTCGCCATTCCACGAGCGGGCGCAATTTTGAAGCATGACATGTTGGATATCAATTTACTCTGCATAACATTATCTTTCACAATATAAAAAAAAAAAAAAAATTGGGCTAACTTTTGTATTCTTTTTAATTCCAATAAGTGTATTTTTCCGAAAAAAAGTGCGCTTGTAAGACCGCTGCGCAAATACGGTGTTACAGAAAGTATTGAAACGACCACCATTTTATTCTCTAGGGTGTTAGAATATATATATATAATGATTGGGGGTTCTACGTAATTTTCTAGGAAAAAAAAAAATGTTTTTAACTTGTAAACAACAAATCTCGGAAAGAGGCTCGGTCTTTAAGTGGTTAAAATACAAAGGCAAAAAAATAAAAAATACAAATATTGCATCGGAAAGTTTCTGCTAAAACCTCCACTCCCCCGGCTCCGTTCGCCGCGCGCTAACAAAGCATAACGCTAATATTTGACTACACCTGTATAGAAAAATATGACTTTCGGGTAAATTGTAACAGCAATGACTCATAGCCGGTCCTCGCTAAATAAAGCGTATTGGAAGATGCCTCGTAAGCTCGTCTCCCAGAACCTCCGCTGGGACGCTCCTCGCCCGCCAAAAACCCTCCAACTCCTGTTATTAGTTAATTCTATTGCTGCTTGCAGCCGGTAAACTAATTTGTTCAAACAGGAAAGATATGAAACTGTGTTTTGTTGTTTCAGATCCCTTACTGGAACAGACAGAATGACACCTCCGATATCATATTAAAACTTCATATGCTGAATTAAAAGCTGATCTCCTTCTTTTCCTTCACACACACACACAGATGTACCGGCTCCTCTTCTGCACTGACACTCTGATTTCACTGCACACTGCGAGCTTCTCACAATGTGCATTAGAAACTGCAGCACATCGGATAGGCGATCCCCTATTTCCTGGCTGGAGAAGTCCAGTATAAGGTTGTCAGCTTTTCTTCAAGTCAAAACCGAAACACTTTAGAGGCGCACAGCAATTTTTTTTTATAGTATAAAACTATACATATGCTTTGCAATGAAATAACATTTCTAATCATATGAAGTTAATCACAAGAGTTCCCCTTTACATCAGAGTCCACAGAGTTCCCCTTTACATCAGAGTCCACAGAGTTCCCCTTTATATCAAAGTCCACAGAGTTCCCCTTTATATCAAAGTCCACAGAGTTCCCCTTTATATCAAAGTCCACAGAGGTCCCCTTTTACATCAGCGTCCACAGAGTTCCCCTTTATATCAGCATCCACAGAGTTCCCCTTTACATCAGAGTCCACATAGTTCCCTTTTACATCAGCGTCCACAGAGTTCCCCTTTATATCAGCGTCCACGGAGTTCCCTTTTACATCAGCGTCCACAGAGTTCCCTTTTACATCAGCGTTCACAGTGTTCCCCTTTACATCAGCGTCCACAGAGTTCCCCTTTACATCAGCGTCCACAGAGTTCCCCTTTACATCAGCGTCCACAGAGTTCCCCTTTACATCAGCGTCCACAGAGTTCCCCTTTACATCAGCGTCCACAGAGTTCCCCTTTACATCAGCGTCCACAGAGTTCCCTTTACATCAGCGTCCACAGAGTTCCCTTTTACATCAGCATCCACAGAGTTCCCCTTTACATCAGAGTCCACAGAGTTCCCCTTTACATCAGAGTCCACAGAGTTCCCCTTTACATCAGAGTTCCCCTTTACATCAGCGTCCACAGAGTTCCCCTTTACATCAGAGTCCATAGAGTTCCCCTTTAGATCAGAGTCCACAGAGTTCCCCTTTACATCAAAGTCCACAGAGTTCCCTTTTACATCAAGTCCACAGAGTTCCCCTTTACATCAAAGTCCACAGAGTTCCCCTTTATATCAAAGTCCACAGAGTTCCCCTTTATATCAAAGTCCACAGAGTTCCCCTTTACATCAGCGTCCACAGAGTTCCCCTTTAAATAAATAAATAAATAAATAAAAATATCCCATCATTTGTAGGCGCTATAACTTTGGCACAAACAAATCAATATGCACTTTTTGGGATTTATTTTTACCAAAAATATGTAGCAGAAAACATATTGTCCTAAATTGATGAAGAAATTAGATTTAAAAAATATATATTTCTATATGATTTATAGCAGAAAGTGAAACATATACAGTATCACACAAAACATTTTTCAGATGGTGTGAAGCGTGTGTGGTGGCAACCAGGTGAGGAGTACAAAGACAAGTGTGTCTTGCCTACAGTCAAGCATGGTGGTGGGAGTGTCATGGTCTGGGGCTGCATGAGTGCTGCCGGCACTGGGGAGCTACAGATCATTGAGGGAACCATGAATGCCAACATGTACTGTGACATACTGAAGCAGAGCATGATCCCCTCCCTTCAGAGACTGGGCCGCAGGGCAGTATTCCAACATGATAACGACCCCAAACACACCTCCAAGATGACCACTGCCTTGCTAAGGAAGCTGAGGGTAAAGGTGATGGACTGGCCAAGCATGTCTCCAGACCTAAACTGTATTGAGCATCTGTGGGGCATCTCAAACAGAAGGTGGAGGAGCACAAGGTCTCTAATATGCACCAGCTCTGTGATGTCATCATGGAGGAGTGGAAGAGGACTCCAGTGGAAACCTGTGAAGCTCTGGTGATATCCATGCCCAAGAGAGTTAAGGCAGTGCTGGAAAATAATGGTGGCCACACAAAATATTGACACTTTGGGCCCAATGTGGACATTTTCACTTAGGGGTGTACTCACGTTTATTGCCAGCGGTTTAGACATTAATGGCTGTGTGTTGAGTTATTTTGAGGGGACAGCAAATTTACTCTGTTATACAACTGTACACTCACTACTTAACATTGTAGACAAGTGTCATTTCTTCAGTGTCGTCACATGAAAAAATATAATAAAATATTTACAAAAATGTGAGGGGTGTACTTACTTTTGTGAGATGCTGTATATATATATTTTTTTTAATTGTCTGTCTTTTTTTTGTTTATAGCGCAAAATATAAAAAAACACAGAGGTGATCTAATGCCCCATACAAACAGTCGGACATTCTGACAACAAAATCCATCAGATTTTTTCCGACGGATGTTGGCCCAAACGTCTTGCATACACACGGTCGCAAAGTTGTTTGAAAAAGCCGATCGTGGTGACGTAGAACACGTACGACGGGACTATAAAGAGAGCCAGTAGCCAACAGCTTTCGCCTCTTAGCCCTTGTACACACGGTCGGACATTCCGACAACAAAATCCGTCAGATTTTGTCCGAAACTGGTGTTGCATACACACGGTCGGACAAAGTTGTCGGAAAATTGTTCGTACGTAACGTGATGCCGTTATTTCGTTACGACGGGACTGTGTTCAGGCTAGGAGCCAATAGCTTTGGTCTAGGAATTTGATCTGAGCATGCGTGGTACTTTGTCCGATCGGAATTCTCTACAAACGATCGGACAAAGTCCGATCAGATCATGTTGTCTGAAAATTTTATTGCCCAGCTCTAAAACGTTGTCGACGGAAACAGTCCGATGGAGCCCACACACAGTCGGATTATTCCGACAACACGGTCCGATCGGACATTTTCCGTCGGAATGTCCAACTGTGTGTACAAGGGCTAAGTCTATTCTGAGCACGTGTGCCACTTTGTCCGTCAGAATTGTGTACATACGATCGGAATGTAAACGATCGGATTTTGTTGTCGGAAAATTTTAGATCCAGATCTCAAACTTTGTGCGCCGGAAAATCCGACGGAAGACGGAAAAAGTCAGATGGAGCCCACACACGGTCGGATTTTTCGGACAACATGATCTGACCGTGTGTATGGGGCATTATACCACCAGAAGAAAGCTCTATGTGTGGGAAAAAAGGACATCGATTTTATTTGGGTACCGTGCCTCATCGCAAAAAAAGGCCTGGTCAGGAAGGGGGGTAAATCTTCCGAAGGTCAAGTGGTTAAAGGTGTGCACTGAAGAGAAGCGGGTTAATGGTGTTGGAATCCCCCAGTTTTCATTATATGTTTCTTTTGTTTTGTTACCATCTGGTGGTAAGTTGGGGATGTAGCTATGGGGAATCTGGTTATTGGGCTGGTAGCTTCTCCACACCAAACTATGTCCAGGATACCCATTGGGTTTGCGATGAGGACAGGGGTGGACTGACAACTCATGGGGCCCCCGGGCGATAAGAGATTATGGGGCCCCCAGGCAATAGGAGAAGATTATGGGGCCCCCGGGCAATAGGAGATTATGGGGCCCCTAGGCAATAGATTATGAGGCAGCACAGTATACACACACACATACAGTATAAACACACAGACACACAATATACACACACAGAATACACATACCCACACTGAAAAGGCACTGGAGAGGCGGGGCAGCTATAATATTGGGATTTTTAAATCTGGCAGGCAACCCTGATGGGGCCCCTTAGTGGCATGGGGCCCTCGGGCAGTGCCCGAGGGCCCGAATGGTCAGTCCACCCCTGGATGAGGAGGAGCAATTCTAGAGCCGAACTGCCACACCACAATAATACTCAAGTCCAGATATAAAATTATTTCAAGTTATACCCAAATAACTGTTCACAAAAAAAAAAATAAAAAAAAAAAAAAGGATTTTTTGTAGCACATTTCTTTTCCTTGGCATGTTGTTTCCAGCTTTGCTCTCCCTTCAAGGTGTGTCACACCCCGTGCACACGCGCTGCTCCGCTCTGGAGCTCGTGACTTGGGCACGGAGGAGAATCCGGCTCGAGGATTCAGCGGGCGAGATAAAAGCAATCGCAGGCAAAGCTTGATTGATCTCCCCCACTGCACAAGCATAGTGGATTTACACATGTAAAGGATTAGTGGCCTGCGCCGGGTGAGGATTAGCTTTACGGCGGTCCGCGGTCTAATTCTCGCGCCAACACAAGTCTGAGTGGAAATAAAGTCTGAAGAGACGAGATAGGAGATCCCTTTCCAGGTCAATTTCTTGGTTCTAGCCTCTTCGATTTGATTTTTTTCTTGTGTTTTTTTGGAAATAGAATCCAAATTCAGCTTCTAAAGCAGAGCTAGAAAAAACTTCTGGAGACTTCACTGAGGACCTGTCCACACTGGGGTCACCACCTGTCCCGTATATGACGGGAGTAGGGTTGCCACCTGTCCAGGATTCCCCCCCAACAGTTCGGGTTTGGAATCACGTGTCCGGGTTTCAGACTGCCTGAAACCCGGACACATTATTCAGACTGGACTATGGCTTCTCAGCAGGGTTGCTGGCTGCAGTTGTCTAAGCTGAGAGTGTCTGTTACACTCTGTTTCATGCTGCCCAAAGCCAACACTAACAATTACCCCTCCCCTCTAAACACACACACAGGGGGGAGAGGAGAGAGGACCCGATCTGCAGAGGCGGCTCTAGGCTTTGTGAGGCCTTAGGAAAAAATTTAGACACAAGGCCCCACTCACGCCCAAAATGGATAAAAAAAAATTCAAGCAAGTAAAAATGGCTGCAGAAAGATGTGTGGATCTAGCACACAGGCCATCAGCACCACTTCCAGGGCACCCTCCTCACCCATCAGACATATGCAGCCAATACAACATCTGGGACCCAGCAAGGTGACACCCCTGTAGGATTTTCCCCTGTGCCTTGGGAGAATGGGAAGGGGGTGTCACTTAATCATTCTACATCCACAAAGGAAGGAGAGTGGGGGGGGGGGGGGGGGTTCCAGCGCAGAGAGAGAGAGAGGGTGAGGCATGGCCCGACTCCTGACCCGAATAGGCAGCCGGCCAGATGCGGAGAGGCCAGGTGAGCGGCACGGGCTGAAGGAGCAGCTCAGCTGCTTTAAGGCCTCATATGGACTTGCGACCCGCTTGGTGTGCCCTATGGCTGCCCGCACGGCTTTTACAGATGGCACCTGGAACCTGTTAGTCATTTCAGTGATCGAGCAGAAGCAAATTAGGCAGCCGCGAGGCCCCTGTGAGTGTGAGGCCTTAGGCGGTCGCCTAATTTGCCTAATTAGAGAGCCGGCTCTGCCGATCTGCACCTCTTCATCCCATCCCTACCACTCTGTGTCTGCCCATACTCCAATCCCTGTGGCTGTGCCTCAGAAAAGGAAAGTGCGGGCTGGAAATTTGAAGTCCAGCAGCCTCAGATTCATCTGGATGAGAGGTGCTATCTGCCAAGGGGTGAGTGAGCTCACCATCCATCCCTGTCTGTGACTGAAGTCTCGCCCCTTCTCTCTCCTGCCTCTGAGTGAGTACACTAAGGAAAATCCGGGTTCTCAGAGCACCGCTTACTTTAGAGTTCCTTTTTACACCAGAGGCTGCAGTGTTTCCCCTTACATCAGAGTTCTCATTGTTCTCCCTCCTTAAATCAGGGTCCCCAGAGCATCCCTTATATTGGGGTCCCCAGAATTCTCCCTTACATCAGAGTCTGCAGAGTCTCCCCTTCCAGTGAAAGGGAACTCTGCAAGTTCAGATGTAAAAGTGGAACTATGTATAGTTTCAGACCTCCCAAATTTTTTGTGATGGGAATGAGGGACACCTATCAGCAAAAGTATGCAGGCATAGGACACGCCCCCTGCCATGCCCCCTTAAAGGAGAATAGTATAAAAAAAACAAGATTGGTTAAATCCACAAGTGCTTTTTTTACCACTACTATTCATTTATATTGGATTTTGGAATCTACAAATGCAGCAATTTAGAAATCAGATGAAAGGTTTAGCACTGGGGAACACTTTTTGACAGATAAAAAGTGCATTTCATATACATCTATATGGATCAGACCAAAATGAGGGACAAATGAGGAGGAATGAGGGACAGAGGGACATTGCTCCAAATCAGGGACAGTCCCTCGAAATCAGGGATAGTTGGGAGCTATGTAGTTTATACAAAAAAAATTAAATATTGCTGTGCACCGCTAAAGTGTTCGAGTTTGTCTTGAAGAAAAGGTGACAACCCTAGACGGGATTGTCTTGTATATCTCATAATTAAATGTTCCGTCCCGTATTGATTCAATACAGGATGCAATTTGTCCCGTGTTTGCAGCAGGTCAGCAACTGAAATCTCCAGCGGCCGGCACTGTTTGTACTGCTTTGCATGTGTTGCCCTTCCATGTGCTCCTTGGTGCAAAGGCCAATTCTAGTTTGAGGGCAAAGGCCATTTGTTTGTACTGTTGAAATATTGGTGAGGGGAAGGACTGAACACCTTTGTTACCATAGTGGTATGTGCTGGGTGCCCTGAAATTCAATTTGGATTCGTACGAAATACGAATTTTCATTAGGTTTGTTAACTTTTCGTAACAATTATGAACATTTGTTATGATGAATTTATCATCATGAGGGGCTCCCACCATCCCTGTGCTGTGCCCATTATGAGGGGCTCCCACCATCCCTGTGCTGTGCCCATTATGAGGGGCTCCCACCATCCCTGTGCTGTGCTCATTATGAGGGGCTCCCACCATCCCTGTCATGTGCCCATTATGAGGGGCTCCCACCATCCCTGTGCTGTGCCCATTATGAGGGGCTCCCACCATCCCTGTGCTGTGCCCATTATGAGGGGCTCCCACCATCCCTGTGCTGTGCTCATTATGAGGGGCTCCCACCATCCCTGTGCTGTGCTCATTATGAGGGGCTCCCACCATCCCTGTGCTGTGCCTATTATGAGGGGCTCCCACCATCCCTGTGCTGTGCTGACTTCCTGGGTTCTTAACTTCATCATAACGAATAATTGTAATTAACGAACATAATTATTTTGTCCGATTCTGAATCTCCCATCGACTACCAGTACCAGTCTCCTACTCCCATATTAAAAAAGGTAATTTTCCCAACCTTCACTCAGCAGCAGAAGAAAACCTCTGATTCGTCAACAAAACACCAGTCAAGTTTCCGTTGTAACGGAATTTGGATCTGAAATCCGTCAACGAAATTTCGTATTTCGTAAAAAATTCGGAAGCATAGAAATTAGAATTTCGGATCCTTCCGAATGTATGAATTTTTGATTCGCACATGTCTAGCGCCAACATACCTTGTGCGTGCATTCCCACATGCATTGCTGATTCTGAGGAGATTCATGCACACAGCCACACTCAGACTGGGAGAGGGAGGGGGAGCATTCTGATACAAACATGCGTTCTCTCTTCTATATGTCCCTCTCCCTTTATAAAAATGCATAGAGGTGGGAATGCAGATCGATGACATCATCAGGGTGCTCCTGCCCCTCAATTGTCCTATCGGTAGGCGGGCTGATGACCGGGCTGTATTGCTTAAAGTGGGGTGCCCCCTAAAAAAAAAAATGTCAAAGTCAGCAGCTACAAATTCTGCAGCTGCTGACTTTTAATAATCGGACACAGGGTCCAGCGATGCGGGGGAATGAAGCCCCCCCTCGTTCCCCGCTCCGCTCATGGCGCCGGCATTCTTACTGTGGGCACCCGGCTGTGGCTTTACAGCCAGGCACCCACTGTGCAAGCGCGAGCGGCGCAGGGCGCCATGATACGCCGCACAGTCATTTGGGATACATGACAGGTCCCAGATGACTGTTCGGCATGAGGGGAAGTGATGTCACCAGCCCGGGCATTGAAGAAGGCAGAAAAAAGAGGGACCCCCTAGCAACAGGCATTTAGAGGTGAGTAAAAACATTTTTTTTTTCCAATTATTTTTGTTAGATTTTTTTTTATGAATTTTAAGCTTTTTTTTTTTTTTGGTGGCAACACCACTTTAACTTTAAAGAGGGATTGCACCTACAAAAAAAATATTAAAAGCCAGCAGCTATAAATACTACAGCTGCTGACTTTTAATAAATGGACCCTCACCTGTCCCGGGTTCCAGCGATGCCGGCAGCCGAGGCCGATCGATCGTTCGGCCCTCGGCTGCTGCCGCCACCATTCTAGGTGAGGGAATCAGGAAGTGAAGCGAATCGGCTTCACTTCCCGGTTCCCTACTGCGCATTCGCGCGAGTCGCGTAGCGCAATAGGAATTGTCTGCGCTGTCTCTGGGACCCGTGTGTGTCCCAGCAGACAGCGCGGCAGGACAGGAAGAGGCATAGACTCCCATGGGAGTCTATGCCCGGAAGTGGGTGTAAATACCTGTCTTTGACAGGTATCTCCACCCCCCTCCCCCCTGAAAGGTGCCAATTGTGACACCGGAGGGGGGGAGGGTTCCGATCAGCGGAAGTTCCACTTTAGGGTGGAACGCCGCTTTAATGTAGAAAAGTGCGGTAACTGTCCAACACGGCGGTCTAGTTAAGAAAACGGCTGAACAAAATGACAAATATGTCAGCTGGCCTGACAACAAAATTGTCACTTTTAATGATGTGCCTGTTTAAGAAGGAATCGTGCTTAGAAAAAAAAAAAAATTGGAAAAAGAAATATACAGAAAAAGTGTCAGATCTGAATTGCAGTTTATTAAAGATGCTAATTTAGGATTGAGGCATTAAAGGAATGAATACAACACTCACAAGGGAAAAAGCGTGGAAGAAGCACTGCGGCTGCCGCTTCCAGGAACTTTTACTTCCATTAAGCAACGTCTTGAAGGGTATGTAAAGAAACAAATTAAACACATCCCCCCAAAGCAAGAAACTCATCTGAACAGGGATTTTAGAAAAAGATAGAATGTTCTTTTCCGAGCGCAGTTCAATTTAATTTAAGAGGGATTTCCATTAAGAGAGAGAGAAAAAATATATATATACGAGTACACCTATACTGTGTATGCAATGAGAATATTGCGGTATGTTAAAGGAACACTCCACTCAAACCTCAGACTGAAGCCTCGGGGCGTGTGTAATAATAAAATCAACCTACCCACTTCGAACCTCTAAAATACAGAGGAAAGTGCTGCGCTATCCTGATTAGGGATGAGCCGAACACCCCCCGGTTCGGTTTGCACCAGAACCTTCGAACGGACCTAAAATTCGTACGAACTTTAGAGCCCTATTAAAGTCTATGGGACTCGAACATTCGAAATCAAAAGTGCTCATTTTAAAGGCTAATATGCAAGATATGCAACAGACAACAGCAGCAATAAGGGGTATCTTCAGGTGTATACTGTGCTGGAGGCACACAACACCCACTTTAACTCCTGCAGATGCCTGTATTAGAGAACACCAGCAATAAAGGGTGGATACAGGTGTATACTGTGCTGTGCTGGAGGCACACAACACCTACTAACTCCTGAAGATGCCTGTATTACAGAACAGCAGCAATAAAGGGTAGATACAGGTGTATACTGTGCTGGAGGCACACAACACCCACTAACTCCTGCAGATGCCTTAATTATAGAACACCAGCAATAAAGGGTAGATACAGGTGTATACTGCGCTGGAGGCACACAACACCCACTAACTCATGCAGATGCCTTAATTAGAGAAAACAGCAATAAAGGGTAGATACAGGTGTATACTGTGCTGTGCTGGAGGCACACAACACCCACTAACTCCTGCAGATGCCTGTATTACAGAACAGCAGCAATAAAGGGTAGATACAGGTGTATACTGCGCTGGAGGCACACAACACCCACTAACTCCTGCAGATGCCTTAATTAGAGAAAAACAGCAATAAAGGGTAGATACAGGTGTATACTGTGCTGGAAGCACACAACACCACTTTAACTTTAAGATGCCTGAGAAAAGAACACACTGCCCCTGCCTATCTAGCTCTTTCCCTGCACGCCGGAACACACTACACAAGGCCGCTACGCTGGCAGCCTTATATAATGTGGGGCGTGTACTAAACCCCCTGAGCTATAATTGGCCACAGGCATTATGGCTCTCCTCGCTGCCGGCGCTGTGATTGGCCAAGCATGCGGGGTCACAGTGCATGCTTGGCCAATCATGAGCCAGCAATGCACTGTGATGGCGTAGTGCATTGTGGGCCGTTCGTGCCACACGAATTTGGTGCGAACGGTCCACAAAGTTCTGAATTCGGTGAACAGACGAACGGCCGATGTTCGAGTCGAACACCGAGCTCATCCCTAATCCTGATCTAGGTATGTGATAACGACAACATATATTCTATTTCCGTGTATTCTTCCACCAATCACTATAAATCATATAACTAAGAATATTAAATATTATGCCACGTACACACGACCGGACTTTCCGGCAGAATTCAGACGGACCTAGAAATAGAACATGTTTCAAATCTGTCTGACAGACTCAATTCCTATCAGGAAAACTGTTTGTCTGTATGCTGGTCCGACGGACCAAATACGACACAAGGGCAGCTATTGGCTACTGGTTATTCAACTTCCTTTTCTAGTCCCGTCGTACGTCATCACGTTCAAAACGATCGGACTTTTGAATGGACTTTAGTCCGTTTGTGTGTGGGCAAGTCCATTCATTCGGAAGTCCATCGTAACTCCGTTGGGAAGTCCGGTCGTGTGTACGTGGCATTAGAGAATTGTCCAATGCTCAAAGTGCCCTAGTGACAATAAAGTGATTGTGTGCAGCAATATAATGTACAATGTATATACTCATATCATTATCATTATTAACAAAATGCTTGTACAGTATCTCACAAAAGTGAGTACACCCCTCACATTTTGTAAATATTTCATTATATCTTTCATGTAAAAACACTGAAGAAATGACACTTTTCTACAATGTAAAGTAGTGAGTGTACAGCTTGTATAACAGTGTATATTTGCTGTACCCTCAAAATAACTCAACAAACAGCCATTAATGTGTAAACCACTGGCAACAAAAGTGAGTACACCACTAGGTGAAAATTTGCAAATTGGGCCCAATTAGCCATTTTCTCTCCTCGGTGTCATGTGACTCAGTGTTACAAGGTCTCATGTGTGAATGGGGATTGGGTTTGGTGTTATCGCTCTCACTCTCTCATACTGGTCACTGGAAGTTCAACATGGTTCCTCATGGCAAAGAACTCTCTGAGGATCTGAAAAAAATAATTGTTGCTCTACATAAAGATGGCCTAGGTTATAAGAAGATTGGCAAGACCCTGAAACTGAGCTGCAGCATGGTGGCCAAGACCATACAGCGGTTTAACAGGACAGGTTCCACTCAGAACAGGCCTCGCCATGGTCAACCAAAGAAGTTGAGCGCACGTGCTCAGCGTCATATCCAGAGGCTGTCTTTGGAAAATAGACGGATGAATGCTGTCAGCATTGCTGCAGAGGTTGAAGGGGTGGGGGGTCAGCCTGTCAGTGCTCAGACCATACGCCGCACACTGCATCAAATTGGTCAGCATGGCTGTTGTCCCAGAAGGAAGCCTCTTCTAAAGATGATGCACAAGAAAGCCCACAAACAGTTTGCTGAAGACAAGCAGACTAAGGACATGGATTACTGGAACCATGTGCTGTGGTCTGATGAGACCAAGATAAATTTATTTGGTTCAGATGGTATCAAGCGTGTGTGGCAGCAACAAGGTGAGGAGTACAAAGACAAGTGTGTCTTGCCTACAGTCAAGCATGGTGGTGGGAGTGTCATGGTCTGGGGCTGCATGAGTGCTGCCGGCACTGGGGAGCTACAGTTCATTGAGGGAACCATGAATGCCAACATGTACTGTGACATACTGAAGCAGAGCATAATCCCCTCCCTTAGGAGACTGTGCCGCAGGGCAGTATTCCAACATGATAACCACCCCAAATACACCTCCAAGATGACCACTGCCTTGCTAAAGAAGCTGAGGGTAAGGGTGATGGACTGGCCAAGCATGTCTCCAGACCTAAACCCTATTGAGCATCTGTGGGGCATCCTCAAACAGAAGGTAGAGGAGCGCAAGGTCTCTAACATCCACCATCTCCGTGATGTCATCATGGAGGAGGGGAAGAGGACTCCAGTGACAACCTGTGAAGCTCTGGTGACATCCATGCCCAAGAGGGTTAAGGCAGTGCTGGAAAATAATGGTGGCCACACAAAATATTGACACTTTGGGCCCAATGTGGACATTTTCACTTAGGGGTGTACTCACTTTTGTTGCCAGCGGTTTAGACATTCATGGCTGTGTTTTGGGTTATTTTGAGGGGACAGCAAATTTACACTGTTATACAAGCTGTACACTCACTACTTTACATTGTAGCAAAGTGTCATTTCTTCAGTGTTGTTACATGAAAAGATAGAATGAAATGTGAGGGGTGTACTCACTTTTCTGAGATACTGTAAGTGCTCAAATATTATACAAAAAAGTGTTCCAGTACACTAAAGTGCAAAATTCTTCATATAACATGTGTTGTTATAAAAATAATAAACATAAAGTCCATTCCAATTTCATCAGATCCAAAGAATATATTAGTGATGAACTCTATGCAGTCAAAGCGAAAACCGGTGTGGCTGCTGAACTGGTGTGTCCTTTCCGCACTGAGAATGCTCTGTCTAGATGAAATAATTATTATTATTTATGGTAGTTCGCAAGATTTTTTACTATTTAGAGGCGATTCAGTTCGCATTGTGCACTATACAAGTATTTCATTCATTCATTCATTCACTATTTAGATTGTTATTCACTCTGAACTTCTGTTTTCTGTTTTTCAGTGGTCTCCAATCAGTCGCTTTAGGCACCAATGGGGCACTATTCCTCCCACTGACACCAACGATGGAGCCCTATTCTTTCCATTGACACCAATGATGGGACACTATTCCTCCAACTGACACCAACGATTGGACATTATTGCTCCCACTGACACCAACAATGGGGCACTATGACCTACCCGATGTAGCTTAGTGTGCCACTCAGGCTCTGTTGAAGCAGGATGCGTATAGATTCTGAAGCATCCCCCGCGGGGCGTGCTGGCATGGGATGGAACTCGTCGCAGCTCCTGCTATGGCTTGTATGAAAGAAAAGGATCCCCGTAGCCACACATCCGCGTGGTCCCTGGGATCAATGTGAGCGTGGCAACGTCAGCCTGAATTTTGAGCAGGCCATGCCCCCAATGCAATTCTCTCCACCCTCTGAGCTTAGTCATGGGGGCACCAAGGATGGGTCACTATTCTGCCCACTGCCACCAAAGGTAAGGCATTATTCCTCCCACTGATACCATAGATGGGGCACTATTCCTCCTACTCAGACCAACGACAAGGGAACTATGCCTCCCTCTGACACCAATGATGGGGCACTATGCATCCCCCTGACACCAACGATGGGACATTATTCTTTCTAATGACACCAATAATGAGGCACTCCCACTGATACCAGTGATGGGGCATAATTCATCCAACTGAAAACAACAATGGGACACTATTCCTCCCCCAGACACCAATGATGGGGCACTATTCCTCCCACTGACACCAACGATGGGGCACTATTCCTCCCACTGGCACCAACAATGGGGCACTATTCCTCCCACTGGCACCAACGATGGGGCACTATTCCTCCCACTGGCACCAATAATGGGGCACTATTCCTCCCACTGGCACCAAAGATGGGGCACTATTCCTCCCACTGACACCAACGATGGGGCACTATTCCTCCCACTGGCACCAACAATGGGGCACTATTCCTCCCACTGGCACCAACGATGGGGCACTATTCCTCCCACTGGCACCAACAATGGGGCACTATTCCTCCCACTGACACCAACGATGGGGCACTATTCCTCCCACTGACACCAACAATGAGGCACTATTCTTCCTAGAGAGCAGCACAATAATGAGTGTCTACAGGCAGCAGTGAAGCATGGTGGAGGTTCCTTGCAAGTTTGGGGCTGCGTTTCTGCTAATGGAGTTGGAGATTTGGTCAAGATCTATGGTGTCCTCAATGCTGAGAAATACAGGCAGATACTTCTCCATCATTCCATACCATCTGGGAGGCCTGTGATTGGCCCCCAATTTATTCTATATCAGGACAACAACCCCAAACATACAGCCAATGCCATTAAGGACTTTCTTCAGCGTAAAGGAGAACAAGGAGTCCTGGACATGATAGTTTGGTCCCCACAGAGCCTTCATCATGGAGTTTGTCTGGGATTACATGAAGAGATTACCATTTTGGTAATTGATCAAAATAAACTACATTAACATTCGGAAAGCATTCTTAATTTACAGCATTTTTTTCACACATGCCTAAAACTTTTGCACAGTCCTTTATGTGCGGTGTATGGGAGTTAAAGCCCACCTTCTTTGTCCCTGCATATATGAATTACGTGGGTGGCAAGTGGTTAACGGTAAAGAAGACCTGGATTCACATAATACTAATTTGCTCATCTGAAAGTCTTCCATTCTAGTAAGCAAATAAATAAATAAATAAATAAAAGACGAATGCTGCTTTCGGAAATAGAATATCTCAATTCCAAATAAACACAGCGGCAGCCAGATTCGGGATCAGATACGCACTCCCAAAATGCCGATCTTTAAGGATAGCTCCGCAAGCGTGCCGGCATCATTCTAAATCTCGCAGATAAATTGGAGTGAGAGTTACCGTTTCATTGTCCTGCGAGAGACACAGTGCGCATTAAACCGTCAGCGCTGACAAAGGGGCTGCCTGTAATGATTCGAGGTGAAATCGTGTTCCAGGCGATGTTCTCGAACCCAGCCTGTAAAGGACAGAGGGCTAATCTGATTGTATGGAAAGCTACTTCATATTCAGAGGGTTCACACAATTATGGGCTGCGTGTATTTTTTTTCTTCTACCCTCTGATTGGCTGTGTGGGCGGAAACCCGCTGATCTGTACGCTATATACAAAGAACTAATGATCAGCAATGATACACAAGAAAGAACTATATGTGCGCTGTGCTTGCAGTACATTTACAGTTATTATTACAGGCATTTACATGGTGGTGGCAATTTACATACTATACGATTACATCAGTCCCCGTTCCCAGGAGCTTTCAATCTAAGGTCCCTGTCTCACATGCCTACATACACATACTAGGGTCAATTTAGACAGGAGCCAATTAAGCTACCAGCATGTCTTTGGAGGGTGGGAGCAAACCCCCACAAGCACAGCCAGAACATGAAAACTCCATGCAGATGGTGTCCTTCTGACCAGGATTGGAACCAATGACTCTAGTGCTACAAAGCAGGAGCACTAACCACTAAACCACTTTGATGGGTGTTACTTATGGGATGGGTAAATAAATATATAACTGACATAACATTTTGCCCAGGAAATTTGAACTATAGGCAAATATTTAAGAGAAAAATACATTCAGTTAGGTAATCAGGAATGCACCATTAAATATACCTTTAAATTATAAATTAAATGATATATACCATTAAATATAGTAGTACTAAATAGACATTGGATAGGAGTGGGATTTTGAAGGAGCTACACCAATTAACCAAACAAAACAGTCAAAATTCAGTAATCCACTTTAAAAATCCATAGAAAACTTCACAAAAATGTTTTTTTACGCATTTACTTCGACATGTTTCGCCCCTTAGCATCTTCAGGAAGTATGCAAACTTTATTTAAAAAAAACCTTAGTTAGACTTACCAGTAATGGTATTTCTACGAGTCTTTCAGGGCAGCACCTGGAGAGTGCCGCTCCACCCACTTCCCAGGAAACACTGCAGTCATTTATTTAAAGCCTGGACACGTCCACCATGGCCTCAGCCGTTATTGAGTACATCCAGCCATGCTGAAATTATATAAGAAGAACATAGCAATAACACCATATTAACATTCATAACCAAGGGAGGGTCATCGGCCCTGTCCTGAAAGACTCGTTACCGGTAAATCTAACCAAGGTTTTCTCACCTCGTCTTTAAGGACAGCACCTGGAGATGATAAGCGAGTACTTACTCCTAGGGTGGGACCACTGCCTGCAGGACTTTCCTGCCAAACGACTGCTCTGCTGCCGAGAGCAGGTCCATATAGTGATGAGTGAAGGTGGAATAACTCGTCCATGTGGTCACCTTACAGATTCGCCCTGGTGAAGCCCCAGCTCGTTCCGCCCAGGATGTTGCTTGTTGAATGAGCTACTACCCCTGCAGGGGGTTCTACATCCGCAGCCCTATAAGCTTTGTGGATAGCCATCTGAAGCCACCTTCCAATCATGCTACATGACTCCTAGATATTCCAAAATCTGTGTGGGCTGCATCTGACTCTTCCAGTAGTTGATCAACCAACCGAAGCGGCTTAGTGTCTTGCAGGTTATCAACACATATTCTCATAGGAAAGGCCTCAACGGAGTTAGCAGAAGAATGTTGTCAAGGTATTGGAATACCTGTATGCCTTTTACTCTCAAGAACACAATGACGGCTGACAAAACCTTTGAAAATGTTCTGGGCGCTGTGCATAGTCTGAATGACAGACATCAAAACTGAAAATGCAAGCCTTCTATTGCAAAGCAAAGAAAGCGCTAGTGAGCTGCATCTATGGGTACATGTAGATAGGTATCTTGCAAATACACCTAGGCCATCCAATCGCCTTTTTTGGCTATTGAAATGATAGTCTGTAGAGACTCCATTCTGAACGATGGAACCCTCATAAAGGAATTTAGGACCTTTAGATCCAACACGGGCATGTAGCCCCCGAGACTATCGTGACTAAGAACAAAGGAGAATACACGCCTTTGTCGCATTCGTGTCTCGGGAACTGGCAGAATTGCCTGTGCTGTCAACAATTCCTCTACATATGTCAATAAACATTGCCTCTTCTTTGTACAAACTGGAACTGAGTATTCACAAAAAAAGATTGAGGTGGTCTGGTTTCGAACTCCAACTGATACCCTGTTTGAACGATGTCTAGGATCCATGCATCTTGTACCTCGCCCGCCCAGATGCTTCCGAAGCATGACAGTCATGCTCCCACCTGAGTGGCCTGGGCGGAAAGACCTTCAGAACAGCTCGTCTGGGGTTTTCCCATTGTTTTCCCATTGTCTGAAGAACGGCTTATCCAGCTGATATGCAGTGGCTTCTCTGAACCCGTCTTTGGACCTTTTGGAAGGACGAAAGGACTGACGTAGCCTTCTTCTCTCCTGCGGGATCAGAGACTCGCTGAATTTCAGATTCCAATGCCTTGCCAAACAATAGTTTCTGTCGAAGGGCACCGAGAAAAGGCTGTGTTTTGAAGTAATGTCGGCCAACCAATGCTTTAACCATAATGCTCGATGAGCCATCACCGAATGAGCCATTAGTTTAGCCATCATTCTGACTTGGTCTACAGCTGCCTCTGCCAGAAAATCCACAGCGGTTCTAATGGACTGTAAAGGAGAAGAACCACCAGCTTCCACCACCTCTCCCGAAGATCCGTCCACACTCTTAAAGCTGCCGCCACAGAAGTGAGTGCGATAGTTGGCCTGCAGGCTGCTCTCACCACAGAATACATCCTCTTTCCTTAAGTCTGTATCTATCCTACGATCCATTGGGTCTTGGAAGGAAACCGAATCATCCAGAGGTAGCGTTATATGATGAGCCAGTCTGCAGCGAGGCGTCCACCTTTGGCATAGTATCCCATAACTCAGCATCTTTGGTACGATAAGGATATCATTTTGAGACTCTGTTGTGGACGTTTAATCTCTTATCGGGCTTTCATCCTCTATTAATTCTTGAATTTCAAAAATCAGAGGGAAGGAAGGAATAGACTTCAACTCCAGATAATATCTACGCTGCTTCCTGGGAGGCGAGGCCTCCTCTTTCCACTTCATAGCCTCCTTCACTGTCTCAACTATGGAAGGAATTAAGGAAAAGTCAAAGGCATGAGTCTCTGGTTCACAATCTGACTCTGAAGAGCCAGAGTCTTACGACTCATTTGAATTAAAGCGGCCCGATGCTCCCAGTTCTGAATCTTCTGACGCCGATGAAGGTGCAGGACGAGCTGATTTCTTGGACAAAGATTTTATTCCTTCCTTGACCACCGCTGTAAGAAATATAAGATTTTACTTGATGAGCATCCGCCGCATTGTCTCAGACGGCCTCCTTTAAGCAGGAAGCACATACCAACTTTCCTGGTAACGCATCGGCCTCACATGCCCAACAGGCTTTCTGTCCATCTCTTGCTGACAAGGAGGCTCTAGAAGAGGATGAGGATCTTTGCCTATGCTTACGTCCTGATTTGCTCTTCCTGGACGCTCTTCTGTGCAGCGACACCTCTTGACTCGTAATCGAGTGACTACAGTGAGGTACAGGTGAAGATGACCTGGAGTGCCATTCTGCCGGAAGTTTATCCTGCTGCAGGCCACTCATCTGATCCGATTTGTCACGCCTTGAGTGCTTTTTCCTTTTCTGAGACTTGTGTAACAATTTAACTTCTTCCTGCGGGCGTTTATCCCGCGTCGGGCTCTTCTCTCTGTCAAGAGATAGAATGCTCTCTTTTAGTCAAAAAAAAAGAATTAAAAATATTTAAAAATGAAAACCTTTCCATGTGTTTCTTCAGCGCTAGAGGCAGGCAGAGACTTAGGAAGACCTGCAACAAAACAGTCCCACGTAAGACCACAGCAGCCAGCAAGCCAATAAGCTTGACTAGAACTGTCCACCAGGACTCACCTAGAACAGTGCAGGAGTAGGGGAGGCTGGAGCAGCTGATTTCTTGTAAGCAGACCAGATCAGGGAGAGGAGCATTCAAAAGAGCCGCCCTTATGACCTGCAGCGACCGCCAATCACAGTGCAGCGTCTTCCAGTTGCTAAGCAACCAATCCCGGTGGCCCGCGGGTAGCTCTAACCCCCCCAAAGAGGGCAATTTGGGTCACATGTGGAAGCGCCTGCCCCCCTCCGCATCCTGTACACTGCAACGGCCGGGCATGGTACAACAGGTCACAGCATGCCTTTTCGGAACCTTTGTTGAGAACGGAACCACGGTACCCACCAAGCAGTCCTTTATACTGCCACATAGGGGTAACAAGGAGCATAACAGTAATTTATACTGCCCATTACCTATCCCAGCACCATGGGGAACCCACTACTAAGGGAGATTTACAGCCCAGCATGGGGGGTCTTCTGGGTCTTCTTGTCCTGGAGGGGTCGGAACTAACCCATGGTAGGCTGACATGAGGAGGTCCAGGAAAAGGAATTTAGCCATTTAAATTTACTAAAATAATTGCATTTTCATGTTCTCTGTGCTGTGGGAGACCAGATATAGTGAATGCAGGGTCCGGGGTTTAGTAACACTCTAACCACTTGCCGACCAGCGCACGACGATGTACGTCGACAGAATGGCACGGGCAGGCAAAGGGGCGTACATGTACGTCCCTTTAAATTTGCCGCCCTGCCATCGGGAGCGCGCCGGCGGCGGCGCGCTCCCGCGCTGGTCGGGACCCCCGTGAGTCCGGTCGCGGGACTCGATCGCCGCGGGCATCCCCGCGATCGTCTCACGGAGCGGCCGAATGAAGAAATGCCGTTGTAAACAACATTTCTCCATTCTGCCTAGCAACTAGTGACGCTGATCTCTGCTCCATGTGATTGGAGCAGAGATCAGTGTTCACTAAATGGAAGCCCAACCCCCCCACAGTTAGTAACACACCCCTAGGAACACTTAACCCCTACACTGCCACCCACTGGTTAACCCCTTCACTGCCAGTGTCATTTACACAGGAATCAGTGCATTTATATAGCAGTGATTACTGTATAAATGACAATGGTCCCAAAAATGTGTCAAAAATGTCCGATGGGTCCCCCACAATGTCGCAGTCACAATAAAAATCGCTGATCGCCGCCATTACTAGTAAAAAAAAAAATAATAAAAAATTATTAATAAAAATGCTATAAAACTATCCCTATTTTGTAAACGCTATAACTTTTGTGCAAACCAATCAATAATCGCTTATTGCGATTTTTTTTACCAAAAATATGTAGAAGAATACGTATCGGCCTAAACTGAGGGAAAAAAATGTTTTTTTATATATTTTTGGGGGATATTTATTATAACAAAAAGTAAAAAATGATGCGTTTTTTTCAAAATTGTCGCTCTATTTTTGTTTATAGCGCAAAAAATAAAAACCGCAGGGGTGATCAAATACCACCAAAAGAAAGCTCTATTTGTAGGAAAAAAAGGACGTCAATTTTGTTTGGGAGCCACGTCGCACAACCGTGCAATTGTCAGTTAAAGCGACGCAGTGCCGAATCGCAAAAAGTGGTCTGGTCTTTGACCAGCAAAATGGTCCGGTCTGAAAGTGGTTAAAGTAAAAAAATCTTCTGCCTTCATGTGAAATAATTTGTATCTAATTATTATACAAAACTAAACAATCATGATCATATGAGTAAACCATATTGAGACTCTGTTAAGACGCATTAAAGAGCTAATTAAAATGTAACTGAAAATAGAATAAAAAAAATCTTAGCGTAAGAATAGGAATAAAATAGTTCAATCTAGAATTTTTTTTTTTTTAAATGCGATATCTAATGATTATATAACCAGTTAAAAATATAAAGTAATGAATAATTGATCATGTGTACAGAGTTACATTTAATTCTACTCTAAGTGCCTAATATTATATTTAAAATGATTTGCAAATATATAATGTCTGAAAAGTAATATTTAGAAAAAAAATTAAAATAATTAAAAAATTAAAATGAAAAAGTGCTTATGAAACTATTAATCTGGCGATCATAGATTAATCAAGCTGTTAGTAATATAACTCTGGCTGCAAGGATTTCATTTCTTTGTCTTTTACCCAAAGCCAATTTAAAAATACATGTCCATCTAAGCCCTTGTACACACGGTCGGACATGCCGACGGAAAATGTCCAATCGGACCGTGTTATCGGATAATACGACCGTGTGTGGATTTTTTCCGTCGGAGTATCCGACCGACAAAGTTTTAGAGCTGGGCTATCAAATTTTCCGACAACATGGTCCGATGGGACTTTGTCCTATCGTTTGTAGAGAATTCCGATCGGACAAAGTGCCACGCATGCGCAGATCAAATTCCTAGTCCAAAGCTATTGGCTACTAGCCTGAATGTAGTCCCCTTGTAACGAAATAACGTCATCACGTTCTGAACGATCGGATTTTCCGACAACTTTGTCTGACCGTGTGTATGCAACACAAGTTTTGAACAAAATGCATCGGCCAAATCCGACGGATTCTGTTGTCGGAATATCCAACCGTGTGTACAAGGGCTAAGACTACATTGTTCACAGGGTGACAAAGCTACTGTGAGATTTCACTGCAGAATGAAAAGCGTTGTCACCCTGTGGACAGAAAGTGGAAAAATAATGGATCCACTAACAGGATTGACAGGTAATCGAACAATGTTATAGGGCTTACTCAGACAGGCTGCATTTTATATCATTTTTTTTTATTTTTGCCATAGTACTATTTTAATTCTGACCTCAAACCTGCCATGCCAAATAGTGTATCGGAATTTTGCTGGCCCAATTTCTGCCAGCAAAAGATTGAGAGCATGTTCTCAATTTTTCAGACGGGAAAAGTTTCTATCGGAAATTCCGATCGTGTGTATGCAATTCCGATGCGCAAAAACTCACGCATGCTCAGATTCAACTACAAGACAGAAGCTATTGGCTACTGGCTATTGAACTCCCTTTTTCTAGTCTTGTCATACGTGTTGTACGTCACCATGTTCTTGACGGTCGTGTGCATGAGCTTCGGGAGGGGGTGGCTAGGGGGGGCTGAACAGGGCCAGATTAAGCGCATCATAGGCCTGGTGCTGAGGATTTTGGTGGGCCTTTTTCCGGAAACAAAATGAAAATGCAAAAATGTTTTGCTAAAACAAATTGAATATACTCTCACCAGTAATATCAGCCGTGCTGCTTCAACAACAGCAACATAGGGCGACCACATTTCCAAGCTGCCATTCAGGGACACCCCCCTTTACAAAAATAGATGAGAGGGAGATGCAGTCTCGGGGTTGATGGGAAAATAGGTGGCGGGGGTGATTTTTCGGGCAAATGGCTGGTGTTAGCACTTAAAATCATCCTGACACTATGCTTGATATGGCGTCAGGATGATCAAATTCCATTATTTCTATTACTACATTTATAATATATAGTGAAATAGCTCACCATGATGCAGAATCAGTGGGAACCTGAGCTTGTCACTTCCCACCAGATGCAGCGTGTCACTTGCCACCATTGCCTGCCGCCAGATGCAGCATGCCAGATGCCACCCGCAGCCTACCACCAGATACATTGTGCCACTTGCCACCAGCAGGCTGCCACAAGATACAGTGTGCCACTTGCCACAAGCAGCATGTCACCAGATACAGTGTGCCACTTGCCACAAGCAGCATGCCACCAGATACAGTGTGCCACTTGCCAACAGCAGCCTGCCAGATACAGTGTGCCACTTGCCACCAGCAGCCAGCCACCTGATACAGTGCCACTTGCCACCCGCAGCCTGCCACCAGATACAGTGTGCTGCTTGCCACCAGTAGCCTTCCACCAGATACAGTGTGCCACTTGCCACCCGCAGCCTGCCACCAGATACAGTGTGCCACTTGCCACCAGCAGCCTTCCATCAGATACAGTGTGCCACGTGCAACCAGCAGCCTGCCACCAGATACAGTGGGCCACTTGCCACCAGCAGCCTACCACCAGATACAGTGTGCCACTTGCCGCCAGCAGCCTGCCCTCAGATACTGTGTACCACTTGCAACCAGCAGGATGCCACCAGATACAGTGTGCCACTTGCCACCAGCAGCCTGCCACCAGATACAGTGTGCCACTTGCCGCCAGCAGCCTGCCACCAGATACAGTGTGCCACTTGCCGCCAGATACAGTGTGCCACTTGCCATCAGCAGCATGCCACCAGATATGGTGTACCACTTGCCAACATCAGTCTGCCACCAGATACAGTGTGCCACTTGCCACAAGCAGCATGCCAGATACAGTGTGCCACTTGCCACAAGCGGCATGCCAGATAGTGTGTCACTTGCCACCAGATACAGTGTGCCACTTGCCACCAACAGCATGTCACCAGATACAGTGTGCCACTTGCCACCAGCAGCATGTCACCAGATACAGTGTGCCACTTGCCACCAGCAGCATGTCACCAGATACAGTGTGCCACTTGCCACCAGCAGCATGTCACCAGATACAGTGTGCCACTTGCCACCAGCAGCATGTCACCAGATACAGTTGACACTTACCACAAGCAGCATGCCACCAGATACAGTGTGCCACTTGCCACCAGATACAGTGTGCCACTTGCCACCGGCAGCATGCCACCAGATACGGTGTGCCACTTGCCACCAGCAACTTGCCACCAGATATGGTGTGCCACTTGCCAACAGCAGTCTGCCACCAGATACAGTGTGCCAGTTGACACAAGCAGCCTGTCACCAGATACAGTGTGCCACTTGCCATCAGCAGCAAGCCACCAGATATGGTGTGCCACTTGCCATCAGCAGCAAGCCACCAGATACAGTGTGCCACTCGCCACCCACAGCCTGTCACCATATACAGTGTGCCACTTGCCACCAGCAGCCTGCCACTCCCTCCAGGACTCTGCCCGGATGGATAGAATAGAGAGGGCCTGCATAGTCAATCAAATCCCTGGAGCCCCCACCCCTCCTGAGCTGGGATAGTATGGCTGTGTGTATGTATGCCAGGAGTATTGATCAGACCATGTTGTAAAAGGGGGGTTGTGTGTGCAAGCCTTTGGGGGTCACACTGGTGTGCTGCAGTCGGTTGCACTGCTTATGTATCTGCAGTTTTATCTGCAGTCCTATTGATTTATATCAGGTTGCAGGTTTTTTCTGCATTTTCTGACAAAGTGCCAAAGATGCAGCATGCAGGAATTTTGGTGCGCTTTCAGAAAATGCAGAAAAAACAAACAGCCTAATAGAAATCTATAGGACTGTGGGTAAAACGCAGGAAAACTGTGGATACACTAGCAATGGGCCAAAACACAGAAAATCAGTGCAAACCCACCTAAAAGCACAAGGGACCAAGCACTACCACAGGCTGATGACACAGTTCTAAACACTTTGGCTGCAGTTATAACAGCTACTGCTGGAGAAAAAAAGTAAAAAAACAAGGGTAAGGGATATAAGAGTCCAGTCACGGAGCTCACATTTGGATGGTCCCTGGAGGCTCCTCACTCACAGATATCCAGTTTACCTTCTATCTGCCGGTGTTCTGCCTAATACAGTCCGCCCATCAAATGCTGTCCGCTCCGTACTGTGCATGCGCAGTACGGAGCAGCTGAAGCTTCGGAAAAACTCTGAAGTTGAACGGCGCCTGCGCCGTGGGTGGAGGAGGTAGCCCCACTATCCAAGCGGACATAGGGTTAAGAATTTTAGAGGGCCCCTCGCGGGCGAGCTTCGCTCGCCACGCTTCGGGCTCGGCCTCGCTCCGCTCGGCTCTTTTTTATTCTAACTCTATGTCCACTTGGATAGTGGGGATAGAACCTGGACTCACGGCGCAGGCGCCGTTCGTCCTCGGCAATTTTCGGAATCTGTGTTCCTGTGTACTGCGCATGCGCAGTACGCAGGGGACAGCATCTGATGGGGGACACTATTTTACAAGACACCGGTGTTGTGTTCATAATTTCCCACCCACATGGCTCCTTCACTGCACAGACTTCACAGAGGGAGAGGGGAGGGGAAAGGCAGAGCCAAATCAGCCTCTCCCATTTGTGTAGGGGGGAACTGTGCACTGTGACATTGTAATAACCACAGTGAGCAAACACAGATGCAGCCAGACACCCCTACATTTACACACACTTCTGTCCCATAGAAGTTTATGGACAGAAGAAAATCGGGCTTATGCTGCTGGCTGTGCGGGCCGATTTTAAGACAGGGGCTTGGAGCTGCAGCTCCATCAGCCCCTATGTTAATCCGGCCCTGGGGCTGAAACCCCGAATGTGACGCTGAAAAGACCCGAGTCTCAGGCATGCAGCTCTCCATTGTTAGCCCTGAGTGCCGCGGCAAGCTTGAGCAAAATCCCATTGGATAAGACTGTATACAACAGGAGATAGACAGAGATTGTTTACATGCCAGTTCCCAGGTTAAAGCAGAAAACCCACCACTCACCTGACCTAATCCTGGTTGTTACATAGTTAATATGGTTGAAAAAAGTCCATCCAGTTCATCCAACATAGAAAAAAAACAAAAAAAAAAACACATAAATAGAATACCTCCATATACATCATCCAGTACCTACAGTTGAAACAGAGGAAGGCAAAAAAAACAAAAAAAACAATTAAAGCGGGAGTCCGCCGGGAGTTCCGCCATTTTTTTTTTTTTTTAAAGCCAGCAGCTACAAATACTGCAGCTGCTGACTTTTAAAATAAGGACACTTACCCGCCCAGCGCGCCCGTGATGTCGGCACCCGAAGCCGATCTCTCGATCGTCTCTCGGGTGCTGCCGCCGCCATCTTCGGTATGGGAATCAGGAAGTGGAGCCTTTCGGCTTCATTTCCCGGTTCCCTACTGCGCATGTGCGAGTCGCGCTGCGCAATAAGGATGGTCCCGCTGCCTCTGGGATCTGTGTGTTTCCCAGCAGGCAGCGGGGGACTTTCGGAAAGGGGCGTAGATCTACGCCCCTTTCCGCAGATAGCCATGCCGGAAGTGGGTGCAGATACCTGTACTGTACAGGTACCTGCACCCCCCTCCCCCCTGAAAGGTGCCAATTGTGGCGCCGGAGGGGGGGAGGATTCCAATGAGCGGAAGGTCCACTTTAGGGTGGACCTCCGCTTTAAGCACGATCCAATTTGCTTCGGCAGGGGAAAAAAAAAATCCTACCCGATCTCCTGAGTCCCAACAGGCAATCGTGTATTCCCTGGATCAACTTTACCTATAAATGTTAGTACTCAGTTATATTATGTACATTTAGGAAATAATCCAGGACTTTCTTATCCACTTCAGCCCCAGAAGATTTTACCCCCTTCCTGACCAGAGCACATTTTGCAATTCGGCACTGCGTCGTTTTAACTGACAATTGCGCGGTCGTGCGACGTGGCTCCCAAACAACATCGACATCCTTTTTTTCCCACAAATAGAGCTTTCTTTTGGTGGTATTTGATCACCTCTGCGGTTTTTATTTTTTGCGCTATAAACAAAAAAAGAGCGTCAATTTTGAAAAAAACACAATATTTTTTACTTTTTGCTATAAGAAATATCCCCCAAAAATATCTAAAAAAAAAAAAAAATTTCCTCAGTTTAGGCCAATATGTATTCTTCTATATATTTTTGGTAAAAAAAATCGCAATAAGTGTATATTGATTGGTTGGCGCAAAAGTTATAGCGTCTACAAAATAGGGGATAGTTTTATGGCTTTTTTATCATTCATTTTTTTCTTTTACTAGTAATGGTGGCGATCTGCGTTTTTATCGGGACTTCAACATTATGGCGGACAATTTTGACACATTTTTGGGACCATTGGCATTTTTACAGTGAGCAATGGTATAAAATTGCATTGATTACTGTGCAAATGTCACTGGCGGTGAAGGGGTTAAGTGTGTCCTAGGGGAGTGTTCTAACTGAAGGGGAGATGGGACTGTGCAGGGGAGATGACAGATCGTCTGTTCATACTCTGTATGAACAGACGATCTGTCTGTTTTCCCCTCAGAGAACCAGAAACCGGTGTGCCCCGAGCGATCGCGGGAGCCCGGCGGTGATCGCGACCGCCGGGCACCCGCATCGGCTCTGTGGGCGAGCCCCCTAGTGGCCGTCTATGGTACCGACATACCATCGCGGCAATTCGCATAGCCGCGTCATGTTGCCGCAGTATAACGGCTGGTTGGCATGCGGTTAAAGCAATCTACTGAGCTGGCCAGAACCACCTCTGGAGGGAGTCTATTCCACGTTTTCACGGCTTTTACTGTGAAGAAACCTTTCCAGATTTGGATACTAAATCCCCCTTGTCCTCTGTGATGACCTTAAAGAGAATACCTCAGCATTGAGTTCACTATATGGACCCCTTATGTATTTGTACATGTTGATCATATTCCCCCTTTAACTCCCTTTCTCAAGAGAGAATAAATATAGTTCATCTAATCTTTCCTCATAGCTGAGCTCCTCCATGCCTCTTATCAGTTTGGTTGCCCTTCTCTGCACTTTCTCCAGTTCCCCGATATCCTTTTTGAGAACTGGTGCCCAAAACTGAACTGCATATTCCAGATGAGGTCTTACTAAAGATATGACAGGGGCAACCTGATATCTCTGTCTCTGGAGTCCATACCTCTCTTAATACAAGAAAGGACTTTGCTCGCTTTGGAAACCACAGCTTGGCATTGCATGCTATTATTAAGCTTATAATCTATGGGAGCACTCAGATCCTGCTCTACTATGGATTTCCCCAATTGTATGATGCATGCTTATTTTTGACAGCTGTCAGCGTCAGCAGAAAGTTCTCTGCATAGAAGGAATCAGGAAAATGCTTTGTTAAAATCGCAAGGGGGAAAAAAAATCACGATATCGACACTTAACAATTAATTGTGCAGCTCTACTGTATGCCCAATGGCTTGCCAACCTCATCCAAGAGCCCCAAAGTGACACCTAGAAATAAAGAAATACCATAGTTCATGAAAGTCCATACTCCCCCTAACCCACCTCAATCGGTGTGCAGATAGTTCAAAACAGAGTCAGCTGTGGGGAAAAAAAACAGACATTTAAACATCCTAGAGTAATCTTCCTCAACCTTTTTATCCCAGGGAAACCACTGAAATGACTTTTGGGTTTTAGCAAAACCGTGCTTTTACAGTGATGTCATACAATGATACTACCAACCTTACAGATAAAAAAATCACTGATACTATTAAAGATGGCTCTGCCAAATGGCATTGTCCCCAAGACTATGTCAACACCATCAGCCAGCCAACGCTCAAGGAACTTTTATTAACCTCCCTAGGGTTCCAGGGAACGCTGGTTAAGAGTGGCTGCCCTAGAGCACTTTTTGGAATGCCAATTAAACTGCAAAATCGAATCTACGATCAAGTGGTGTTGGCCCCAGAACTATGTAGGCATGGCTCCATCAGATGAGAGGACAGCCAGCCACAGCTCAAGGAACTTTTATTAAACTCCCTATGGTTCCAGGGAACACTGGTTAAGAGTGGCTGCCCTAGAGGGCTTTTTGGGATGCCAATTGAACTGAAAAATCGAATCTACGATCAAGTGGTGTTGGCCCCAGAACTATGTAAGCACCATGAGATGAGAGATCAGCCAGCCACAGCTCAAGGAACTTTTATTAACCTCCCTAGGGTTCCAGGGAACACTGGTTAAGAGTGGCTACCCTACAGGGCTTTTTGGGATGCCATTTGAACTGCAAAATCTAATCTACGATCAAGTGGTGTTGGCCCCAGAACTATGTAGGCACCATCAGATGAGAGGTCATCCAGCCACAGCTCAAGGAACTATTATTAACCTCCCTAGGGTTCCAGGGAACACTGGTTAAGAGTGGCTGCCCTAGAGGGCTTTTTGGGATGCCAATTTAACTGCAAAATCGAATCTAAGTGGTGTTGGCCCCAGAACTAGAACTTTAGAAAAACAACATAAATCCCACAACAAAAAGAGCTCACTATTCTGAAAGTTGACTAGTTTTGTTTTATAAAACTGCATTAACTACAGTAAGTGCCACAGACCAACCCGTCTGACAAAGGCAAAGAGAGTGAACCTTGCAGGATGCAGAGCTGTGCTAACAATTCACAGCTGGCCTGATTATTATTATTATTAGAACACAAGCAGGTACATAACGCTTTGTTTCTTTTTGGTGCAGGAACGGATCAAGCCGGCAGACAATGAAGAAATAAACAACATGTACTTGGTTGCATAAGTTAAAAAAAAAAAAATAACATAATGAGACAAAATCTCAGCAGGCTTAGAGCTTGAATGGAAAGAGTAACGCTTTTGCGAAATGTTATTTTACAATTTTTTGTAAGTTTACAAGTTTACAAACTGATATTTTCTATAATTTTTAACTGTTTCTTTACTTTTTTTAGTTCTCAAGTAAAACATTTAAAGAACTCTTCGACTTTGGGTTGTTGCTCCTACTTTTTCTTTTCAATCGCTTTTATTTAAAGTACAATGAAACCTTGGTTTTCGAGTAATGTGGTTAACGAGCGTTTTGAAAGACGAGCAACTTTTTTTTCTTTTTTAATTCTGACTCGGTTTGCGAGTGTTGTCTCACAACACGAGCAGAATTCAAGCTAATGGGCGGTGCAGTACCGCATTTGGCCAGAGGTGCGGGGGCGCCAGGGACACTTGGAACGGTTTGGAGCCGTTCAGAAATACTTGGAATTACTCAGAAATACTCGGAAACACTTGGAAATACTCCGTTCCCGATTATTTCCGAGGCTCTCCTGCGCCCCCCACCCACCTCTGGCCACATGCGGTATTGAATGAAATAGAAGTCAATGTAGATAACTATCTTCATTTTCCATTGACTTCTATCGGGAAACTCGCTTTGATATGCGAGTGATTTGGATTACAAGCATTCTCCTGGAACGGATTATGCTCGTAATCCAAGGTTCCACTGTAACCAAATATGAATATAAGAAAATACAAAAAAGCTACATTGCATCATAAACAATGACACTGAAACTTGGACAGAAAAAGTCTAAGCCCTTGTACACACGGTTGGACATTCTGACAACCAAATCCTTTGGATTTTGTCCGACAGATTTTGTCCGAAACTGTTGCGTACACACGGTCGGACAAAGTTGTCGGAAAATCCGATTGTACATACCGTGATGACGTTATTTCGTTACGACGGGACTACGTTCAGGCTAGTAGCCAATAGCTTTGGTCTAGGAAGTTGATCTGAGCATGCGTGGCACCGTCGGAGTAGGCTACACATGATCGGAGTATGTCCGATCGGAGCATTTTGTCAGAAAATTTTACGGACAAGTTGGAAAACTTGGTCCGTCGGATACTCCGACGGAAACAGTCCGATGTAGACCACACACAGTCGAATTATCCGACAAAACGTCCCGATAGGACACATTCCGTCGTAATCTCCGACCGTGTGTACAAGGGCTACCAGGTTAACTGTTGCATGTGTCGCTCTAGAAATATCAAAATATATCAACCAAAGATGCTATCTTGAGATAAAAATCTAGCGGCTAAATGGCTCAGTTATTAAGAGACACAATATCCCCTTCAGGTAGAATTAGGTTATTATCCTAGTAGGATTATTGTAGGTAGGAGATACCCCTGTCCTAGTTATCCAAATACATGTTCTTAACTACTAACTTCAAAACAAATAAGAAGGATGACCAAGAAAGAATAACTTAGGTGGAGAGAGAAATAAAAGAAGGACATAGAGATGAGGTAGATACAGATAGATAGAAAAAGGTTAAAGACAGAGTATGCTTCAGGGTTTTTCGCAGATTGGACCTCAGTGTGGAGACCCTCAGGGGTTGATGTATATATGTGCTCCACTGTTCCTACACTGTCTCAAATGTTTTCGAAGTGTCCATGAGAATGCTGACTGTCTTTTCCTGGTCCATACTCCAAGAAAACCTTTGTTTAACTGCTTCCACTGACATCGACGGTTGCTTCCATGCTTGGGCCAAGGTCATTTTGGCTCCAAGCAGTATAAAGTCAATGAGTTTTAGAAGAGGCTTTGAGCCTTCAAGTGGCTTGCCATTCAGCAAGGTGATTTCTGGGGTTTTAGGGATTGCAAGGCCGGTGACCTTGCACTTTGCTCCTACTTTTTAGGTGTGTCTCATTCAAGCCTTAGTGCACAGGAGCTGGAAGCCCTGAATTCGATTTGTTTTACCTGCCAGGCTCAGAGATTGGAAAGATGGCAGCTGTGATAGGGGGTAAGTTCAGATCTGAGGTGGTGGGGATCAGCCTCCATACATTTGGGGAGTTGGGGAATTTTTGTGAAGTGAATATGTACTTCAAATGAAATGCCCAGTCCTGGCTGGAATCAGGACTTATGCCCTGTACACACAGTCGGACATTCCGATGACAAACTCCATCTGATTTTTTTCCAACAGATTTTGGCCCAAACTTGTCTTGCATACATACGGTCGCACAAAGTTGTCGGAAAATCTGATCGTTCAGAGCGCGGTAATGTAGAACACGTACAACGGGACTATAAAGAGGGCAGTAGCCAATAGCTTTCGTCTCGTCATTTATTCTGAGCATGTGTGGCACTTTGTCCGTCGGAATTGTCTACACACGATCGCAATTGAAACGATCGGATTTTGTTGTTGAAAAATTTTAGATCCTGCTCTCAAACCTTGTGTGTTGGAAATTCCGACGGAAAAAGTCAGATGGAACCAACACACGATCGGATTTTCCGTCAGAAAGTCCGACCGTGTGTACAGGGAATAATTCAGGATCTTTTTCTGGACAGAGGAAGACGCATTTGCCCATGTGTCATTCAGCGGTCTGTATAGTCTGATCTCTCCTGCTCAGTTTTACAACAGTAAAATAAACTGGAGAGTGTTTTGGAGCACAAATACAATATTTCGTTGCAGTTTACTATCAAACAATAAGTTTACCAAACAAGTGTTACAAAAAGCTATGTATTTAATTGAACACTTAAAGTAAAGTTTCTCCTTATTAAATGCAAACGCTCTGCAATTGCAAGTTAAAAATAGTACATGCCTGCAAAAATGTGTGTCTTGTGGCTTTCTTAATAATTAAATTAAATATTATATTAATAAATTAAATTAAATTAATTTCCCAGCTGCTATGAAGGCATACCCCCAGAGCTAGGAATCTCTGTGACTCCTGGGCTTGATCTCTACTGGCTGCACAGCTCGTAAGTCATTGGCTTTGTATACTTTCCTTCCAGTATGTCATTATACTCCTAAATGTTTAAGAAAAAGTGTGTAGCGCCAAAAGTAAATGAACAGCGATGAAACGTGAATACTGTGTTATAAGTGGACAGCACATTAAATAAAATACACAAAAGTGTTAAAGTGAAAAAATGCTAAAGTGTAAAAATAGATATAAATCCAATCTTGAATGAAAATCAACAATATAGTGAAAAATATAGATTTAAATGCACAGTCCCATGATAGGATCAGCAATATAAACTTATTGGTGAAAAAAAAAACAATAGTTCAGAGCAAAGATGTGCACAAAAATTTGGTGGTGACTTGAAAAATGAAGAGGTGATCCAGCACCCCTGTGAAATTGACACTCACCGGTAGGGATGAGCCGAACACCCCCCGGTTCGGTTCGCACCAGAACTTTCGAACGGACCCCAAATTCGAACGAACTTTAGAACCCCATTGAAGTCTATGGAACTCGAACGTTCGAAATTAAAAGTGCTAATTTTAACGGCTAATATGCAAGATACTGTCCTAAAAAGGGTTTGGGGACCTGGCTCCTGCCCCAGGGGACATGGGTCAATGCCTAAAATGTTTTTAAAAATGGCAGTTTTGGCGGGAGCACTGATTTTAATGATGATTAAAGTGAAAAAAAAAAAGTGAAATATTCCTTTAAATATGGTGCCTGGGGGGTGTCTGTAGTATGCCTGTGAAGTGCCACGTGTTTCCCGTGTTTAGAACAGTCCCTGCACAAAATGACATTTAACGGAAATAACACCATTTAAAACTGCTTGCGGTTTTAATGTTATATCTGGTTCCTGCAATATGGTTGAAAATCATTGAGAAAAATGGCATGGGTAGCCCTCCCTGCCCATTACCAGCCTATTTGGGTCTTGTACGCATATTAAGGGGAACCCTGTACCCATATTAAAAAAAGGAAATGCGTGTGTCCCCCAGGCCCTATATACTCAGAACAACAGTATACAGGCGGTGCAAACAAGACAGGGACTGTGTAGGTTTGTTGTGTTAAGTTGAACCTGTTTGTAATTTTCAACTGGTACATTTTTAAAGTGTAGCTCCAGTCAAAAAAACGATTTTTAAGCTTTTTGGAAAACATAGGGAAGAGTTATCACCCCTGTATAATTTGTTTTGTCGTCCATCTTTTTTCATCTCACTTGCTGTTGTCTCCTTCCGTTTGCAAGTAGGAGATGTTTGTAAATTGGATGTTTGAAAGTAGGGGCCTGCCCTATATGCTCTGCAGAAATGGCGGAACAAGGTGTTGGTTTTGCCACAACATTGTAAGCCCTCAAAGTGACTCTTGGTGGACGCTGGAGCGCCCTGCTGTGAACAATTATATCAAGAATTGTAATTACATGCCATTGTTGAACAGTGGTAGAAAAATTTACCTTTGGTGGTTGTGGTGCTGGTGCCACAACACTATAAGTCCTCACCGTTACTCTGGGTGGGCACAGGAAGGGGCCCTCCTGTGAAATATTATATCAAGAATTGTAATTACATGTCCCTGTTAAACAGGGGCAGAAAAATTTGGCCTTAGGCACTGCTGCTGGTGCCACCACACTGCAACCTCTGCCATATACTCTAGTTTTATTGCAGGAATTAGCCCTGCTGCAAAGCATTGCATCAAAAATTGTACTTAAACGCCCCTGTTAAACAGGGGCAGAAAAATTGGGCTGATGGCATCACCCAGAACCAGAAATGTTCTTCCAACATATCAGCGGAGGAGGAAGAGGATAGACAATCAACATAACAGGACAGTCACTCAGCATCAGCATAGGCAGTCTTGAAGGGATGTGATATTTCAAAAAAAATTATTCTGTTACATCAGCTTCAGGTGCTTGGTAGCTGTGGGTGATCCAAGACTGATTCATCTTGATGAACGTCAATCGATCAACTGATTCGGTGGACAGGCGCACCCTGTGATCGGTAACAAAGCCACCAGCAGCACTGAAGGTGCGTTCCGAAAGAACGCTGGATGCAGGACAGGCCAGTAGCTCAATTGCATACTGTGCAAGCTCTGGCCAGTGATCCATCCTCAAGACCCAGTAAGCCAGAGGATTTTCGGTGGGAAAGGTGTCCAAGTCTGACCTTGCCCCTAGGTATTCCTGCACCATGTAAATCAGACGCTGGCGATGGGAGCTGGAAGCGATCATACCTTGGGGCTGCGGACTAAAAAATTGTCTGAAAGCATCAGTCAGACGGCCACCTTCTCCACCGCTCCTTCTGACCGATGCCTCAGCAACACGTTGTCCAGGACCAGGAGTTTGTAACCTCCCAGTCTCTGGGAACGCATTGCACAGACCTTTCTGCAAGGCCTCCCGGAGATGTCTCATCCTCTGCTCCCTCTGCGATGGCAAGATAAGGTCGGCAACCTTACCCTTGTACCTTGGATCAAGGAGAGTGGCCAGCCAGTAATGGTCCCTCTCCTTGATCCGAAGAATACGAGGATCCTTCCGCAGGCTTTGCAGGATCAGGGAGGCCATGCAGCGTAGGTTAGCTGAGTCATTCGGTCCGGAGTCCTCTGGGTCACTAAGGACAACATGATCCGCAGCTACCTCCTCCCAGCCACAAACAAATCCACGTGTTTCTTGGGACTGTAAATCATCCCTTCAAGACTGCTGCTGCTGCTGATGCTGAGTGCCAGCCTCCACCTCCATGCTGACACAATCATCCTCCTCCTCCTCTTCCTCCTCCTCATCCTCTTCCTGTGTGATGGGTGGCACAGCAGGAACACTGTCTGGATAAAGGGGGCCTTGAGAGGCAAGGAAGTCCTCCTCTTCCTGCCTCTGTTCTGCCTCAAGTGCCCTGTCCATTATTCCACGCAGCATATGCTCCAAGAGGTGGACAAGAGGTACAGTGTCACTGATGCATGCACTGTCACTGCTCACCATCCTTGTGGCCTCCTCAAACGGTGACAGGACAGTGCATGCATCCCTGATCATGCCACACTGGCGTGGTGAGAAAAAAACCGAGCTCCCCTGACCCTGTCCTGGTGCCATAGTCGCACAGGTACTCATTGATGGCCCTCTGCTGCGTGTGCAGCCGCTGCAGCATGGCCAACGTTGAATTCCATCTGGTGGGCATGTCACATATAAAGCGGTTCTTGGGCAGGTTCAACTCCTTTTGGAGCTCAGCCAGCCGAGCACAGGCATTAAATGATCGGTGGAAATGCACACAGACTTTCCTGGCCTGCTTCAGGACATCCTGCAAGCCGGGGTACCTGCCCAAGAACCGCTGCACCACCAGGTTAAGGGCGTGAGCTACACAGGGCACATGGGTCAGTTGTCCCTGTCAGAGGGCGGAGAGAAGGTTGGTGCCATTGTCACAAACCACCATTCCTGGCTTAAGCTGGCGTGGCGTCAACCACCTCTCGGCCTGCCCCTGCAGAGCTGACAAAACATCCGCCCCAGTGTGGCTCCTGTCCCCCAAACAAACCAGCGCAAGCACGGCATGGCATCATTTTGCCTGCGTACTTGCGTAGCCCCTGCAACGCCTACGGAGCACCGCTGGTTCTGAGGACAGAGCACTGGAAGAGGCCATGGAGGAAGAAGAAGAGGAGGGGGTGGAGGAGAGAGGTGTGTCACAACCAATAGTAGCATTTTGGAGGCGTGGTGGCGGAACAACCTCCAACACTACTGCACCTTGTCCTGCATCCTTCCCAGCTGCCAGAAGAGTGACCCAATGGGCCGTGAAAGACAGGTAACGTCCCTGTCCATGCCTGCTGGACCATTAATCAGCGGTAATATGCACCTGATCGCTGACCGCCCTGTCCAGCGAGGCAAGGACATTGCCTTCCACATGCCGGTAGAGAGCCGGAATCGCCTTCCGTGAGAAAAAGTGGCGTTTGGGGACCTGCCACTGAGGAACCGCACATTGTACAAACTCACGGAAGGGGGCCGAGTCTACCAACTGAAAAGGCAGCAGTTGAAGTGCTAGCAATTTAGCCAAGCTAGCATTCAACCGCTGGGCATGTGGATGGCTGGGAGTGAACTTCTTTCGCCGGTCCAGCAGCTGGGGCAGGGACATTTGCCTGCTATAATCGGACGTGGGTGTACCGCTAGCAGAGTTCCCGGAAGCACTTGGCTGTGACACACCTAATTCTACACCTTCATTCCTCTCAGAGCAGGTTTCAGAGAGGACTGAAGGTCTAGTGGGGTTGGAGATGCCAGCTGATGAGGAGCAAGGAGAGGTCCGCTTTGTTCTTTGGTGTGGGTCTTTGAGGTACGCTTGCCAACGAGCTGCATGGCAGGTCAACATATGTCTGGTCAAGCATGTGGTGCCCAAGCGGCTGATGTTTTGGCCACGCGAGATACGCTTGAGACATATGTTGCAAATAGCAGCGGTGCGATCTGATGCACTCGTCTCAAAAAAGGCCCACACCAAAGAACTTTTAGAATAACGCGCAGAGGCAGCGCCCTGCACAGGCGGAGCTCTGCGGTGTGATTCAGTCGGTGTGCTGCCCCTAAGCTGGCCCCCGGAGGGCATCCTGCCTCGTTGGACATGTGCCTCCTCCTCCTCCTCTCTCCTTCCAGGCACCCACGTGGAGTCAGTGCCCTCATCATCCCCTCCCTCTTCATCGCTGTAGCAAACCTGGCAGTATGCTGCAGCTTGTGGAACATGACTGCCAGATTGCTGTCCTTCTTGAGCATCCCCTCTCTCTGCACTCACGCTACTGCCTTCCTCTAGCTGAGTGTCATCATCAGAGCCCACAAAACACTGGGCATCCTCCTGGAGCATGTACCCAACACTGTGCTCAAAGAGTTCAGGAGACTCCTCAGGAGGACATGGTGGGTCTAGGGAAGGAGTCACTGATGATGACATTGAGAGGAGGGAAGACGATGTGTTGGCAGCTGCTTTGCTAGTACCCTGAGACTGGGTGAGAGAGGATGAGGAGGATGAAGAGGGCTTGGTCATCCACTCTACCAAGTCGTTGGCATGTTGCGGCTCAACATGTCCAGCTGCGGAAAAGAAGGACAAGCGTGTCCCATGGCCACGTGCTGATGACAATGCACCGCGTCCACGACCAGCACTGTTGTCTCTAGACACATAGCCTGCTTGCCCTCTTTTATCGGCTCGCGCCTGTCTGCCTCTCCTTGCTGGCCTTCCAGACATGGTAATGGCCTGAAGGGAGTTGGGTAAAAAAGCAGTTGGGTAGTGTATATTGTGCTAGAGGCACACAACACCCACTAACTCCTGCAGATGCCTTTATTATAGAACACCAGAGATAAAGGGGTATATACAGATGTATACTGTGCTGTGCTGGAGGCACACACAACTTCCAATAACTCCTGCAGATGGCAAGTGGTCTCAAATAGAGAAGAGCTATGTAGGTGGATATAGCGGTGTGTACTGGGTACAGAGCATGCAGACAGCACGCACAAGCTCCTAACACTACTGACTGCAAGCTCTATTATAAAAGATAGTTCACTAGCTATATAGGTGAGGTGAATATAGTGGTGTATACTGCGGTCAGGGCACGCAGACAACAACCACTACACAACAGCAAGATCGAAAATCGTCCGAAAACGATCGGTGTGTACTGTGTTGAAGGTACACAGAACACCCACTAACTCCTGCAGATGGCTTTATTATAGAACACCAGAGATAAAGGGGTATATACAGATGTATACTGTGCTGTGCTGGAGGCACACACAACTTCCAATAACTCCTGCAGATGGCAAGTGGGCTCAAATAGAGAACAGCTATGTAGGTGGATATAGCGGTGTGTACTGGGTACAGAGCACACAGACAGCACGCACAAGCTCCTAACACTACTGACTGCAAGCTCTATTATAAAAGATAGATCACTAGCTATATACAGTGGTGTGAAAAAGTGTTTGCCCCCTTCCTCATTTCCTGTTCCTTTGCATGTTTGTCACACTTAAGTGTTTCGGAACATCAAACCAATTTAAACAATAGTCAAGGACAACACAAGTAAACACAAAATGCAATTTGTAAATGAAGGTGTTTATTATTAAAGGTGAAAAAAAATCCAAACCATCATGGCCCTGTGTGAAAAAGTGATTACCCCCTAAACCTAATAACTGGTTGGGCCACCCTTAGCAGCAACAACTGCAACCAAGCGTTTGCGATAACGTGCAATGAGGCTTTTACAGCGTCCTGGAGGAATTTTGGCCTACTCATCTTTGCAGAATTGTCCTAATTCAGTTACATTAGAGGGTTTTCGAGCATGAACGGCCTTTTTAAGGTCATACCACAACATCTCAATAGGATTCAGGTCAGGACTTTGGCTAGGCCACTCCAAAGTCTTCATTTTGTTTTTCTTCAGCCATTCGGTGGTGGACTTGCTGGTGTGTTTAGGATCATTGTCCTGCTGCAGAACCCAAGTTCGTTTCAGCTTGAGTACACGAACAGATGGTCGGACATTCTCCTTCAGGATCTCTTGGTAGACAGCAGAATTCATAGTTCCTTTTATCACGGCAAGTCTTCCAGGTCCTGAAGCAGCAAAACAGCCCCAGACCATCACACTACCACCACCATATTTTACTGTTGGTATAATGTTCTTTTTATGAAATGCAGTGTTCCTTCTACGCCAGATATACTTGGACACACACCTTCCAAAGAGTTCCACTTTTGTCTCATCGGTCCACAGAATGTTGTCCCAAAAGTCTTGGGGATCATCAAGATGTGTTGTGGAGAAATTGAGACGAGCTTTGATGTTCTTTTTGCTCAGCAGTGGTTTTCTCCTTGGAACTCTGCCATGCAGGCCATTTTTGCCCAGTCTTTTCCTGATGGTGGAGGCATGAACGCTGACCTTAACTGAGGCAAGTGAGGCCTGCAGTTCCTTGGACGTTGTTGTGGGGTCTTTTGTGACCTCTTGGATGAGTCGTCGCTGCGCTCTTGGGGTAATTTTGGGCGGCCGGCCAATCCTGGGAAGGTTCACCACTGTTCCATGTCTTCGCCATTTGTGCATAATGGCTCTCACTGTGGTTCGCTGGATTCCCAAAGCTTTGGAAATGGCTTTATAACCCTTTCCAGACTGATAGATCTCAATTACTTTCTTTCTCAATTGTTCCTGAATTTCTTTGGGTCTCGGCATGATGTGTAGCTTTTAAGGATCTTCTGGTGGACCTTACTGTGTCAAGCAGCTCCTATTTAGGTGATGCCTTGATTGTGAACAGGTGTGGCAATAATCAGGCCTGGGTGTGGCTATAGAAATTGAACTCAGGTGTGGACAACCACAGTTATAGTATGTTTTAACAAGGGGGGCAATCACTTTTTCACACAGGGCCATGATGGTTTGGATTTTTTTTCACCTTTAATAATAAACACCTTCATTTACAAATTGCATTTTGTGTTTACTTGTGTTGTCCTTGACTATTGTTTAAATTGGTTTGATGTTCCGAAACACTTAAGTGTGACAAACATGCAAAGGAACAGGAAATGAGGAAGGGGGCAAACACTTTTTCACACCACTGTAGGTGAGGTGAATATAGCGGTGTATACTGCGGTCAGGGCACGCTGACAACAACCACTACACAACAGCAAGATCGAAAATCGGCCGAAAACGATCGGTGTGTACTGTGTTGAAGGTACACAGAACACCCACTGCTTCAGACGCCAACACACTACACAAGGCCGCCGCGCTGGCGGCCTTATATAGTGTGGGGCGTGCACTACACAGCCTGAGCTATGATTGGCCACAGGCATCCTGCCTGTGGCCAATCATGGCTCTCCTCGCTGCTGGCGCTGCGATTGGCCAAGCATGCAGGGTCACAGTGCATGCTTGGCCAATCATGAGCCAGCAATGCACTGCGAACGGACCAAAATGTTCGGACTTCGCCGAACGGACGAACAGCTGATGTTCGAGTCGAACGTATGTTCGACTCGAACACGAAGCTCATCCCTACTCACCGGAAAACCTGGCTGCCATTACAGCAGCAAACCCACACTCAGAGTAGATCCGTCATCTGTTGTGGGGAAGGCTGTTCAGCAACTCGGACCATCCAGATGTAGCTGCAGTAAATAAAACTCACTGGGAGCCGGATGAAGTCTCCATAGTGTAGTATTTATTGGATTTGTATATTAAAAGCCAAATTAAAATGAATCTTAAAAACATAGCAATGGGTGCCACTGCCGACCCAGTTTCGGACAGCGGCCTGACGTCAGCACTAGTGTCTCCTCCCCAATGCATTTGGTCCAATAGGAAAATGGCCAACAGGTCACTTCCTGTTTGCATTTTTTCTAAGGAGACACCGTGATTTGCGCAGGTTTGAGAGGCTACAGTATATAAACTAGTTTGATGTCTGGCACTAGAGGACCCCTTGATAACGTCCTACTGGACAAAATGCGTCGGGGAGGAGACACTAGTGCTGATGTCAGGCCACTAACAGTGATCAGCAGTGACACCCATTGTTATATGTTTTTAAGATTAATTTTATCTTGACTTTTAACATACAAACCCAATAAATACTACACTATGGAGACTTCATCTGACTCCCGGTGAGCTTTACTACAGCTACATCTGGATGGTGCGAGTTGCTGAACAGCCTTCCTCACAACAGATGACGGATCTACTCTGAGTGTGTATTTGCTGCTGTAATGGCAGCCAGCTTTACCAGTGAGTGTCCATTTCACAGGGGTGCGGTGGCTGATTCTGGAACACTGTACTCGATCACCTCTTCATTTTTCAAGTCACCACCAAATTTTTGTGCACATCTTTGCACTGAACTATTGTGTTTTCACTAGGGATGAGCCAAACACCCCCTGGAACCTTCGAACGGACCAAAAATTCTTACGAACTTTAGAACCCTATTATGTCTCTGGGACTCGAACGTTCAAAATCAAAAGTGCTAATTTTAAAGGCTAATATGCAAGAAATGCAACAGACAACACCAGCAATAAGGGGTATCTTCAGGTGTATACTGTACTGGAGGCACACAACACCCACTTTAACTCCTGCAGATGCCTGTATTAGAGATCAACAGCAAAAAAAGGGTAGATACAGGTGTATACTGTGCTGTGCTGGAGGCACACAACACCCATTAACTGCTGCAGATGCCTGTATTAGAGAACACCAGCATAAAAGGGTAGATACAGGTGTATACTGTGCTGGAGGCACACAACACCCATTAACTGCTGCAGATGCCTGTATTAGAGAACACCAGCATAAAAGGGTAGATACAGGTGTATACTGTGCTGTGTTGGAGGCACACAACACCCACTAACTCCTGCAGATGCCTGTATTAGAGAACACCAGCAATAAAGGGTAGATACAGGTGTATACTGTGCTGGAGGCACACAACACCCACTAACTCCTTCAGATGCCTGTATTAGAGAACACCAACAATAAAGGGTAGATACAGGTGTATAATGTACTGGAGGCACACAACACCCACTAACTCCTGCAGATGCCTGAGAAAAGAACACAATGTCCCTGCCTATCTAGCTCTTTCCCTGCATGCCGGAACACACTACACAAGGCCGCCGTGCTGGCGGCCTTATATAGTGTGGGGCGTGTACTAAACCCCCTGAGCTATAATTGGCCGCATCCTGCCTGTGGCCAATTATGGCTGTCCTCGCTGTCGGCGCTGTGATTGGCCAAGCATGCGGGGTCACAGTGCATGCTTGGCCAATCATGAGCCAGCAATGCACTGCGATGGCGTAGTGCATTGTAGGCCATTCGTGCCACACAAATTTGGTGCGAACGGTCCACAAAGTTCTGAATTCGCCGAACAGATGACCGGCCGATGTGCGAGTCGAACACCGAGCTCATCCCTAGTTTTCACCAATAAATTTATATTGCTGATCCTATCATGGGACTGTGTATTTAAATCTATATTTTCCACTTAATTGTTTTTTTTTATTGTTGATTTTCATTCAAGATTGGACTTATATCAATTTTTTCACCTTAGCATTTTTTTTCACTTTAACACTTTTGTGGACTTTATTTAATGTGCTGTCCATTTATAACACAATATACACATTTCATTGCTGTTCATTTAGTTTTGGCGCTACACACTTTTTCTTAATATTATTTATAAGTTTGGTATATTTCTTTAGCTGCTGCCCCACCACAGCAAAAAGATACATCTTTTTTATTTCTGATAATTCTATAATTGCATAAGGGGCAGGGACCATCACTTCACAATTCATTGCACAGTTTTTTGCCCCACGTTGTCCCTTCTAAGTTGATAGATGCATTTAGGGCATGGGTCAGCAACCTGTAGATCGCGGGAAGGGGACTGGTAGATCACGATCTGGTCTTGCTGACCAGCTATCCCAGAACATCACACAGAGTGCAATGCAGAGGGACTACTTGTAAAGTTGGAGCTGTAGTAGGGAGCTAGGCTCCTGTCCTATACGGATTGGGGTGCACTTTCCGAACGCAGAAGTTTTGGTGCACTTTCAGAAAGTCCACCACACCTGCAGGATATAATAGAAGTCTATAGCAAAGCGCAGCTAACCCAGGACAGTTGCAGATTCAGAATAGAATTCCGAAGTCAGTGGCAATCAAAGCACATTTGGAAAGCACATCTTTATCCTTTATCAATGTGCAGCAGTCTTTTTTCATTTTGAGTAATGGTATGACTGTAGTGGGGTAATGCCCTGTACACACAGTCGGACTTTCCGCCGGATCAAGTTGTCGGAAAATCAGATTGTGTGTGGGCTCCATCTGACTTTTTCCATCACACAAAGTTTGAGAGCTGAACCTAAAATATTCCGACAACAAAATCCGACCATTTAAATTCCGATCGTGTGTAGACAATTCCGACGGACAAAGTGCCACGCATGCTCAAAATAAATTACCGGATGAAAGCTATTGGCTACTGGCCCGTTTATAGTCCTGTTGTACGTTTTCCACGTCACCGCGTTCCGAACGATCGGATTTTCCGACAACTTTGTGCGACTGTGTGTATGCAAGACAAGTTTGGGCCAAAATCCCTCAGAAAAAATCATTTGTCAGATTTTGTCGTTGGAAAGTCTGACCGTGTGTACAGGGCATACCACTGCTGCTTTACGAATGGACCCCTAAGTGAACATGTTTACCTTAAGACCGATGCAGTGTCTTCTGCCTAATGTTCAAGGAAATGTAGGTATGAGGCACTGAACCTCTCACCCATCTAATGCAAGGTGTCAATGAGACTTCGGAGAATGACCTCAGCAGCTGCACAACAAGGCACGGATCCCCCAAGCAAAAGAGGTCATCTACTTTGAGAAGTCAATGTGAAACGCGTAAAACCGTTGAGGTCTGGGTGGCAACTTCCCGAGACTGGAACATGTGCAGTTGACCCAGAAACATGGATTGTGCATAATTCTGTTGAACTTGTAATATACAGTTGTCTGTGAGTATAGCCTTGGCCGAATGTTTTGAGAATGACACAAATATAAATTCTACCATGTCTGCTACTTCAGTGTTGTTAGATCTTTTTGTCAGATGCTACTATGGTATACTGAAGTATAATTACAAGTATTTCATAAGTGTCAAAGGCTTTTATTGACAACACATTACCTTTATGCAAAGAGTCAATATTTGCAGTGTCGAGTCTTCTTTTTTAAGACCTCTGCAATTCTCCCTGGTATTCTGTCAATCAACTTCTGAGCCACATCCTGACTGATCACAGCTCATTCTTGCATAATCAATGCTTGGAGTTTGTCAGAATTTTGGGGGGTTTGTTCACTCGCCTCTTAAGGATTGACCGCAAATTCTCAATGGGATTAGGATCTGGGGAGTTTCCTGGCCATGGACCCAAAAGTTTGATGTTTTGTTCCCCAAGCCATTTGGTTATCACTTTTGCCTAAAGGCAAGGTGCTCCATCATGCTGGAAAAGTCATTGTTCCTCACCAAACTGTTCTTGGATGGTTGGGAGAAGTTGGTCTCGGAGGATATTTTTGTACCATTCTTTATTCATGGCGGTGTTCTTAGGCAAAATTGTGAGTGAGCCCACTCCCTTGGCTGAGAAGCAACCCCGCACATGAATGGTCTCAGGATGCTTTACTGTTGCATGACACAGGACTGATGGTAGCGCTCACCTTTTCTTCTCAAGGTTTTTTCCAGATGCCCCAAACAATCAAAATGAGGATTCATCAGAGAAAATTACTTTACTCCAGTCCTCAGCAGTCCAATCCCTGTACCTCAGAATATCAGTCTGTCCCTGATGCTATCCTGGAGCGAAGTGGCCTTTTTTGCTGCCCTTCTTGACACCAGGCCATCCTCCAAAAGTCTTCTCCTCACGGTGCATGCCCATCCGCTCACACCTGCCTGCTGCCATTCCTGAGCAAGCTCCGCACTGGTGGTGCCCGGATCCCGCAGCTGAATCAACTGTAGGAGACGGTCCTGACGCTTGATGGACTTTCTTGGGCACCCTGAAGCCTTCTTCACAAATGCAGTGGAAACATTTTTTTAAATTTTCATGGCAAAGAGGGACTTTGCAATTAATTGCAATTCATCTGATCACTCTTCATAACATTCTGGAGTATATGCAAATTGCCATCATAAAAACTGAGGCAGCAGACTTTGTGAAAATTTAAATTTGTATCATTATGAAAACGTTTGGCCACGGCTTTATGTATTTATTTTATCGTCACAATAAAAAAGGTTTATAAAGGTAATGTGCTAGGCTGGTGCACCCTCTTTCTTTGCTTTTTCTGTTTAGTTATTGGGACTTCCCCAGTCCTAAGAAGGCAGGAAGGCATGGTGGCCGTTGTTATTTGAAGAGAGGATGAGTGAAGGTCTATTGGAGCCTGAACATTACACTCGAGTGCAGGAGGTTGTTTGTATCTGTCTTTAGATGGTAGCAGGGCCCTGACGAAGAGGTATTTTTGCTTGAAACGCGTATGAAACTATCTATCATCTTTTTCTCAAAGTATTATCAGTAATACAGAATAGAATGGACTCTAATGGCGCTTTATTATTTGTTTTTACCTGGATTCCTGCTTAACGCTAGCAGTTTATTGCCAGTTAAAAAGTTATCTCTTAGCATCAAGTTTGAAGTTGATGCCATCCATTTAATGCAGCTATTAAGTATGTGCCACGAGACTCGGAGCTCACTGATATTATTTAAATTTGTGCTTTAGTTGTTCACTGCGACTCCTGATTACATGCATGGTTAGGCTTTCATTTATGCCGAAGTTAAGAAAAAAACAACGAAAAAAAAAAAAAAAAAACTGACAACGTTATCCCTGCGATGTTTGATGCCCTGAGGGTCCTGCAGGAAATTAAAATAAAAATGAATCGTAATATATATGACATAAAGACTGGGAGAGGTGAGTCGGCGGGCTGCATTCCATGCAAATAGCGTGCTCTGTGCTGGGAACCCGGCCCCAGGCATCGGAGGGTTACAATAGGCAGCATTAAAATGTATCAATGGCGTGAAAAGTGAACGGCGGCTAAAATGCCGGTGCTCCCGCGGTGTGCGTGGCCCCCGTAAAATAATGTTTATTATTTAGTCGCGGCTTTCATTTCTCGCAAAAGGGAGCTGGGGGGGGGGGGGGGGCTGTTTAGAATTGTAAAATTGTAAGATGCTCAGAGTAATTATGGGAGAAGTGGAGTTCATCTTGGGTGTTCGCCTCCCCACCAGCGGTTTATTAAAGTCAGGTGGCACGCTGGGTTGGAACGCCGTTTCCATGGATACCCACCAGCCCATGTAACCAACGGAGTGCATGAAATGAGGGTGTTGCTGAGATCAGCGTTACAGGTTGAAGATTGCTTAGAGGGAACTCCATATATCCCATAATTACTCCACTTTAACCCCCCCCCCCCCCTCCCAGAAAAAAAAAAAATAAAAAAAAATATATATATATATATATATATATATATATATATATATATATATATATATATATATATACAGATATATATATATATATATATATATATATATATATATATATATATATATATATATCTATATACAGATATATCTATATATCTATCTATCTATATATATATATATCTATCTCTATATATATATATATATATATATATATATATCTATCTATGCAGTATATCTTATTTTAAACAACATTGCGATTTTATCACGACAACTCTTGATATGACTCTGCATCTGCAGGGTACTCTTTTGTGAGTGCTATGCGACACCCCTAAAGTCAATTAACCACTTCAGCCCCAGAAGGTTTTATCCACTTCCCGACCAGGCCATTTTTTGCGCTACGGCACTACGTCGCTTTGACTGACAATTGCGCGGTCGTGCGACGCTGTGCCCAAATAAAATTGTTGTCCCTTTTTTTCCCACAAATAGAGCTGTCTTTTGGGGGTATTTGATTACCTCTGCGGGGTTCCCTTTAAACAAAAAAATAACAACAATTTTTGAAAAAAAAAACAATATTTTTTACTTTCTTCTATAATACATGACCCCAAAAAATGTAAAAAAATAAACAATTTCCTTATCAATTTAGGCCAATATATATTCTGCTACATATGGTCAAACAAAATCACGTATATTGATTGGTTTGCGCAAAAGTTATAACGTCTGCAAACTATGGGATAGTTTAGGGACTTTTATTTATTTATTTATTTTACTAGTAATGGCGGTGATCTGCGATTTTTAGTGGGACTGCGACATTGTGGCGGACAAATCGGACACCAAATGACACTTTTTGGTGACCAATGACACCAATACGTTGATCAGTGCTATAAAAATGCACCAATCAATGTATTAATGGCACTGGCAGGGAAGGGGTTAACACTAGGGGGTAGGGTTGCCACATGTCCGGGATTCACCTGGACAGTCCGGGTTTTGAATGATCTGTTCGGGTTTCAGCCAACCTGAAATCTGGATACATTATTCAGACAGGAATGTGGCTCGGAACAGGGCCTGACAGGAGGGTGAGGGGGCACTATGTGCACCACATTACTATTCTCTTTGGAGTGCCCAAAGGTGTCCAAGGTCTGCTACAATCCTATAGTGTGTACTAAAAGAAAACAATGTACGGTGCGCCGTTAAAGTGTTCGGGTTTGGCTTGAAGAAAAAGTGGCAACCCTACTAGGGGGCGATCAAGGGGTTAAGTGTGTTCCTTGGGGGGTGTTTCTAACTGTGGAAGGGATGGATTCACTGGAGGAAAAGAGAGATTGTGATTTAGTTTAGCTAAAAAACAGATCAGCGGTGTGCTTTGTTCACATCGGCACACCGCTAATCCGTCTCTCTTGTGAACGATCATTTCAATCACAGCCCCAGGAGCGGCACGCTAGGCGCGTGTGCGTGCCCCCCAAGCCGTGTGCATGAAATAACATACACGTGATTTTGCACACTCGGGCCACCCTGCCGCAGCGGCGTTCCAGAAGCAGTTAAAGTGGAGCTGCAGCACCCCCTCCACATACTGAAGTTCTCCACATACCGCAGCTGCTGACTTTTAATATTCGGACACTTACCTGTCCTGGAATCCAGCAATGTTGGCACTCCAGCTAATGTTCCCATTGGCTCTCGGGTGCTGCCGCAGCCATTCCTTGTAAGGGAAACCGGCAGTGAAGCCTTGCAGCTTCACAGCTGATCCCCTAGTGCTCATGTGCGAAGCGTGCTGCTGTCAGGGCTCTGCTCTCGCTGTGCGGGCGGAATTGCGTGCGCATGCATGCGCACGCGCGCCGTTAGGCAGTCTAAGCATCGGCGCGTGTGTGCGTGCCAGTATGCACCTCAGGCGCGCGCACAACGGCGGCGCGTGCGCACTAGCGCGGTTTGGCGCCAGTGGCCCTATTTAAAGGTACAGCTGCATGTGTTCAGTGCAGTTTGTCTGCAGCTTATACCTGAAACTTCTGCTACCTGTTCATGTGATTGCCAGTACTGACCCGGCTTACGTCTGACTCTGCTGATCTCTCCCGCCCTGATCCTGGCCTGCCTGACTCTGTTTATGGAATGCCTATTTGCTGCTGAACCTTTGCTAGCCTGTGACAGTGCCTTGCCTGCCGTTTCTGCCTGATTGCCTACTTGTTTTGACGTGGCTCGTCTGACCAACCCTCTGCTTGTCCCAAGCGTGCTGAGTCCATTCCGGATCCGCTGCTGTCGTTTCTGTGCCTCCTTCTACCCGGCTTGCTGCTGGTCCTGCTGCTCTCCCTACTTCTGCCAGCTCTGCCAGCTCATACCAGCCTCTGCCAGTTCCTGCAGTTCCAGCCAATCCGGAGGACCATCTACACCGCATGCACCAGCTGCTGCATCCGCTGAGACGCTCCTACCCCGCTGCACTCACAGGACCACTGTCTCACTCCAGTGGGCCCTGAACCAGAGTCGTAAGAGAGGTCTTCTTCCATCAAGTCAGGCTCACCACCCAGGTACCTAACAGCTGCACTTTCTGAATGGCCCGGCAGCGGGGGAAGGAGGAGGCGGGGCCGAACGTCTGACGTTACACACTGTAGCGAGGTCCAACGGAAGTGGGGACAGGTACCTGTCAAAAACAGGTACCTGCCCCCCCCCCCCCCCGAAAGGTGCCAAATGTGACGCTGGGGAGGTGGGGGAGGAGGAGGCAGATAAGCGGAGCTTCCAATTTTGGGTGGAACTCCGCTTTAAAGCAGAACTCCAGCCAAAAATGACAAGATGAAAATCAATAACCCTTAAAATTCAAATAACAAAAATGGGGTATGCAGGATACGTAGGAGGAGGAGGAGGGAACATTTTTAAGTGTAGTTAATGTAGGGCATTGCCACCATTTTAAAGTGTTACTAAACCCAGGACTCTGCATTCACTATATCTGGTCTTCCACAGTACACAGAACATGGAAATGCGATTATTTTAGTAAATATGAACTGCTAAATACCTTTTCTCATCTGCAGTATATAGCAGCCTTGTGACTTTTATCAGTTACTGGTTAAAGCTTGTAGGAGAAGCTTATATTCTCCTATGAATGTCCTATGAGGCTGTAGGACCCCTGCCCCTCTGTCTGGATGGTGCTGATTGGCCCTGTGCTGATCACATACACTCTCCCAAGAAAAAAAAAAAACTCTCTAGCAAAACACACCAACCTGAGTATGTGTAGCGTGCCGCCACGGCTCTGTTCTATCATGAGATGGATTGGGGACAGTGGAAGAAGGGGAGGATCAGAGAAAACAGGATCAAACAGCCTTTTTACACATTGTGGAGGATTAATCCCTTGGGTTCCACAGTAAGTATAACAAATATGCTTTACTGCATATACAGACTGATTTTACTGTTGTGGGTTTAGTAACACTTTGAAATTAAATAAGGGAAATTCCATGTTTATTGGGCATATCCTTGTCCTGGGTCAGTCAGGGTGAAACTTTTCAGCAAATAATACGGCCTGGTAGGGAGAGATCCAGAGACTGACCGGAAAACGGGCCAAACTACCATATTGCAGCAAACAGGACTTCCATGTGGAAACTGATTGAGTGAGTGACTTATGTGAGACCATTATCAGCAGATGGAGCCTAAAGCAACATAACCTGCCAGATTGTTGGGTTATTTCAGAATAGTGAAAATGGCAATTACATGGGCAAGTATGATAACACAAAGAGAAGGAAGGAGAGGAAGAAAGAAGGAAGGAGAGAGAGGAAGGAAGGAAGAGGAGAGAGGAAGGAAGGAAGAAAGGAAGAAGGGAAGTAAGGAAGCAAGGAAAGGGAAAGTGGAAGCCAGGAAGGAAGAATTAAAGCAGTATTAAACCCAGAAGCAAACATATGTTATAGTGCAGCCTACCAGTCCTTAAATGTGATGGCTGCACTAGTTTTCTTTTTTATGCTTTCTTTCTTTTTTCACCTGGTGATCCTGCAGATGTAGCAGTTAGGGGGTTGAGACCAGCCATTTAACACTGACAGGGGTGCTTACAATGATTGTTTTCTGTGTGTCCTAGGTGGGAGGAAGAGAAAGCTAATAGGAGAGGAAGAGGAGAGGTAGAGGAGAGGGGAGAAGAGGAAGAAGAGAGGAGAGGGAAAAGAGAGGAAAGGAGAGAGGATGGGAGGGGAGGAGAGGAAAGGAGAGGTTAAAGAAAAGGAAGAGAAGAGAAGGAAATGAGAGTGAGAGTAGATAAAGAAGAAAGGAAGAGTAGATGAAGAAGAGAGGAAAGGGAGAGGAATAGGAGTGGAAGAGTAGAAAAGAGAAAGAGGAGAGGAAGACAAGTAGAAGAGTAAAGATAAGAGGACGAGGAAGAAGAGAGGACAGGAAGAGAAGAGGAGAAGAAGACAAAAAGAAAAGTAGATGAAGAAGAGGGGAAGAGGAGAGGAGAAGAAAACAAGAGGAAGAGTAGATGAAGAAGAGAGGAAGAGGAGAGGAAGACAAGAGGAAGAGTAGATGGAGAAGAGAGGAAGAGGAGAGGAGTGGGAGAGGAGAAGAGAAGAAGACGAAAAATATAGGCGTGGGAGAGGAGAGAAGAATAGAGAAATAGGAGAAGAGAGGAAGAGGAGAGGGGAGGAGAGGAAGACAAAAAGAAAAGTAGATGAAGAAGAGAGGAAGAGGAGAGGAGAGGAAGACAAGAGGAAGAGTAGATGTAGAAGAGAGGAAGACAAGAGGAAAAGTAGATGAAGAAGAGAGGAAGAGGAGAGAAGTGAGAGAGGAGGAAATAGGAAGCAGAAAAAGATAGGAGAGGGAGAGGAGAGAAGGATGGAGAAAGAGGAGAAGAGAGGAAGGGGAGAGGAGTAGAGCAAGACAAAAAGAAAAGTAAATGAAGAAGAGAGGAAGAGGAGAGGAAGACAAGAGGAAGAGTAGATGAAGAAGAGAGGAAGAGGAGAGAAGTGGAAGAGGAGAAGAGAGGAAGACGCAAAAAATAGGAGAGGGAGAGGAGAGAAGAATAGAGAAAGAGGAGAAGAAAGGAAGAGGAGAGGAGAAGGGAGGAGAGGAAGACAAGAAGTGAGGAACAAGAAAGGAAGAGTAGATTAAAAAGAGAGGAGAGGAGAGGAAGAGGAAGGAAAATGTAAGGAAAAGGACAGACGGAAAGGGGGGTGGGCAAGGTTGGGGGTGGGGAGAAACCTTGCAGCCAGTTTAATCAGCATGTGTGTTCTTCTATATTGATGAACTGAACTATATTTTGTTGCTCTGCATGTATACAAATCAGTTAGTCATATCATTTTAATTATGTATCTTGCTGCCTCCAGGCTGTTGGATCTATTAGAGAGCACTGACTTACAAAGTAATCACTTTTTGGGTTGCTCAGTTATGGCTTGTTCTATACTGTATAATTAAAAAGAGTCCCTGCGAGATACTTAATTGTTCCATGTTACTTTCTTGATCTGACCTACAGGGAGCAGGATTCCGGAGAGAGGGATGATGGGAAATGCCGCTGGTCAAGGTGATGGGGTGACACACATTATCTATCATAATAAGACAGCCTGGGGACACTATTTAGCAATGCAGAATGTAAACTAAAAATTCAGTGGACAGAATGACTTAAAGTAAACTTGCGCAACTAGAGAATATGATAAAATAAAACAAAAATGCAAATAGAAGCTACTAATACTAAAAACTGCATTTCAGAATGATTATTAGAGCCTGAATTATAGACAGATAAAGTTATATGCAATACCTTTCTTGGCTTACCCCGGTTTAAATCACTTTGTCGCAGGTTTAGGGGCAAACTATTGGGCATTTCTCCTGAATGTTTTGCTGCTGTACTTATTTTGCCCACTAGAGGGCTCACCCTTCTTATATTACAAATTGAAATCAGCATGTAAGCAGGGGTTAGGACCCTTTTAGGGCGACACTACCTTGTTCCCTTTCTGAGGCTGATGTAAAGAAGTCATAGGGGTTTATTTACTAAAGACAAATAGGCTGTGCAGTTGCTCCAGAGCTTAGTAAACGAGCAGAAGCTCTGCTGTCTTCCATCTGACCAATCACGTGCAAGCAAAATGCTATTTTTTTTAAATGTTATTTGCACATGATTGGGTACTCTTTGCAAAGTGAAGATTTAACGCATTTACTAAGCTCTGGGGCAACTGCACTTGCAGAGTGCACAGTCTATTTTGCTTTAGTAAATCAACCCCATAGAGTCCCTCGAGATGTGACAATAAGGAGCCAAAAAACCTTGGTGGGCCCTGAACATTTGGGGTATGGAGGTGTGAGAAGTAAGAGATGAGAACAGAATGCTGGCTGGAAACCCCTCTGTGTAGGATGTGATTTGCTACATGAAGATCTTCTCTAAGCCCTTGTACACACGGTCGGACATTACGACAACAAAATCCGTCTGATTTTTTCCGAAACTGGTCTTGCATACACACGGTCGGACAAAGTTGTCGGAAAATCCGGTCGTTCGTAACGTGATGACGTTATTTAGTTACGACGGGACTATGTTCAGGCTAGTAGCCAATAGCTTTGGTCTAGGAATTTGATCTGAGAATCCGTGGCACTTTGTCCGATCGGAATTCTCTACAAACTATCGGTCAAAGTCCGATCGGACCATGTTGTCGGAAAAAATTTTATATCCAGCTCTCAAACTTTGTTGGTCGGACATTCCGACGGAAACAGTCCGATGGAGCCCAGACACGGTCGGATTTTCCGACAACGCGGTCCGATCGGACATTTTCTGTCGGAATGTCCGACTGTGTGTACAAGGGCTTAGACTAGGATGGGTTATGTCGTTCCTAAGTCAATAAAATGTTGAAAAAAGGAAGATCTCTCTTGATTATCCTCTGTGCACATCTACTCCGAGCGTTACTCCCGGTTTACAGTCATTTTGAGCCCCTCCCCCCTCCCCTTTCCTGCCTATCCCTGTAGCTCTTAATATGTGTATTGTTACTGTAAACCTAACTCATATTACGTCATACTTATTGATCTGTATCATCAGAACTGTTACTATTTTCTATGGCTCACAGTCGCACTTGGTACAGTTTAACAATGTTGATTACATTTGAACATTTGCACAGGTTTATATCATGTATCTTTCAAAACTTTAACCACTTGCCGCCCGCCATATAGCAAAATGATGTTAGCAAAGTGGTTGCGTTATCCTGACAGGACGTCAACTGACGTTCTCAGGATATCAAGCCGCTGCGCACCCCTAGGGGGGGTGCGCATCGCGACGATCGTCATTGCGGCGTGTCAGTCTGACACACCGCAACTCCGATCTAGGTAAAGAGTCTCTGACGGAGACTCTTTGCCACGTGATCAGCTGTGTCCAATCATGGCTGATCACGATGTAAACAGGAAGAGCCGTTGATTGGCCTTTTCTCACTCGCGTCTGAAAGTGGGGTTGCTGCTGACCAATAGGGGACTTGCTTATGAGCATTCTTGCTGAACCACTATTGAATCAAGGACAAGACGAGTCACTTGGAGGTTGTATTGCATCCTGGACTGTGTGCAATATTGAGCTGAAGTTAGTTGGTAGGATATGCAATATTGAGCTTTTCAGATGGTAGGATTGGCAGGTTGGATATACATTTTGATTTATTCTGAAAGTAAGGGTCAGAATGGGAACATTATTTTGCAGGTTTGATAAGTATATAACATAACAAAATTTGTGTGGTAAATCCTCTTTTTCTCCCAAAAAACTAAATCAGGTTTTGGACATCAAGAACTAACCTAGTGGAGAATGCGGACCTGCCAGTTGATTTTGATTCAGTTCTTAGGAGATCCAAGATCCCATCAGTCAAGGGTAGTTCCAGTAGTCATGGGCTGTGGTCATATTTACCCAGTAGAAAGTGGGTGAAGGGGTGTATTGGACAGAGGGAAGGGTGAGAGTAGATGGGAGTAATTGGGAGCCCTAGTGCTCTTAGGAGATCCAAGATCCAATCAGCCAGGGGTGTTTCCCCTGATAGTCATATATCTACTGAGCTGTCCGCAAAATTGCCCAATAGAAAGAAAGCAGGTGACCAAAGTTATCTTGAGTTTGGCCATAGTGTCTGTGAGTTTTGCTGTTAGTTACTTGTATGCAATGAACTCTAGATTTGTTCTAAGCCCAGCCAATCGGTTCTCCTCTACTTGCTTCTGGCAGACACGAGTGAGGAAAAGCCAATCACCGGCTCTTCCTATTTACACTGTGATCAGCTGTGATTGGACATGGCTGATCATGTGGTAAAGAGTCTCCGTCGGAGACTCTTTACTGAGATCGTAGTTGCAGTGTGTCAGGCTGACACGCCGCAATGACGATCGTCGCGATGCGCACCCCCCCTAGGGGTGCGCAGCGGCTTGATATCCTGAGAACATCATTTGATGTCCTGTCAGGATAACGCAACCACTTTGCTGGGGGTGCGCATCGGTTTAATATCCTGAGGACATCAAATGACGTCCAAGCAGGATATTGAAACCACTTTGCCGCCGTCATTCTGCTATATGGCAGGCGGCAAGTGGTTAAAAAAAAAATGAATTAATTAACAGTAGTGTCACTTAAAGGTACACTCAGCAAAGCTCAATGAGGAGAGTTACGAGATCTGATTGGGGGGGAAGAGACATACACCCCTCCAAACACCACACATGAACAAAGCTGAGGCTGTGTGCTGGAGCTCCCTCCCCTGTCATCATTTTTCTTTGGTGTCAGGAAAACTTGTCATTTTGAAGTGACTCATGCTGATAGCAGAGGAATGAAGCAGCAGAGAGCAATGACACTTAAGGGCTGATTTACTAAAGGTAAATAGACTGTGCACTTTGCAACTCTGCAAGAGCAGTTGCTCCACAGCTTAGTAAATGAGCAGAAGCTCTACTGGCTTTCATCATTCAATCATGTGCAAGCTAAAATACTGGGTTTTTTTTTCATTTTCCTTGCACGTGATTGGGTATTCTTTGTAAAGTCAAGCCTTACGTCATTTTCTAAGCTCTGGAGGAACTGCACTTTGCAAAGTGCACAGTCTATTTGTCTTCAGTAGATCAACCCCTTTAAGTCTTGTGCATGAAGATTATAATAAATATGTACTGAGTGGCTCTTCTGATGGAGGCTCTTCTTCCTACAGATCATTCGCAGTTTAATGATTGATTTTCTTCGTTGTCTGAAGTTGTTCTTTAATACTAAGCACTTCCTAATGTTTCCCGACGATATGAATAGTCAGGTTTACATGAAACACTCAGTACTCCATTCCTTATGCGATCCAATAATCTTTATGCTGTGTGACCTCCGCCTGACCCCCCCCTCGATGCGTCATAAATTCTGCACACATTGCCAGAATCCTTTCTCTCTGGGATGCTGTATGTTTGACTTCCAACATGGCTTATTTATTGAAAACATCAATTTTGTATCAGCGCTGCACTGCAGCCTCTTCTCACGTACCCATGACAGCTCTATAAAGAGATTGGAGGCTCATCCGTTCCCATTCCCCCCTCCATCATACATCTTCTCCACTCTGCATAAGTACCGCCAGCAAACCTAATCCCAGGATGGGGATGCTCCCCTTTTTGTGAGGTTCACAGCAGGTTGATATAGGGAACAGGAGGGTAAGGAAGGGGCATTGTGTGTAATGGCTGGTCTTTTCAGGACATAGACTGGTGGGAAACTGTCAGAGACAATGCAAAATCAAAAGTCGTAAAAGTCACACTGTCAATTCTCATTTCCAAGGATATGCAATATTATGAAATATTCTGGTGCGACTTTGTGTTTACAAGTTAAAAACATGTTTTTTTTTTTGCTAGAAAATTACTTAGAACCCCTAAATATTATACATTTTTTTCTAACACCCTAGAGAATAAAATGGCGGTCATTGCCAATATTTTCTGTCACACCATATTTTTGCAGCGGTCTTACAAGTGCACTTTTTTTGAATAAAAAAATAATTGATTATTGTGAAAGATAATGTTACGCCGAGTAAATTGATACCCAACATGTCACGCTTCAAAATTGCGCCCGCTTGTGGAATGCCGTCAAACTTTTACCTTTAAAAAATCTCCATAGGCGGCGTTTAAAAACTTCTACAGGTTGCATGTTTTGAGTTACAGAGGAGGTCTGGGGCTAGAATTCTTGCTCTCGCTCTAACGATCGCGGCGATACCTCACATGTGGGGTTTGATAACCGTTTTCATATGCGGGCGCTACTCACATATGCGTTTGTGCGCGAGCTCGTCAGGACGGGGCACTTTAAACAATTTTTTTTCTTCTTATTTTTTTTAGTTAATTTTATTTATTTTTACACTGTTTTTAAAAAAAGACGGACAAGTCCCGATCGAATAGTTTTCGAAAAATAGAATAGAAAACAAAGGAATAGAATAAAAAAAAAGTTTTTTTTTTCTATTCTAATCCTTTATTTTCTATTCTATTTTATTCTCTTCGAAAATTTGAAAACTATTTGAATTTGAAAAGTATTCAAATTTGAAAACTATTTGAATTCGAAAAGTTTTGCGAATAGTTCTTGAATTCAAATAGTTTTCCAATTTCCAAAAAGATTAAAATAGAATAGAAAATAAAGGAAAATAATAGAAAAAAAAATAGATTTTTTTCTATTCTAGTCCTTTATTTTCTATTCTATTTTATTCTCTTTGGAAATTGAAAAACTAGTCGAATTTGAAAAGATTTCGAATTCAAATAGTTTTCCAATTTCTAAAAAGAATAAAATACAATAGAAAATATAGGAATAGAATAGAAATTTTTTTAAAAGTTTTCGAATTCGAATTTGAAAACTATTTGAATTTGTAAAGTTTTTGAATTCGAAAACTATTTGAAAAGTATTAAAAAATTATTTGAAAATGATTCAAATTTCGTCTGAATTATTTTCTTTTCGTTATTTCGGATTCGTTTAAACTTGGTACTTCTAATTCGGAAGTTCAAATACATCTGAATTTGCAAATAACAAAAATTTGTCTGAATTTGAAAAGTTTTCAAATTCGTATAGTTTTTGAATTCAAATCGTTTTTCAATTTCCAAAAAGAATAAAATAGAATAGAAAATAATGAAATAGAATAGAAAAAATTTTTTTTTCCTATTCTATTTTTTTATTTTCTATTCTATTTTATTCTCTCTGTAAATAGGAAAGCTAGTTGAATCTGAAAAGTTTTCAATTCGAACATGAAAAGTTTTCGAATTCGAATTTGAAAAGTTTTCGAATTCGAATTTGAAAAGTTTTCGAATTCGAATTTGAAAAGTTTTCGAATTCGAATTTGAAAAGTTTTCGAATTCGAATTTGAAAAGTTTTCGAATTCGAATTTGAAAAGTTTTCGAATTCGCATAGTTTTTGAATTCAAATAGTTTTCCAATTTCCAAAAAGAATAAAATAGAATAGAAAATAAAGAAATAGAATAGAAAAGAATAAAAAAAATCCTATTCTATTTTTTCTTATTTTCTATTCTATTTTATTCTCTTTGGAAATTGGAAAGCTAGTTGAATCTGAAAAGTTTTCAATTCGAACGTGAAAAGTTTTCGAATTTGGATTGGAAAAGTTTTCGAATTTGAAAACTATTTGAATTTGAAAAGTTTTCGAATTCGTATAGTTTTTTAATTCAAATAGTTTTCCAATTTCCAAAAAAGAATAAAATAGAATAGAAAATAAAGAAACAGAATAGAAAAAAAAAATATTTTTTTTAATATTCAATTTTTTTTTTATTTTCTAATCTATTTTATTCTCTTTGGAAATTGGAAAGCTAGTTGAATGTGAAAAGTTTTTGAATTTGGATTGGAAAAGTTTTTGAATTCGAATTTGAAAACTATTTGAATTTGAAAAGTTTTTGAATTCGTATAGTTTTTGAATTCAAATAGTTTTAAAATTTCCAAAAAGAATAAAATAGAATAGAAAAAAATTTTTTTTTCCTATTCCATTTTTTTATTTTATATTCTATTTCCTGGTGCCTCCATGGCAGCATACCTGTGACAAGCTCCGCCTTGGCTCCTCCCTCAGGACTAGTGAATATTATAAAAGAAAAGGTTAGTACAGCCCCCGCATTCTCCTTTTTTTCCTCATACCTCATGGCAGTGAATCCTGGTCGGCGTCCTTACCTTCTGCATTCGGCAGCGTCCGTCCGGGTTCAAGCCTCTCCCGGACGCAGTTCCTTCTCTTGGGCAGCTAAATGCGCTTATAAGGTTGGAAGTCCCTTCTGTAGGATCTTTTGGGACAAGCAGTTTGTCTCTTAAGTAAGAGCTTTACCTGCAGTATGGGCGTTCAGGCTCCAGTCTATGGCAGCAGAGGTAGCAGCTTTTGCTCTGTCCCTGAGGTTTGTTTTTTCCCTCCAGTCTCATCTGTCCTTCCTCTCTCCTGCGCTCTGTTTCCGCGGTCCCCATAGTCCTAGCAGGCCCCCCTTTCCTTTCCCATGTGTGTTTGTCACTCCCAGACTCACTAGGGGCCGCGCGCGGCGAGTCTGTGTCATTTTATAATAGTATAGCGTTTCCGCCGTCGTCTGCGCATGCGCCGGCGGGTCGTATGTTTCGACGGTCAGTTTTGACGTTCGGCGCGTGCGCGGTAGCGTCGGAAGCTTCGGCGGCCATCTTTTTTGAGGGCGAATGGTTCTTTTTGCCCTCAGAGTGTCAGAGGAGGAGCTTTAGCACGACATCACTTCCCCTCCTCCTATTTATTTCCCCAGCAGCACAAGTGAAATGCCTGTGGTCAACAAGAGAATTACACTCTAGAGTTCCAGGCTATTCCCACCCCTGTTAAGGTAAGGCATGTTTTAATGCATTTGTTTTTGTACTTGTGATCATCCGAATATATTGGTATAGCTCTGATGGAATGTCTCTTTTCACTTAAAAAGAATTAATTTATTAATATATTAAATTATTTAAATCGGAGCCTCCAAAAAAAAAAAAAATATATATAAAAAATGGATTTAAAAAAAAAAAAAAAAAAAACACAAAAACACAACACACAGTAACGGGGGGTGGGAATCGTCACTTTTGTAGGCAAATTCCCTTCTTTTCCGTGAATCAGCGCACGACTGGTTGACGCCTTTTTCCTCTGACTCTTTCCTAGCCGTTACCTCTGCTAAGCCGCCTAAACATGAGCCTTTCGCCGCCCGCTCAAGATCCTACTCTACTCCCAAGGTAAGGACCTACGCCCAGGTAAGTTTAAAAAAAAAAAAAAAAAAAAGAGTGCACTAAGGACAATACTTTTGTATTTCAGTCCTGTACGCCAGAAGACGTCTAAGAAGACCTCAAGGCGATATGGAGATGACGATGATGATTCCTGTCACAGCAGAGACAGGTCACCCAGACATGGGCATTACAGAAGCGGCAGGAAAGCTTCAGCTAAGAGGCGCCGTCATTCGCGCTCCCCGAGACCTAGACCTACCAGATGTCAGGCCTGCGGAGGCTCCCCACTTCCGGACAAACTAATTTGTCGAGACTGCCTTAGAGACTATGCAGCAGACAGAGAGTCTGAGAGCCTACAGGTGGCAGATCTCCTTAAAAAGGCAGTAAAAGACTCCCTTACGGAATTGGTCGCTACAAGGCCGACACAACAACCGGCATCTCCTCCTCAGGAGCTGATGGCGGAGGCCTCCATTCCTGGTCCATCCACCAGTGGAAGTGGTCGTCTGTTCCCTCCCTCCTCCTCTAAGCATCAGGACGAAATGGCCATTTCAGAGGATTCCTCAGATGACACAGATGCCTCTGGCTTTGCCTTTGCCATGGTCCAGCCCTATGTGCAGGCCGTTAAACAAGCAATCGGTTGGGAGGATTCCGTGGAGGTCAGGAAGTCCAAATCATACTTCCCCTTCCTTAAGCGCCAGATCTCCTTCTTCCCTCTTATGGAGGAAATCAGGGAGGTGATCGAGGAAGAATGGGGGAGGACAGACAAAAGACTTTCCACCAATCGATTGGGAAAATTATACCCTCTCTCCGAGGCAGATTCCAAAATGCTGGACGGCCCGCCGGTGGTAGATGCCGCAGTGGTAAGGCTGGCCAAGAACGTCACTTTACCCCTAGATGATTCAACCTCCTTCAAGGACCCTCTGGATAGAAGGATGGACCTTGACCTTAAGAAGGCCTATCAGATGGCAGGATATGCCTGTAAACCTGCAATAGCTCTGACATCAGTGTCCAACGCACTACGCGTCTGGACAGATAATATAGAGTCGGCAATCCAACAGGATATCCCTAAAGAAGAGATAATAAGGGCATTGGATGAGCTGAAGCTCTCAGCCGACTTCATTGGAGAAGCCGCCATCGATTCCATTCGTTGCTCCGCAAGGGCAATGCTTCACACAGTAATGGCCAAAAGGGCACTGTGGCTAAAACCATGGGCAGCGGACGTTGCCTCGAAGCAAAATTGGTGCAAGATACCTTTTGACGGTAAAGCCTTGTTCGGGGAAAAACTCGACAAAGCCATCTCTCGGGTCACCGGCGGAAAGTCAGGCCTACTTCCTCAAGACAGGCGATCTAGACGTTTCAGATCCTCTGCACCAAGGTTCCAATATTCCAAAAATAGGGACTACCGACAATCAAGACAAGGGAAAGGCTTCAGGCACAACTGGAAGAGCACACAGTCGACGTTTCTCAAGTCCAGGAGGCAGAGGCCGGTACCTACCCCACAGGAGCCATCAAAATCTTTTTGACGCCAGGCCAGCCCAAGTGATCCCTGTGGGGGCCAGGTTGAAACAGTTCTCAAAGATTTGGGAACAAAAATGCAGGGATCCCTGGGTAGTTGCAACAGTCAAACACGGTCATTCCTGGTCCTTCCTAAACCAACCCCCCAAGGACTATTTTTCTCCGACAAGGGTGTCAAGATCTCCTCAAAAGGCGGAAGCTCTGAAGTGATTTCTTCTTTCCCTACAGGAACAACAGGCAGTAGTTCCAGTGCCTCCATCCGAGAGATTTTCAGGTTTCTATTCCACCCTGTTTCTAGTCCCCAAAAGAAACGGAGGGTGGAGACCTGTGATAGACCTAAAGAGGCTAAATCGCTACATTTTTCTGGAAAAGTTCAAGATGGAGTCTCTTCAGACGATCATTCGCGTAGTCCAACCAGGGGATTGGATGTTGTCTATAGACCTGCAAGACGCCTACTTACACATACCTATACTCCCTACGTTCCAGAAATACCTGAGATTTGCGGTGGGGCAAGTACATCTCCAATTTCGGAGCCTTCCGTTTGGCCTCTGCACGTCACCCAGAGTCTTTACAAAAACCCTGATTGCCATCATAGCACCTCTGAGAGAATTGGGGCTCCGGGTGTATCACTATCTGGACGACCTTCTACTCCTGGCGAAGAACCCAACCCAGTTATTAGAACACAGGGATATCCTGTTAACAACACTAGTGGATTTCGGTTGGAAGATAAATTACGAGAAAAGTCTTCTCTCTCCGACCCAAGAGATGGTCTATCTGGGAGCCCTGTTCAATACAATGAAAGGATCAGTGTCTCTCCCTCCTCAGAAGGTATCTTCCATTATCCAACAGATGAAGAAGGTGAGCTTGAGATCCTACCTGACAGCCTCAAATTGTTTGAGCCTGATAGGTCGGATGTCATCATGCATCCCTATGGTCCCCTGGGCCCACTGGCATTTGAGACATTTTCAGCTGGAGTTCTTAAGAATGTGGAACAAACGATATCTATCCCAACCCATACACCTGACAACCCGGATGCTCAGGAGTCTACATTGGTGGATGAAGAGACAGTCGCTTCTGAAGTCTCGCCCGCTAGGGCATGTCGACTGGATCATAATTACTACCGATGCCAGCGCAGCTGGTTGGGGAGCACATTCCAACAAGACCTCAGTACAAGGGAGATGGTCCTTCAATGCAGCAGGCGTGGTGTCCAATGTCCTGGAGCTCAGAGTGGCCTATCTTGCACTGCTAGCCCTGGAGTTCGAGATTTCGGGCAAACCAGTTCTCCTCAGAATGGACAACAGGGCCGCGGTATCTTATGTGCACCGTCAAGGGGGAACGCGCAGCAGATCCCTCCTGAACGAGGTGGAGCCCATATTCCTCTGGGCCGAAAGGAATCTGAAGGACCTGAGGGCAGTCTATCTGCCCGGCCATCTCAACTCAAGGGCAGACAGCCTTTCCCGCAGGTTCGCAGACACCAACGAGTGGTCCTTACACCCGGAAATCTTCAACTGGATAATGATCCAGTGGGGGCCCCTCGAGCTAGATCTCTTTGCGACAGCATCCAACACCAAACTGCCAAGGTTTATCTCGAGATTTCCGCACCCCCAGGCGGAGGCAACAGATGCCCTATCAGCCCCGTGGGCATGCGATCGGGCCTACGCTTTTCCCCCACGGCCCCTCATACCGAGGTTCCTGTCAAGACTCGTGAGGGAGACATCGACGGTGATAGCGGTTCTGCCATACTGGCCAAGAAGGCCTTGGTTCCCTACGGCAATGGATCTGAGCACCAGTCCTCCAGTCAAAGTTCCAATAGTACCCCTCCTCCTGTCGCAAGGATGTCACACCCACCCAGATCCCCGCAGGCTGGACCTTCACATCTGGCAACTGAAAGGGAAAGGTTCCAATCCCTAGGGTGCTCCGACAAGGTGATCGCAACCCTGCTCAAGGCAAGAAAACCATCCACAAACAACATATATGATAAAGTATGGAACAACTTCAAGACCTTCATGCTTGATAGAAACTGTGATCCAGGTTCCCCTTCGTCATCTCAAATTCTTGAGTTCCTGCAGGCAGGCCTGGACCTGGGTCTTGCATTGAGTACTTTGAAGGTACAGGTGTCAGCGATCTCAGCAGCAACCAGTAGAAGATGGGCGGAGGACCCATTGTTAATCCAATTTTTTAAGGCCGTCAGGAAGATCAGACCACCGTCTAAACAATCTTTTCCCACTTGGGACCTTACGGTCATCCTGGAGTCCTTAGCCAATCCACCCTTTGCCCCTTCGGACTCAATATCACTCTGGAACCTAACTTTAAAATTAGCCTTTCTGATAGCCATAACCTCCGGCAGGCGGGTGTCAGAGCTCCAAGCTTTGGGAGCAGATCAGGATCATATTATTTTTTACCCAGATAGAGTGGAACTTAGAACAATACGAGGGTTCATTCCCAAGGTCGCTTCATCCTTGAGCATGTCAGAACCCTGGGCACTCCCAACATTTTCTGAACAGGACTCTGTCACTCTTCATGAATTAGACATCGCCTCCACTCTGAAATGCTATCTCCAAGCCACAGCTCCATTCCGGGCTTCCATCAGACTGTTCATAATTCCCTGGGGAAAACGTAAAGGAAAGGAGGCATCAGCCAGAACGATCGCTTCATGGATCGTCAAACTCATCCACAAGGTGTACAGGACAAAGGGACTAGAGACCCCTTCAGCGGTCAGGGCGCACTCCACAAGAGCGGTCTCTGCCTCTTGGGCGGCAAGAGCGAATGTGTCGATCGAAACTATTTGTCGGGCAGCAACCTGGTCATCCCAACACACATTCCTGAAACATTACAGGGTGGACCCAGGAGCTCTCTCCTCAGTGGAGTTTGGCAGACAGGCAATCACTTCGGCCTTAGCCTCTTCTAAATAATAAATTCTTTAAATAAACCTCTAAGCATTATCCCACCCGTCTCAGCTAGTTATTTGTCACAGGTATGCTGCCATGGAGGCACCAGGAAAACAGAAAATTGTTCCATACTTACCGTAATTTTCTTTTCCTGGTGCCTATCCATGGCAGCATACATTCCCACCCTCGGTATTCTATATTAACGAGAATGCGGGGGCTGTACTAACCTTTTCTTTTATAATATTCACTAGTCCTGAGGGAGGAGCCAAGGCGGAGCTTGTCACAGGTATGCTGCCATGGATAGGCACCAGGAAAAGAAAATTACGGTAAGTATGGAACAATTTTCTGTTTTTATTCTCTTTGGAAATTGGAAAACTAGTCGAATGTGAAAAGTTTTCGAATCCGAATGTGAAAAGTTTTCGAATTCGGATTGGAAAAGTTTTTCGAATTTGGATTGGAAAAGTTTTCGAATTCGAAAACTATTTGAATTTGAAAAGTTTTCAAATTCGTATAGTTTTTGAATTCAAATAGTTTTCCAATTTCCAAAAAGAATCAAATAGAATAGAAAAAAAAAGATTTTTTTTTTCTATTCTATTTGATTCTTTTTGGAAATTGGAAAACTATTTGAATTCAAAAACTATACGAATTTGAAAACTTTTCAAATTTTTTTTCTATTCTATTTGATTCTTTTTGGAAATTGGAAAACTATTTGAATTCAAAAACTATATGAATTTGAAAACTTTTCAAATTTTTTTTCTATTCTATTTGATTATTTTTGGAAATTGGAAAACGATTTGAATTCAAAAACTATATGAATTTGAAAACTTTTCAAATTCAAATAGTTTTCGAATTCGAAAACTTTTCCAATCCGAATTCGAAAACTTTTCACATTCGACTAGTTTTCCAATTTCCAAAGAGAATAAAATAGTATATAAAATAAAAAAATGGAATAGGAAAAAAAATGTTTTTTTTTTCTATTTTATTCCTTTATTTTCTATTCTATTTTATTCTTTTTGGAAATTGGAAAACGAGACGAATGTGTAAAGTTTTCAAATTCGGATTGGAAAAGTTTTCGAATTTGAAAACTATTTGAAAAGTATTAGAAAATTATTTGAAAACGAAAACAATTTTTTATTTATTTTTTCGTTATTTCGGATTTGTTTAAATTCGGTACTATTCTAATTTCGGAAATTCCAATACATCTGAATTTTCGAATAACGAAAACTCATTTGAATTTTAATTTGGAAAGGAAATGAACCGCACATGTCTGCACATTGTGAGAAGCTCACAGTATGCGGTGAAATCAGAGTAAACCAAGAGAGAACATGGCTCGGTACAACTGACTTGATGGGAAGTCCGGAGTTCAGCTTTAATAAAATGGTTTTCGGCATCTTACAAAGAAGAAGAAGGATTTCTAGGACGGTCTTTCTCCTGGCTTCTCACAATGTCCCCCCCTCCCCCGGCGCAGGAATCTTTATAAATAGAGCGAAGTGTTAATAGATTTTCCGTTGAATGTATTCCAATAAAGGTTGTATTTTATTTTTGGTGCCATCGAAAAAAAAAAATGTATCCACATTCATATATCTTCCTCAAAGGCCGCACATGAATTTCACATGGATTGTATCCCACAGTGGCTGGAGGCGATGCAGCAATCCATTATAACTTGTCATCCCATCTTCATGTGGACTAACTGGGACTCTCCTCCGTGGAATGTTATTAGTCGCATCCTCACACCGCAGACAATTTCTCAATCTCGTCCTCCCGGCTCACACTTATTATGCTAAATTATGCAGAGAGCGAGCGCAGGACTTAGGTGATCCGCCCCACAAACCTCTGGAGCCACCAATAGGACTGAAGTATGAGAAGGCAGTTTGACAGTTCTCCACCAATCAGGTGATCACCTGCTAATTAAATTAAAATTAAATTAAAGGGCATGTCCACTCAAATTTCATTTATCAGTTTTTGGTGGATGCTGGAGAGTTAAAGTGACACTAAACAATAACCTAAGGCCCCTTTCACACTGGGGCGGTGCGGGCGTCGGCGGTAAAGCGACGCTATTTTTAGCGGCGCTTTACCGTCGTTTTAGCGACGGTCTGCGGGCGCTAGCGGGGTGGTTTTAACCCCCGCTAGCGGCCGAAAAAGGGTTAAAACCGCTCGTTTTTGGTATTGCCGGCGGTATTGCCGCGCTGTCCCATTGATTTCAATGGGTAGGAGCGGTTTAGGAGCAGTGAATACACCGCTCCTTCACCGCTCCAAAGATGCGGCTAGCAGGACTTTTTTCACCGTCCTGCCAGCGCACCGCCCCAGTGTGAAAGCCCTCTGGCTTTCACACTGGAGTGAAAGGGGCCGGTTTTTTTCAGGCGCTACACAGGCGCTATTTTTAGCGCTGTAACGCCTGAATACCGCCCCAGTGTGAAAGCAGCCTTATTCTTTAACTGCTTCACCCCCGGAAGGATTTACCCCCCCCCCCCTTCCTGACCAGAGCACTCTTTGCGATTCGGCACTGCGTCGCTTTAACTGACAATTGCGCGGTCGTGCGACGATGTCCTTTTTTTCCCCCCACAAATAGAGCTTTCTTCTGGTGGTATTTGGTCACTATAAGGGCCAGTTCACACCACATGCAGTCCAGTGCGTTTTTTTTTTCTGCATCAAAAACGCATTGGAAAGTAGGTTATATGGTTTTCAATGGCATAGTTCACACCAGTGCTTGCAGTTCCAGTGCGTTCCAGTTCCAGAGAAAAAAAAAAAGTAGAACACGCTGCATTTTTTCTCTGCACTGGACTGTACTGGAACGCTGTAAAACGTATCAAAAACGCACCGGAATGCACCAAAAACGCACCGGAACGCATCTAAATGCAGCAAAAATGCACCGCAACACACTTGTCCTTATTTAGGGCCAGTCGCAGTTCCGTTCAGTTCCGTGTGCTTTTTTTCTGCACTAAAAATGCATGCACATGCAATGGTTCTAGTTCACACCATGCAGTCAGTTTCTGGTGCAGAAACTGACCGGAAACTGACCGGAACTGACTGTATTGGTGCAGAAAAAACAGAACTGCACGGAACTGCATTTGGTGTGAACTGGCCATTTAGGAAACGCACTCCAGATGCTTTTTTGCATGCTCATTTGTAAACCATTTCAGTGCGTTTTTGATGCATTCCAGTGCGTTTTTGATGCAGTCCAGTGCATTTTTCCTCCCATTTTCTTTCCTTAACCTCAAGAGCCAGTTCACACCACATGCAGTCCAGTGTGGGTTTTTTTCTGCATCAAAATCATATAGAAAGTAGGTTATGTTTCAATGGCGTAGTTCACACCAGAGCAGTCAGTTCCAGTGTGTTCCAGTTCCAGAAAAAAAAGTAGAACATGCTGCATTTTCCTGCACTGGACTGTACTGGAACGCCGTAAAAAGTATCAAAAACTCACCGGAACGCACCAAAAATGCACTAGAACACCCATGTTCTTATTTAAGGTTAAGGGAAAAAAATGGGGGACTGCACATCAGACACTTTTGACACCATTTTGGGACCATTGTCATTTATACAGCGATCAGTGCTATAAAAATGCATTGATTACTGTATAACACTGGCAGGGAAGGGGTTAAACACTAGGGGGCGATCAAGGGGTTAAGTGTGTCCTAGGGAGTGATTCTAACTGTGGGGGGGGGGATGGGCTACCACTGACATGACAGCGATCACTGCTCCCGATGCCTCGTTTACATAGACATCTCCCCGTTTTGAGGCTCCGTGACACGATCGCAGGACACCAGCGGACATTGAGTCCACGGGATCCGTGGGCACGGTCGCGGAGTACGCGGCGGCACGCATGCGCCCACAATGCAGCGTCTTACAGGGGACGTACAAGTACGCCCATTTGCGCAGCCGTGCCATTGTGCGGACGTATATCGTCGTGCGCTGGTCGGCAAACGGTTAAATATCATCTCTACACACTAGGGATGCACCTATAATAATAATAATAATTTAGGACAATGACACACCTCCCAACTTTCTGGGATGGGAATGAGGGACACCTATTAGCAAAATTAAGCAAGTATAGGACACACCCTCTACCACGCCCCCTTAAAGGAGAATTGAACCAAAAAAAAATGATTGGTTAAACCCACAAGGGCTTTTTTTTTCCTTACCATTCCTTTATATTGGCTTTTGGCATTTACAAATGCAGCGATTTAGAAATTGGATAAGAGGTTTAGCGCTGGGAAACATTTTTTTGAAAGAAAAGTAGTGCATTTTATATACAAGTATATAGATCGGACCAAAATGAGGCACGAGTGAAGAGGAAAGAGGGACAGAGGGACATTGTTCTGTACGAGGGACAGTCCCTCGAAATCAGGGACAGTTGGCAGCTATGAAATAATCTTTTATAATAATAATAATTTAGGTCAAAATGTATTCTGCTACAATTTTTTGGTGAAAATAACCGAAATCAGTGTATATTATTTAGCCTGTAGGAAAGTTACGGAGTGTCTATCTGTAAATCGATCAATCCTAATTTGTACTCATTATGATATCTTATACCAGTGAATTTCATTGGTATAAGCAACCATTTTTACTGAGCCTTTGTCTTTTGTTGTGATTAGCTGTGATTGGCCATAGTTGATCACATGGTACAGATAAGCTGTGATTGGCCCTGTCTGTACTATATGATCACTTTGACCAATCACAGCTAGCAACACAATTGTATACAATGGATGGCATGAAAGGAAGCCATCCATTGTTTACAACTGTCCTGTGATCTGCTGTGATTGGTCAGCTTTGACTAAGCACCAGTGAGGGCGTGAAACGCGTTAGCTACAGCTTTTCCTGTACTTTGCACTGTATGGACTGTCTTTTATACCAATAAAGGTGATTGCATTGGAGTGCGGCTATCTGGATCTTCTTCACTACATGACCATTGCATACAAAGACAGCACCCCTTCTTTATCCAGGGGAGGTCAGTGTTGAGATCGACCATCTAGAGTCTTTTATTGTCTATATCAGCGATCACATGGTACTGGCAGCGGGTCTGTACAATGATCAGTCACCGGCTGTGTCCGGTGGAAAGCATGTTCAGGAACGATGTCATATGACATCCAAAGATGGGGCACAATTCTTCCCACTGACACCAATGATAGGGCACTATTCTTACCACTAAATGTAAAAAATGGGTGCATAGAAAATCGATTTTGAGCTAGCTACACACCCCGAATAGAATTCTACAGAATATACAATGAGTTCGCCTTGGGGTTTTTAAGCAGCATGAGAGACAGCAATAGCAATATGTATGTTGTAATGCTGCTTAAAAACTCCAAGGGGGACTCATTGTACTATTCCTCCTACTAATACCAAAGATGGGGCACTATTCTTCCCACTGATACCAACAATGGGCACTATTCTTCCCACTGATACCAACAATGGGCACTATTCTTCCCACTGATACCAATGATGGGGCACTATTCCTCCCACTGATACCAACTATGGGGCACTATTCCTCCCACTGATACTAATGATGGGGCACTATTCCTCCCACTGATACCAACTATGGGGCACTATTCCTCCCACTAATACTAATGATGGGGCACTATTCCTCCCACTGATACCAATGATGGGGCACTATTCCTCCCACCAACAATGGGGCACTATTCCTCTCACTGATACCAATGATGGGGCACTATTCCTCCCATCAACAATGGGGTACTAGTCCTCCCACTGATACTAATGATGGGGCACTATTCCTCCCACTGATACCAATGATGGAGCACTATTCCTCCCACTGATATCAATGATGGGACACTATTCCTCCCAACAATGGGGTGCTATTCCTCCCAAGGATACCAATGATGGGGCACTATTCCTCCCACTGATACCAATGATGGGGCACTATTCCTCCCACCAACGATGGGGCACTATTCCTCCCACCAACGATGGGGCACTATTCCTCCCACTGATATTAATGATGGGGCAGTATTCCTCCCACTGATGCCAATGATGGAGTACTAGGATTCATTCAACTGATACCAATGATGGGGCACTATTCTTCCCACCAACGATGGGGCACTATTCCTCCCAAGGATACCAATGATGGGGCACTATTTCTCCCACTGATACCAACAATGGGGCACTATTCCTCCCACTGATACCAAATGATGGATCAATATTTCTCCCACTGATACCAATGATGGGGCCCTATTCCTCCCACTGCCACCAATTTTGGGGCACTATTCCTCCCACTGATACTAATGAGGGGGCACTATTCCTCCCACTGATACCAAATGATGGAGCATTATTCCTCCCACTGACACCAAATGATGGATCAATATTTCTCCCACTGATACCAATGATGGGGCCCTATTCCTCCCACTGCCACCAATGATGGGGCACTATTCCTCCCACTGATACTAATGATGGGGCACTATTCCTCCCACTGATACCAAATGATGGAGCAATATTTCTCCCACTGCCACCAATGATAAAGCACTATTAGGGTGTCAGGAAGGTAAATCTTGCCCTACCAGTAGCATTACGGTAGACGTTTGATCCTTGCATCCATACACAGTGATTTGTCTTGATTAATTTGTGTTGTTACATTGTAGCCTCATCAGCCGCACACCTCTGATAATACAACAAATGATTTAATTGAGTCTATTGACGCCTTGAATACCGAGCACTCTGCACAATTGCAAGCCCGTCCCGCTTTATCTGGGGGAGGGGAGGTAATTTCCTTCTTGAATTGCACCTTATTAGGAGCTGCCTGTTGTGTTCACTTTCAAATTAGAATATTTTCCATTTTAACTTTCGCCGGCGACCCCACAATCGCCTCTGCAGAGGGAGATTCGGACGTGCCCATTGCGCGGTCTTCGGTAGCTGGATTAAGGATTGATTGGCTTTAATGGGGTGACATTTTTTATCTTACACATTATCAATCACACCGTCTCTATCTCTTTATTTGTCAATACTGGTTTGTGCTGTGCTGGAGGAGCTCATCATATGGCGCCACTGAAAGGACAATTCCAGGAGCTGTTGTACTCCTACTGGTCCATAGAGTACGTCTCCGGGCAGAATTTCTGAAAAATTCCAAACACTTCAAGTGCAAAGCGCTTGCTGCTCATTTGGGGTCGGGGGCCTGTAGGAGTCCCTTTTACCCAGAGAGTGTTCAAGCTACATGCATGGGAGAGTTCCCTTTCCTTTGGGTCTCTTTGATTGGATAACCCCTGGCAAGAAACTCAAAGGCACACTGTGATAGGTTGAGGCTGGGTTCGCATGCATGCGGCTCACAGCAGGAGTTCGGGGCGTCTCCATTCACCGTTTCAGGTCCGATTTCAGCCCAAATTTTGGACTGAATTTCGAACCTGAAACAAACCAAAAAACGCACCGGAAATGTGTGAACCGTCTCCATAGAGAGCCGGTCACAATCTCCTGCTATGCGAATTGGATGCAGGGATTGCATGAATGCAGGGATGCAGGAATTGGTGCAGGAGACCACAGACAAGCTAACTAAAAAATAATATGGTTTAAAGTAAACTTTACTTTAATGATTTTTTATTTTATTTTTTATTTACAACAATTTACTATTTATTTTCTTATTTATTTTAAATTAATATTTTATTTTATTTTATTTTGTTATTTTTATATATAAAAAAACAAATGTCTTTCTCAGTTTAGGCCGATACGTATTCTTCGACATATTTTTGGTAAAAAAAAAAAAATCGCAATAAGCGTATATTGATTGGTTTGCACAAAAGCTATAGCGTCTACAAAATAGGGGATAGATTTGTGGCATTTTTATTATATATTTTATTATATTTTATTATTGTAGCGCCGGCTCCTGAAGAGCACGCGCTATATGTTTTTTGAAATTTAATGTTACCCTTAAACCGCAGTTTGGTTTTGGGTTTGATTACTCTAAATTTTGACCTCAGCATGAGTCTGACTGGACTGAAGGGTGTTCTGCCTGGCCATGGGGGGCGCTGTCACTTCTGACAGTTATGGAAACACAGTCTAATTGGGTGCTTTAAGGTTACTTTCTCTCGGAACCAGCCCAGTGGAAGTGTCACTCCTGCTGTGCCTTCAGGGGGTACTTAAGATGCGGATGTCACGTGTTTCGGGGTTTCCGGTCCAGAAGTATTTTCTCCTGACCAACCCCCAGGACTTTTATGGCCTGGGGTGCGGATCCACCCGACTTTACGTCTCGGGGCTGGCTAGCCCGAGGCGAGGAAACTGAAAGAAGGATTCGGAGGTGGTCCAGTGCCGTCTCGGTTAGTGGAGAGGCTCAGCATCTCTGAAGTTATCCAGGGGAGGACTCTTCAGGAGAAGGCCATGCAAGGGTTGGATTCTCAACAAGAGCCTGGACAAGCTGAAGGACCCAAGTGAATCCAATCTCGCGTGGTATCGCCGGACCGGCTGCAAGATACTGGTGCCACACGAGTGTTCTACAAGTTTCAAGTTTCCTTTACATGTTCTATAACAAAGTCTGTGGCAGAGACTTATTCCTGACTCAAGCACCCTGTTGGCTGCTAGGCCTGGTGAGAGAAGGACTATCCAATTAGGGTGAGGATCCAGCTGTGAATGGCTATTCTCTGGATTTATTCAATGTAAGAGAGTTATTCTTCATTCTGACTTTGATACTAAGAGTACCTGGACCTTTCACCTAAACCCTCTGAGGCCGCGTACACACGCGCGGACTGTTCGCCCAACTTTGTCCGTCCAACAGTTTCGGCAAACAGTCCGCTCAAACTTAGCATGGACGGACATGGCCACACACGACGGACGAACAGTTTGCTGAAACCGTGCGCGATGACGTGAACGGCACGTACGACGGGACGAAAAATACGACGTCCTATACACTGCATTATAGCTTTCGCCGTGGAAATCCTTTCTGAGCATGCGCGAGACTTAGTTGGCCGAACAAGCCTACACACGAGCGAACAGTCCGCTGAAACCTTGTTTCAGCGGACAGTTTTTCGGAATTTCCGTAAGACCTTGTTCGTCCAACTGTCCGCTGAAACTGTCCGCTGAAGCCCCACACACGAGCGGACTGTCCGCCCAAACACTGTTCAGCGGACAAGGTTGGGCGAACAGTCCGCCCGTGTGTACGCGGCCTGATCCTATACTGAGAGACTGTTTGTTTAACTACTTTTTGCAAATAAAAATCCCTTTTTGGGCCATCTACCTAGGGAAACCCCTAGACGCATATGAGGTGAAGAATGCAACGGTAATCCCAATAAAATCAGCCGCTCCTTCGGGGGTCAGTGCTGCATTATTATATATTTTTTTTATTTTTATTAGTAATGGCAGCGATCTGCGATTTTTATCGTGACTGTGACATTATGGCGGACACATCGGACAAATTTTGACACTATTTTGGGACCATTGTCATTTATATAGCAATCAGTGTGTTAGGATTTTCAGATAGTGAGTCTGACTTGGTGGAAGGGGACCTCTCTTACGGCTCTGGTTCTAGTCTCTCTGGAATGGGAACAGGGAGACCGGAGCGCAGCGGGGAATGAGGGTCCAGCCAGGTGCAGCGGCAGATGCTAGGTAGATAGAGATCTTCAGGTGCAGGAGCTCTCTGTAGCAAGAAGGCAGCTGGTGGAGAAAGGCCACGGACCGTGGAACCAGGATGGGCGGATCTCTGGATGAAGAGGTAGCAGACACAGAAGCAAGCAGGAGCCAGCAGAAGAATCAGGTAACAAGCAGAGGTTCGGCAACAGGAATCAGTCCAAGAAGGGTCAAACAAGCCGGGGTCAGAGCAGGAGAGATCAGTGGAGTCAAGTCGGGTCAGGTATCAGATAGGGTTCAGGCAGAATAACAGATCACTTCGGGTACAAGCTGCAGACGAACAGCACAGAACCTCCGCAGCTGTGCCTTTAAAAAGGGCCACTGGCGCCAACCGTACTAACGCGCACCCGTGCGTGCGTGTACCGCGCGCACATACGAACGACGTGCACCCGCGCGCGTCTGAAGACGCTCATGCCCACGACGACCCGCGGCACGAATGCGCGTGCGCGTACGGAGACCCGATCGCACAGAACGGGCGGATTCCTGACACAGTGCTATAAAAATGCATTGATTACTGTGTAAATGACACTGGCAGGGAAGGGGTTAACCACCATGAGGCAGTGAAGGGGTTAAGTGTGTCCTAGGGAGTGATTCTAACTGTGGGGGGGATGGGCTACCTAGGACATGACAGCGATCACTGCTCCCGATGACATGGACATGTCACTAGGCAGAACAAGGAAATGCATTGTTTACATCTCACCGTTCTGTGGCTCTGTGACATGATCGCTGGGACACCAGCGGACATCAAGTTTCGTTTTGGTTAGGTTAGGAAAATTTAAGCAGGCTAAGCAGGCAGGTTTATATCTGGGTTGGGAGTGACCCAGGTAGGGTTGGGTGACTCACAGCATCACTGAGACCTCCCCTGTCTTTCCAGAATGCGCTGGAAGTTTCTGGAAATGAAGGAGAAGAGGAGAGGTGGAGCTTACTGGAGTATTCTGAGGAGCCCTGACCAATCCCCAATCTGCATTGTCAGGGGGCATGCCTCCTCAAACACTCAGGGTCAGCCCAGTTGGGGGGGAGTTGTTAGGGTGGGAGATGGAGTGTTAGGCTGTCTTGGCCTTGGAGGGAGCTTTCCAGTTGGGGGGGTGACCTTGGGCCTGGGCTCGGGTACAGACAGGACCTTCTACATCGTGGACAAGAGTCACGGGAGGCCGGGAGCAAGGAGTGGACAGCAGGAGAGCACTGCCAGGCACGTTTTTAGGGAGGAACAAGTCGCAGCAAGGAGGGCTGTTGAGTGAAACAGTCAGGGTGACTGGGGAGGCACGCCTGAGAGGACTGGGAGATTGAGGTCTGGGATGGGTGCAGAGCCTGAGGTGTGGACTGTGGTGTCACTGGCAGTGGATAGAGGCAGCTGTCGCCAGGAGAACTGGCAGGGCCTGGAGATGTGGTGCTTGGATCAGTAGCCACGTGGACAGCTAGCACTAGGACTACCTACATTTTTTCTACACCAAAGGGGCCCGCGGTCCCTGACTGCAAAGGGCATTTGCTTGGGGCCTGGCTGTGCCAGTGTCAGGTCTAAATTAAAGTGCTAGCTGGTCCTGGAAGTTGAGATGAAGAATTGTGCTGGAGTTGGAATTGAGGAAGATGTATATACCAGAGGTGTATATAGTTTAGTCCCGTATACCTTTTCTGCAATCAAGTGGGCATCCCATAACTACCCTATCCCTATCAACGTTAAATCCCCTCAATAAAAATACAAAACAAAGTTCAAGGACTGGTTTTCTGCCTGAGGGTGATTGAAAACGGTGTGCCTGGCTGTCCAGGGTGAGAGATGGACCACAACCATCAGCAGCCCCTATGGAGATACCACTACACATTAAAAGAAAGAACATTCATTCAGAGGAGAAAGAAAACCTAAAGAATGAATGTACATGTAAATTCACCGGACAAATGGCTATGCAATTTTTTTTTATAAGTAGACCTCCAAGTCTAACCCAAACCTTCACCCCAACAAGGTGCAGTCAAAGTCTGAGGATCTAGTCCTAACAGGACTGCTTTGCCGATAAATGTCCTTTCCCCGTATCCCAGTTCTCATTATCCACACCTGGACTCCAAGACTGTCACCGACAACTGGCGGATCCGGGAGAAGGAAAAGCAACAAATTATCTCTTTCACGTTTGTCAATCCATTGAATAATAAAAACTGCTGTGTCAAGGCATGCAAATAATATTAGCAGGAGAGGGTAACCTGCTCGGGGACAAGCAATCATCTATATTGGAATATTTATCATCCTGTTTAGTAAGAGATCCTTCAACATTTCACTCACTTTAATAAAGTCACTCTGCGTGATTGTCAGGAAAAGTAAATTGGTTTCTTAAAAAAAATAAAAAATACGAGAATATTTTTTCCCTTTTAAGTTCCAAGTCCGCCTTTCCCAGTGGAGGATCTAGGGGACCATGGAGTTCCTCCAAAGCTGGCTAGGGGTTGCATGAGCCATGAACTATTTATCTCTCTCAGTAGCCAAAGGTATCAATAATAGTTTTAAAAGAAAAAAGGCGCCTCTAAGTGCAGAATTAAAACTTTTAATATCCGAAAAACAAGATTAAAAGCACTTACAGAATCAAGGAAAGGAAGTGGCATAACATGGATGTATGAAGCAGGTGATCCGGCACCAGGAGGTCCCAGTGTATCACAGCTTTCCAGGGATACAGATATGCAGCACCAGAAGGTCCCAGGATAACCAGCAGGTGAACACCCCAGGCTCTGGGAACACTGGTGAAGCAATCGCTCCGTCTGAGCCAGCGTGGAGCATGAATCCCCGAAATGATGTCAGCGGGAGGGGACGACAACCAGCATGGACCGCAAACAGGAAATATGTCATCAAAATGGGACGCGCTTCGGAACTACTGATTGGTTCCTTCTTCAAGCCAATCTTTATAATAATAGTTTTAGCTGTAAAGCTGGCTTTACACATTATAAAATTTTCTTGTACAATTTTCCTTTAGAGTTACCAAAACCATATCAAATGAGGTCAAACCTAAACACTTTCAAATTTGTATGCAATCAGACAGACAGACCCCTGTGCTAAATAGTTGAAAGTAAATCTAATAGAAATTGAACAAGAAAATGGTACAATGTGTAGCCAGCTTTGGAGGGGCAGAATTTCCAGTGATGATAATGTAAGCGTCCTTGTGTCGCTGCTCGTTAACATAGGAGGGTCTTTCTCTTATTGGCCACTGTTCTGTTTCAAATGCCACTTTATGCATTGACATACCCCCATAGACCCAGTCTATCCAGACAGTATGGTCAGATGCTGATTTGGCACCATCCACAGGCAGCTTAACTCTTTATTAAGACTCAGAAGTTGAATCCAACACAATTTTACAACAGACAAGTGCAGTACAGGCAGGAGCCGGTGCCACCATAAAGCAGCTCAGGTGGCGGCCACATGAGGGCGCCAGGATGGGGGGGCAGTAAATTCCATTCCTGAATTAGTCCTGGAGGGAACACATGGAAGGAGGGTAAGGAGGGTGAGGGTGACAAGCTGAAACTAAGTGATGGGTGGGGGGGTGGGGGAGGGAATAAGAGGATACTGTATTTCCTGGGGGAATTTTGGGAGAAGAGAGGACTTGTGCTGGGGGGGTGGATGTAATATCTGACCACCCCCCTTCCCCCCCAGCACAAGTCCTCTCTTCTCCAAAAATGCCCCCAGGACATACAGTATCCTCTTATTACCCCCCCCCCCCCCCTAAAATCAAAGAGATGCTGGCTTCTTCACAGGGAACAAATTGGCATGTAGGACCATGGGCACCCCGCTAGAGATGCTGAGCAGGTGCCCACATTAGTGCCCCCCGCCAGACAAGTTTAGTGGAGCCAGGTGGTAGAAGTTTTTTTGCCATTGGTCCCCAGGACTCCAGGGCCAGTTCAGATCATAAATCACACAAGAATACACTGTGCGTCCCTGTGTGATTTACATGCGTTCCAGGTGCAGTGCAATGCGGAATTGTTGCCAGCAAAAGATTGAGAGCAGGTTCTCTATTTTTCAGTCGGAAAAATGTTCCGATCTGAATTTCCGATTGTAGCAATTCTGACACGCAAAATTCTGACGCATGCTCGGAAGCATTGAACTTAATTTTCTCTACTTGTTGTAGTGTTGTACGTCACCGCGTTCTTGACGGTTGAAAGTTCAGAGAACTTTTGTGTGACCGTGTGTATGCAAGCCAAGCTTGAGCGGAATTCCGTCGGAAAAACCATCCAAGATTTTTCGGACGGAAATTCCGCTCGTGTGAACAGGGCATTAGATGAAGGTCGGGTCATATTTCAGGATCCATGCATGAAAAAGTCTATATAGTCCCTAAGTGTTCAAAAACTCTTGCTCAAAATTAGATTACCGGGCCGCAGTGTGCCTCTTGTTTGGCAGGCAGGCGCTCGTTCCTGTGTAGGGAGGGGAAGGTGAAATTCTCCTTTCTTGGAGTTGACTGATAATTACCCGGTGATCACGCCTGGCTGGTCTCATCTTCCTCCTTCAACTTCTATATCTAGAGGGTCACAGTGGTGTAAATAAACTTATCGCTTTTTCGGGGGTCCTTGTATTGGTCGGAATGGCAGGAGCATTAATCAGCTCATTGATTTGCACTCCTGATTATTGTATCCTCCAGTCATTTATCATATTCTACACTTTCACTCAATGATCTCAAAGCGAGGTCCTGCATGCCTTAAAGTGATTACGTCACCTGCAGATGGCTGGCAGGGCAGACATATTGCTGACGAGGCCAGAACTCTTTCCAGAGCAAGCTACTTCAATGTGAATCTGTGAGTAATCATTGCTAATCCTTTTATTTATTGCCATCATATCCTGCACAACTTTTCAGAGAGACATATTCAAAAGGAGCTGGGACAAAGTAACAATGTAGCAGGCACAGTGGACTCTGAGCTGACACTCTATAGCAGCCATTTTCAACTAGGGTTCCACGGGATCTTAGGGTAGCTTCATAGAGTTTTCTAGGCACCTCCCATATGATGGTGCCTAGATAGTTCCAGGTCCACCAATGTAGGGGCATTCTTCCCACTGACCACAATGTATGGAGCATTCTTCTGACTAACCACCAATGGACTGGGGCATCCTTCCCACTGACCCCCAATGTAAGGGGCATTGTTCCCATTGACTTCAAATGTAGGTGAAGCAATGTTACCACTGACCACCAATATAAGGGGGCATTCTACCCTCTAGGCACCAATGTAAGGGGGGAGCATTCCTCCTACTAGCCACCAATGTAAGGGGGGCATTCTTCCAACTAGTCACCAATGTAAGGAGGGACATCCTTCCATCTAGGCACCAATTTAAGGGGGGGGGGGGCTATCCTCCTATTAACCACCAATGTCAGGGGGACATTTTTCCCACTGGCTACCATTCTTCTTACTGGTCACCAATGTAAAAGGGACATTCTTCCTACTGGCCACGAATGTATAGGGGACATCCTTCCTTCTAGGCACCAATGGAGGGGAGGGAGGGGGCATTCTTCTTACTAGCCACCAATGTAATGGGGACATTCTTCTCACTGGCTACCATTCTTCTCACTGGCCACCAATGTAAGGAGGGACATCCTTCCATCTGGGCGCCAATTTAAGGGGGGGAGGGGGGCTATCCTCCTATTAACCACCAATGTCAGGGGGACATTTTTCCCACTGGCTACCATTCTTCTTACTGGTCACCAATGTAAAAGGGACATTCTTCCTACTGGTCACAAATGTATAGGGGACATCCTTCCTTCTAGGCACCAATGGAGGGGAGGGAGGGGGCATTCTTCCTACTGGCCACCAAAGTAAGGGGGGTTTCCCCATCTGCTACCAATGTAATGGGGGCATTCTTCCTACTGGCCCTCAATGTAAGGGGGCATTTTTCCTCCTGGCCCCAATGTAAGGGGGGCCAGGGGGGAGTTCTCACTGGCTACCAATGTAAGGGGGGGCATTCTTCCTATTGGCCACCAATGTAAGGGGGGGCATTCTTCCCACTAGCCACTAATGTAAGGGATGCATTCTTCCCATTGCCCTCCAATATTAGGAAGATGTTTCCATTGACCCTTGATGAAAAGGTTGAGAAAGGTTGCTTTATAGTATTAAGGATAAGAAAAAATTGTGAATAAAAGCAAAATAAAACAATAATAATGTGGCGCTCTAAATGGTGACAAAATATAAAAACTGTGAAATAAAAATATAATAGAACCAACAATATCATATAAATGAATATAACAATATACAATGTATATGAGCAAATTAAAGTTCAAAGTGAATGTTCAAAAGATAAATGAATCAAACAATTCGAAATAATTCTTGAATAAACAAAACTGTGCAGCATGAGACAGAAGTACAGTTAAATCACACTTTTTTAATAATAAAAGTAAATAGAACAAACGTAGTCAAAACATATGCATGGAAAAAGTAAAAATGATGATAATCCATGGTAATGAGTATAAAAAACAAAAAACACACTTTGTGTAACACTTTATAGTTGGTTTATTGTAAAAACATTGAGTAAACAATTACAAAAGTTCCATAAAAATCTAGTATCCTTCAATTATAAAAACAACAATGTGCAGTAATTCCAGTAGCATCATCTAACGAGTTTCGTCCACATGGACACCCTAGGTGATGTCCAATTGGACTAAATGCATTAAGTGACTCATTATACACCATGGAGTTCGTCTTCTGATGTTGGAACCTCTCTTCTGATACTGGAAGTGGCCTACTCCCAGAACATCAACCTTATATGCTGAATCCCGGTGAGGTTTCCCCTCACGAATTCCTATTTGAGTTCTTTGCTGTACAGTAGGGATGAGCCGAACACCCCCCGGTTCGGTTCGCACCAGAACTTGCGAACGACCCCCGCGTTCGGTACGAACGTTAGAACCCCATTGAAGTCTATGGGACTCGAACGTTCGAATTGGAAAATGCTAATTTTAACGGCTAATATGCAAGATAGTGTGCTAAAAAGGGTTTGGCGACCTGCCTCCTGCCTCAGGGGACATGGGTCACTGCAAAAAAAAGTTTTAAAAACTACCGTTTTGGCGGGAGCACTGATTTTAATGACGATTAAAGTGAAAAAAAAAAGTGAAATATTCCTTTAAATATGGTGCCTGGGGGGTGTCTATAGTATGCCTGTGAAGTGCCACGTGTTTCCCGTGTTTAGAACAGTCCCTGCACAAAATGACATTAAACGGAAATAACACCATTTAAAACTGCTTGCGGTTTTAATGTTATATCTGGTTCCTGCAATATGGTTGAAAATCATTCAGAAAAATGGCATGGGTAGCCCTCCCTGCCCATTACCAGCCTATTTGGGTCTTGTACACATATTAAGGGGAACCCCGTACCCATATTAAAAAAAGGAAATGCGTGTGGCCCCCAGGCCCTATATACTCAGAACAGCAGTATACAGGCGGTGCAAACAAGACAGGGACTGTGTAGGTTTGTTGTGTTAAGTTGAATCTGTTTGTCATTTTCAACCGGTACATTTTTAAAGTGTAGCTCCAGTCAAAAAAAATATCTTTAAGCTTTTTGGAAAACATAGGGAAGGGTTATCACCCCTGTATAATTTGTTTTGTCGTCCATCTTTTTTCATCTCACTTGCTGCTGTCTCCTTGCGTTTGCAAGTAGGAGATGTTTGTAAGTTGGATGTTTGAAAGTAGGGGCCTGCCCTATATTATAGCGGTATGTACTGGGTACAGAGCACGCAGACAGCACGCACTATCTCCTAACACTACTGACTGCAAGCTCTATTATTAACCACTTGTTAGCCCAATGTTTGCATAAAGTGAAAGATGAAGTTATGCTGAGTAAATAGATATCAAACATGTCACTCTTCAAAATTGCACATGCCCGTGGAATGGCGCCAAACGTCGCTACTTAAAAAATCCCCATAGGCGACGCTTTAAATATTTTTTTACTGGTTACATGTTTTGAGTTGCAGAGGAGGTCTAGGACTAGAATTATTGCTCTCGCTCTAACATTCTCGGCGATACCTCACATGTGTGGCACATGCGAGCACATGGGGACATGGGCGCTTTAATTTTTATTTTATTTTTTTATTGTTCATTTTACTTTATTTATTTTAGTTTGACATTTTTTTTCCCAAAAATATATTTTTGATCACTTTTATTCCTATTACAAGAAATGTAAACATCCCTTGTAATAGGAATATGGGGTGACAGGTCCTCTTTACAGTGAAATCTGGGGGGTCAATATGACCCCACATCTCACCTCTAGGCTGGGAAGCCTGAAATAAAAAATTAAAAAATTAAAAAAAAGATTCTGGCTTTGATCGTACTGGCGAGTTGGTAGAAGCACCGGAGGGCGGTGAGGGATGGGGGGCGTCTATGGCTGGGTACTTCAGGGTATCACCGAGTATGGCTGGGTATCTCTGAGTATGGCTGGGTATGGCAATTTATGGCAGGGTATTACAGAGTATTGGTGGGGTATTGGCGGGGTACTACAGAGTAATAGTAGGGTACTGCAGAGTATTGGGGGTACTGCAGAGTAATGGTGGGTACTGCAGAGTATTGGGGGGTACTGCAGAGTAATGGGGGGTACTGCAGAGTAATGGCGGGGTACTGCAGAGTAATGGCAGGGTACTGCAGAGTAATGGCAGGGTACTGCACTGCAGAGTAATGGCAGGGTACTGCACTGCAGAGTAATGGCAGGGTACTGCACTGCAGAGTAATGGCGGGGTACTGCACTGCAGAGTAATGGCGGGGTACTGCACTGCAGAGTAATGGCAGGGTACTGCACTGCAGAGTAATGGCGGGGTACTGCACTGCAGAGTAATGGCGGGGTACTGCACTGCAGAGTAATGGCGGGGTACTGCAGAGTAATGGCAGGGTACTGCACTGCAGAGTAATGGCGGGGTACTGCACTGCAGAGTAATGGCGGGGTACTGCAGAGTAATGGAGGGGTACTGCAGAGTAATGGCAGGGTACTGCAGAGTATGCACTGGTATTGCAGAGTATTGGCAGGGAATTGAGGGGTTAAATTCGGTGAGCAGCGATGTGGGCACTGCAGATGCAGCCCACATCGCTGCTGACACCGATCTCTTTCCCCTCCGCTGTACCGATCGGTACAGAGAGGGGAGGGAGGAACAGGCGTCATAACATGACGCCGGTTTGTTTCCAAGTGATCACTCCGTCATTTGATGGAGCAATCACGTGGTAAACGGCCGCTATGAGCGGCCGTTTACCGTGATGTGCCGGGTCCTATGGACCCGGCGGTCACGGATGCTCTCGAGTGCGCACACCTCGGGGCACGCGAGAGCAGAATTCTGGGAGGCCGTTAATTAACGGCCTCTCTGAGTTAAACAACCGCTCTGAAGCCGTTAATCGGCAATGGGCAGTTGTTAAGTGGTTAAAGCTAGATCACTAGCTATATAGGTGAGGTGAATATAGTGGTGTATACTGCAGTCAGGGCACAGACAACAACCACTACACAGCAGCAAGATAGGAAATCAGCCAAAAACGATTGGTGTGTACTGTGTTGAAGGTACACAGAACACCCACTGCTTCAGATGCAAAGTAACACACTACAGGAGGCGGCCTTAAAGGCGGCCTTATATAGTGTGGGGCGTGCACTACACAGTCTGTGCTATGATTGGCCACAGGCATCCTGCCTATGGCCAATCATGGCTCTCCTCGCTGCCGGCGCTGCGATTGGCCAAGCATGCGGGGTCACAGTGCATGCTTGGCCAATCATCGGACAGCAATGCACTGCGCCAACGCAGTGCATTGTGGTCCGCGCGCGCGTCACTCGAATTTTGACGCGAACGGCCAAAACGTTCGGAATTCGCCGAACGCACGAACAGCCAATGTTCGAGTCGAACGTACGTTCGACTTGAACACGAAGCTCATCCCTACTGTACAGTATATGAGACTTTTTCCATGTTCAGTTTTGTTTATTCAAGAATTCTTTTGATTTTTTTTGATTCATTCATGTTTTGAGCATTCACTTTGAACTTTAATTTGTTGATATACATGTTTTTCATTTATACGATATTGTTGGTTCTATTATATTCATTTTTTTTTATATTTTGTCACCATTTGGAGTGCCACTTTATTACTGTTTTATTTATGCTCTATTTATGCGCTATAGTATTCCCCTTTTCTCAAGGAAAGATTGTGTAGAGAGGTGAGGGGTGGAGCTGGGTCAGCACAGACAGTAATTAGACACTCTTAGCCCTTGTACACACGGTCGGACATTCCGACAACAAAATCCATCGGATTTTGTCCGAAAATTGTGTTGCATACACACGGTTGCACAAAGTTGTCTGAAAATCCGATCGTACCTAACATGATGACGCTATTTCGTTATGACGGGACTATGTTCAGGCTAGTAGCCAATAGCTTTGGTCTTGGAATTTGATCTGAGCATGTGCGTCACTTTGTCCGATCGGAATTCTCTACACACAATCGGACAAAGTCCGATCGGACAGTCGGAAAGTTTTATAGCCCAGCTCTAAAACTTTGTCGGTCGGATATTCCGACGGAAACAGTCCGATGGAGCCCACACACAGTCGGATTATCCGACAACATGGTCCGATCGGACATTTTCCGTCGGAATGTCTGACCGTGTGTACAAGGGCTTAGAAGAGGAGAAGACAATGAGAAATTGACTCTACTAAAGTAGTCAAATTTTCTAGCACGCTCAAAGGCAGATTGCAAGTCATTAAAAAATAATTTATGGGGAGGAAAAATGTTGAAAAACAGAATATTGAAAAAAAAAAAAAAAACTTCTGTGCTTTTTATTGCGTCGGTGACAGGGTCTCTTTAGGCCGTCCTGATTCTCTTCAGCTGTGGCAAGGCAGGCTTTATTCCCTCTCCGCATTTCAAAGCCTAATTTGCAAATTTGACTGTTGAAACCATTTTAAAAAATGCACATTTTAATGAATCTTTCCCCGAATAATCCAAAAAGCCTCTCATCCACTTACAGCGATTCCCTTTCTAATGTGGCGACTTTCAGCGACCCGCTGAGTTTTTTTTTTTCTCTGCCACCTATGCTCGTGTGCAGAATAGCGGGGAAAAAAATGGAGCATTGTACGCGGGAAAAAAAAATGAAGAGCGAGATCAAGGCGTCCAGGACAACCGACGAACCCGCGGGATTCCGCCACAAAAATCAGCTCTTCCTCTCTCGAGCCATTAATAAGTTAATAACTTATCAGTGATTCAAGCTTAACACCTGGAGGCAGACAAGACGCCTTGTTCTCGCAACCGCTAAAGTCTATTGTAATTCCTTTATCATCTCTTATTATTTTTGCTAAGCTGTTGCCGGCTCACCCGGGACCCACAGATGTTACGGCATTACAAAAGACTACAAGAACTACAAAACTCCCAGCAACGGGCGGCTAAAGAGCTGACTCGC